>NW_026599479.1:1039907-1382376 GCF_023634085.1 Falco cherrug | reverse complement strand
CAGCCGAGTCCAAAATTCAGCGGTTCCCCATCTCAGCCCAGAAAGCAGGAAGAACAACTTTTATTGTGCCTTTCAGCTGCCTACCAAGGTAGTGTAAAAACTACCAGGAGAACTCCTGTCTGGCACCTTCCCCGGTGGAGTTGTGCATGGGGTGTATTTGGAACATTTTGTCACCGGCCGAGTCCAAAATTCAGCGGTTCCCCATCTCAGCCCAGAAAGCAGGAAGAACAACTTTTGTGGTGTCCTTTTGATGCCTACCGGAGCAATGTAAAAACTACCAACAGAACTCGTCCCTGGCACCTTCGCTAGTGGAGTTGTGCATGGGGTGTGTTTGGAACATTTTGTCACCGGCCGAGTCCAAAATTCAGCGGTTCCCCATCTCAGCCCAGAAAGCAGGTAGAACAACTTTTGTGGTGCCTTTCAGATGCCTACCAAGGTAGTGTAAAAACTACCAGGAGAACTCCTGGCTGGCACCTTCCCCGGTGGAGTTGTGCAGGGGGTGTGTTTGGAACATTTTGTCACCGGCCGACTCCAACATTCAGCGGTTCCCCGTCTCAGCCCAGAAAGCAGGTAGAACAACTTTTGTGGTGTCTTTCAGATGCCTACCGGAGCAATGTAAAAACTACCAAGAGAACTCCTGTCTGGCACCTTCCCCGGTGGAGTTGTGCATGGGGTGTGTTTGGAACTTTTTGTCACCAGCCGACTCCAAAATTCAGCGGTTCCCCATCTCAGCCCAGAAAGCAGGTAGAACAACTTTTGTGGTGTCTTTCAGATGCCTACCGGAGCAATGTAAAAACTACCAGGAGAACTCCTGTCTGGCACCTTCCCCGGTGGAGTTGTGCATGGGGTGTCTTTGGAACATTTTGTCACCAGCCGAGCCCAAAATTCAGCTGTTCCCCATCTCAGCCCAGAAAGCAGGAAGAACAACTTTTGTGGTGCCTTTCAGCTGCCTACCAAGGTAGTGTAAAAACTATCAAGAGAACTCCTGTCTGGCACCTTCCCCGGTGGAGTTGTGCATGGGGTGTGTTTGGAACATTTTGTCACCGGCCGACTCCAAAATTCAGCGATTCCCCATCTCAGCCCAGAAAGCAGGAAGAACAACTTTTGTGGTGTCCTTTTGCTGCCTACCGGAGCAATGTAAAAACTACCAACAGAACTCGTCCCTGGCACCTTCGCTAGTGGAGTTGTGCATGGGGTGTCTTTGGAACATTTTGTCACTGGCCGAGTCCAAAATTCAGCGTTTCCCCATCTCAGCCCAGAAAGCAGGTACAACAACTTTTGTGGTGCCTTTCAGCTGCCTACCAAGGTAGTGTAAAAACTACCAAGAGAACTCCTGCCTGGCACCTTCCCCGGTGGAGTTGTGCATGGGGTGTCTTTGGAACATTTTGTCACCGGCCGACTCCAAAATTCAGCGGTTCCCCATCTCAGCCCAGAAAGCAGGAAGAACAACTTTTGTGGTGTCCTTTTGATGCCTACCGGAGCAATGTAAAAACTACCAACAGAACTCGTCCCTGGCACCTTCGCTAGTGGAGTTGTGCATGGGGTGTCTTTGGAACATTTTGTCACCGGCCGACTCCAAAATTCAGCGGTTCCCCATCTCAGCCCAGAAAGCAGGAAGAACAACTTTTGTGGTGCCTTTCAAATGCCTACCAAGGTAGTGTAGAAACTATTAAGAGAAGTCCTGTCTGGCACCTTCCCCGGTGAAGTTGTGCATGGGGTGTCTTTGGAACATTTTGTCACCAGCCGACTCTAAAATTCAGCGGTTCCCCATCTCAGCCCAGAAAGCAGGTAGAACAACTTTTGTGGTGTCTTTCAGATGCCTACCGGAGCAATGTAAAAACTACCAGGAGAACTCCTGTCTGGCACCTTCGCTAGTGGAGTTGTGCATGGGGTGTCTTTGGAACATTTTGTCACCAGCCGAATCCAAAAGTCAGCGGTTCCCCATCTCAGCCCAGAAAGCAGGTAGAACAACTTTTGTGGTGTCTTTCAGATGCCTACCGGAGCAATGTAAAAACTACCAACAGAATTCGTTCCTGGCACCTTCGCTAGTGGAGTTGTGCATGGGGTGTATTTATTAAAATTTTGTCACCAGCCGAGTCCAAAATTCAGCTGTTCCCCATCTCAGCCCAGAAAGCAGGAAGAACAACTTTTGTGGTGCCTTTCAAATGCCTACCAAGGTAGTGTAAAAACTATTAAGAGAAGTCCTGTCTGGCACCTTCCCCGGTGGAGTTGTGCATGGGGTGTCTTTGGAACATTTTGTCACCAGCCAACTCTAAAATTCAGCGGTTCCCCATCTCAGCCCAGAAAGCAGGTAGAACAACTTTTGTGGTGCCTTTCAGCTGCCTACCAAGGTAGTGTAAAAACTACTAAGAGAACTCCTGCCTGGCACCTTCCCTAGTGGAGTTGTGCATGGGGTGTCTTTGGAACATTTTGTCACCGGCCGACTCCAAAATTCAGCGGTTCCCCATCTCAGCCCAGAAAGCAGGAAGAACAACTTTTGTGGTGCCTTTCAAATGCCTACCAAGGTAGTGTAAAAACTACTAAGAGAACTCCTGTCTGGCACCTTCCCTAGTGGAGTTGTGCATGGGGTGTCTTTGGAACATTTTGTCACCGGCCGAGTCCAATATTCAGCGGTTCCCCATCTCAGCCCAGAAAGCAGGAAGAACAACTTTTGTGGTGTCCTTTTGATGCCTACTGGAGCAATGTAAAAACTACCAACAGAACTCGTTCCTGGCACCTTCGCTAGTGGAGTTGTGCATGGGGTGTATTTATTAAAATTTTGTCACCAGCCGAGTCCAAAATTCAGCTGTTCCCCTTCTCAGCCCAGAAAGAAGGTACAACAACTTTTCTTGTGCCTTTCAAATGCCTACCAAGGTAGTGTAAAAACTACCAGGAGAACTCCTGTCTGGCACCTTCCGTGGTGGAGTTGTGCATGGGGTGTGTTTGGAACATTTTGTCACCGGCCGACTCCAAAATTCAGCGTTTCCCCATCTCAGCCCAGAAAGCAGGTAGAACAACTTCTGTGGTGTCTTTCAGATGCCTACCAAGGTAGTGTAAAAACTACCAAGAGAACTCCTGTCTGGCACCTTCCCCGGTGGAGTTGTGCATGGGGTGTGTTTGGAACATTTTGTCACCAGCCGACTCCAAAATTCAGCGTTTCCCCATCTCAGCCCAGAAAGCAGGTAGAACAACTTTTGTGGTGTCTTTCAAATGCCTACCAAGGTAGTGTAAAAACTACTAAGAGAACTCCTGTCTGGCACCTTCCGTGGTGGAGTTGTGCATGGGGTGTGTTTGGAACATTTTGTCACCGGCCGAGTCCAAAATTCAGCGATTCCCCATCTCAGCCCAGAAAGCAGGTAGAACAACTTTTGTGGTGCCTTTCAGCTGCCTACCAAGGTAGTGTAAAAACTACCAAGAGAACTCCTGTCTGGCACCTTCCCCGGTGGAGTTGTGCATGGGGTGTGTTTGGAACATTTTGTCACCGGCCGACTCCAAAATTCAGCTGTTCCCCATCTCAGCCCAGAAAGCAGGTAGAACAACTTTTGTGGTGTCTTTCAGATGCCTACTGGAGCAATGTAAAAACTACCAGGAGAACTCCTGTCTGGCACCTTCCCCGGTGGAGTTGTGCAAAGGTGTGTTTGGAACATTTTGTCACCAGCCGAGTCCAAAATTCAGCGTTTCCCCATCTCAGCCCACAAAGCAGGTAGAACAACTTTTGTGGTGCCTTTCAGCTGCCTACCCAGGTAGTGTAAAAACTACCAACAGAATTCGTTCCTGGCACCTTCCCCGGTGGAGTTGTGCATGGGGTGTGTTTGGAACATTTTGTCACCAGCCGAGTCCAAAATTCAGCGTTTCCCCATCTCAGCCCAGAAAGCAGGAAGAACAACTTTTGTGGTGTCTTTCAGATGCCTACCAAGGTAGTGTAAAAACTACTAAGAGAACTCCTGTCTGGCACCTTCCCCGGTGGAGTTGTGCATGGGGTGTGTTTGGAACATTTTGTCACCAGCCGAGTCCAAAATTCAGCGATTCCCCATCTCAGCCCAGAAAGCAGGTAGAACAACTTTTGTGGTGTCTTTCAGATGCCTACCAAGGTAGTGTAAAAACTATCAAGAGAACTCCTGTCTGGCACCTTCCCCGGTGGAGTTGTGCATGGGGTGTGTTTGGAACATTTTGTCACCGGCCGACTCCAAAATTCAGCGGTTCCCCATCTCAGCCCACAAAGCAGGTAGAACAACTTTTGTGGTGCCTTTCAGCTGCCTACCAAGGTAGTGTAAAAACTACCAAGAGAACTCCTGTCTGGCACCTTCCCCGGTGGAGTTGTGCATGGGGTGTGTTTGGAACATTTTGTCACCAGCCGAGTCCAAAATTCAGCGGTTCCCCATCTCAGCCCAGAAAGCAGGAAGAACAACTTTTGTGGTGCCTTTCAAATGCTTACCAAGGTAGTGTAAAAACTACCAGGAGAACTCCTGTCTGGCACCTTCCCCGGTGGAGTTGTGCATGGGGTGTGTTTGGAACATTTTGTCACCAGCCGAGTCCAAAATTCAGCGGTTCCCCATCTCAGCCCACAAAGCAGGTAGAACAACTTTTGTGGTGCCTTTCAGCTGCCTACCAAGGTAGTGTAAAAACTACCAAGAGAACTCCATTCTGGCACCTTCCCCGGTGGAGTTGTGCATGGGGTGTGTTTGGAACATTTTGTCACCGGCCGAGTCCAAAATTCAGCGTTTCCCCATCTCAGCCCAGAAAGCAGGAAGAACAACTTTTGTGGTGCCTTTCAAATGCTTACCAAGGTAGTGTAAAAACTACCAGGAGAACTCCTGTCTGGCACCTTCCCCGGTGGAGTTGTGCATGGGGTGTGTTTGGAACATTTTGTCACCAGCCGACTCCAAAATTCAGCGGTTCCCCATCTCAGCCCAGAAAGCAGGAAGAACAACTTTTGTGGTGCCTTTCAAATGCCTACCAAGGTAGTGTAAAAACTAACAAGAGAACTCCTGTCTGGCACCTTCCCCGGTGGAGTTGTGCATGGGGTGTGTTTGGAACATTTTGTCACCGGCCGAGTCCAAAATTCAGCGGTTCCCCATCTCAGCCCAGAAAGCAGGAAGAACAACTTTTGTGGTGCCTTTCAGATGCCTACCAAGGTAGTGTAAAAACTACCAAGAGAACTCCTGTCTGGCACCTTCCCCGGTGGAGTTGTGCATGGGGTGTGTTTGGAACATTTTGTCACCAGCCGAGTCCAAAATTCAGCGTTTCCCCATCTCAGCCCAGAAAGCAGGTAGAACAACTTTTGTGGTGTCTTTCAGATGCCTACCAAGGTAGTGTAAAAACTACCAAGAGAACTCCTGTCTGGCACCTTCCCCGGTGGAGTTGTGCATGGGGTGTGTTTGGAACATTTTGTCACCGGCTGACTCCAAAATTCAGCGGTTCCCCATCTCAGCCCAGAAAGCAGGTAGAACAACTTTTGTGGTGTCTTTCAGATGCCTACCAAGGTAGTGTAAAAACTACCAAGAGAACTCCTGTCTGGCACCTTCCCCGGTGGAGTTGTGCATGGGGTGTGTTTGGAACATTTTGTCACCAGCCGAGTCCAAAATTCAGCGTTTCCCCATCTCAGCCCAGAAAGCAGGTAGAACAACTTTGGTGGTGTCTTTCAGATGCCTACCAAGGTAGTGTAAAAACTACTACGAGAACTCCTGTCTGGCACCTTCCCCGGTGGAGTTGTGCATGGGGTGTGTTTGGAACATTTTGTCACCGGCCGACTCCAAAATTCAGCGATTCCCCATCTCAGCCCAGAAAGCAGGTACAACAACTTTTGTGGTGTCTTTCAGATGCCTACCAAGGTAGTGTAAAAACTACCAGGAGAACTCCTGTCTGGCACCTTCCCCGGTGGAGTTGTGCATGGGGTGTGTTTGGAACATTTTGTCACCAGCCGAGTCCAAAATTCAGCGGTTCCCCATCTCAGCCCAGAAAGCAGGTAGAACAACTTTTGTGGTGCCTTTCAGCTGCCTACCAAGGTAGTGTAAAAACTACCAAGAGAACTCCTGACTGGCACCTTCCGTGGTGGAGTTGTGCATGGGGTGTGTTTGGAACATTTTGTCACCGGCCGACTCCAAAATTCAGCGGTTCCCCATCTCAGCCCAGAAAGCAGGTAGAACAACTTTTGTGGTGTCTTTCAGATGCCTACCGGAGCAATGTAAAAACTACCAGGAGAACTCCTGTCTGGCACCTTCCCCGGTGGAGTTGTGCAAAGGTGTGTTTGGAACATTTTGTCACCAGCCGAGTCCAAAATTCAGCGTTTCCCCATCTCAGCCCAGAAAGCAGGTAGAACAACTTTTGTGGTGCCTTTCAGCTGCCTACCAAGGTAGTGTAAAAACTACCAAGAGAACTCCTGTCTGGCACCTTCCCCGGTGGAGTTGTGCATGGGGTGTGTTTGGAACATTTTGTCAACGGCCGACTCCAAAATTCAGCTGTTCCCCATCTCAGCCCAGAAAGCAGGTAGAACAACTTTTGTGGTGTCTTTCAGAGGCCTACTGGAGCAATGTAAAAACTACCAGGAGAACTCCTGTCTGGCACCTTCCCCGGTGGAGTTGTGCATGGGGTGTGTTTGGAACATTTTGTCACCAGCCGAGTCCAAAATTCAGCGTTTCCCCATCTCAGCCCAGAAAGCAGGTAGAACAACTTTTGTGGTGCCTTTCAGCTGCCTACCAAGGTAGTGTAAAAACTACCAAGAGAACTCCTGTCTGGCACCTTCCCCGGTGGAGTTGTGCATGGGGTGTGTTTGGAACATTTTGTCACCAGCCGAGTCCAAAATTCAGCGTTTCCCCATCTCAGCCCAGAAAGCAGGTAGAACAACTTTGGTGGTGTCTTTCAGATGCCTACCAAGGTAGTGTAAAAACTACTACGAGAACTCCTGTCTGGCACCTTCCCCGGTGGAGTTGTGCATGGGGTGTGTTTGGAACATTTTGTCACCGGCCGACTCCAAAATTCAGCGATTCCCCATCTCAGCCCAGAAAGCAGGTACAACAACTTTTGTGGTGTCTTTCAGATGCCTACCAAGGTAGTGTAAAAACTACCAGGAGAACTCCTGTCTGGCACCTTCCCCGGTGGAGTTGTGCATGGGGTGTGTTTGGAACATTTTGTCACCGGCCGACTCCAAAATTCAGCGGTTCCCCATCTCAGCCCAGAAAGCAGGTAGAACAACTTTTGTGGTGCCTTTCAGCTGCCTACCAAGGTACTGTAAAAACTACCAAGAGAACTCCTGACTGGCACCTTCCGTGGTGGAGTTGTGCATGGGGTGTGTTTGGAACATTTTGTCACCGGCCGACTCCAAAATTCAGCGGTTCCCCATCTCAGCCCAGAAAGCAGGTAGAACAACTTTTGTGGTGTCTTTCAGATGCCTACCGGAGCAATGTAAAAACTACCAGGAGAACTCCTGTCTGGCACCTTCCCCGGTGGAGTTGTGCAAAGGTGTGTTTGGAACATTTTGTCACCAGCCGAGTCCAAAATTCAGCGTTTCCCCATCTCAGCCCAGAAAGCAGGTAGAACAACTTTTGTGGTGCCTTTCAGCTGCCTACCAAGGTAGTGTAAAAACTACCAAGAGAACTCCTGTCTGGCACCTTCCCCGGTGGAGTTGTGCATGGGGTGTGTTTGGAACATTTTGTCAACGGCCGACTCCAAAATTCAGCTGTTCCCCATCTCAGCCCAGAAAGCAGGTAGAACAACTTTTGTGGTGTCTTTCAGAGGCCTACTGGAGCAATGTAAAAACTACCAGGAGAACTCCTGTCTGGCACCTTCCCCGGTGGAGTTGTGCATGGGGTGTGTTTGGAACATTTTGTCACCAGCCGAGTCCAAAATTCAGCGTTTCCCCATCTCAGCCCAGAAAGCAGGTAGAACAACTTTTGTGGTGCCTTTCAGCTGCCTACCAAGGTAGTGTAAAAACTACCAACAGAATTCGTTCCTGGCACCTTCCCCGGTGGAGTTGTGCATGGGGTGTGTTTGGAACATTTTGTCACCAGCCGACTCCAAAATTCAGCGGTTCCCCATCTCAGCCCAGAAAGCAGGTAGAACAACTTTTGTGGTGTCTTTCAGATGCCTACCAAGGTAGTTTAAAAACTACCAGGAGAACTCCTGTCTGGCACCTTCCCCGGTGGAGTTGTGCATGGGGTGTGTTTGGAACATTTTGTCACCGGCCGAGTCCAAAATTCAGCGATTCCCCATCTCAGCCCAGAAAGCAGGTAGAACAACTTTTGTGGTGTCTTTCAGATGCCTACCAAGGTAGTGTAAAAACTACGAAGAGAACTCCTGTCTGGCACCTTCCCCGGTGGAGTTGTGCATGGGGTGTGTTCGGAACATTTTGTCACCGGCCGACTCCAAAATTCAGCGGTTCCCCATCTCAGCCCAGAAAGCAGGAAGAACAACTTTTGTGGTGCCTTTCAAATGCTTACCAAGGTAGTGTAAAAATTACCAGGAGAACTCCTGTCTGGCACCTTCCCCGGTGGAGTTGTGCATGGGGTGTGTTTGGAACATTTTGTCACCAGCCGACTCCAAAATTCAGCGGTTCCCCATCTCAGCCCAGAAAGCAGGAAGAACAACTTTTGTGGTGCCTTTCAAATGCCTACCAAGGTAGTGTAAAAACTAACAAGAGAACTCCTGTCTGGCACCTTCCCCGGTGGAGTTGTGCATGGGGTGTGTTTGGAACATTTTGTCACCAGCCGAGTCCAAAATTCAGCGTTTCCCCATCTCAGCCCAGAAAGCAGGTAGAACAACTTTGGTGGTGTCTTTCAGATGCCTACCAAGGTAGTGTAAAAACTACTACGAGAACTCCTGTCTGGCACCTTCCCCGGTGGAGTTGTGCATGGGGTGTGTTTGGAACATTTTGTCACCGGCCGACTCCAAAATTCAGCGATTCCCCATCTCAGCCCAGAAAGCAGGTACAACAACTTTTGTGGTGTCTTTCAGATGCCTACCAAGGTAGTGTAAAAACTACTAAGAGAACTCCTGTCTGGCACCTTCCCCGGTGGAGTTGTGCATGGGGTGTGTTTGGAACATTTTGTCACCGGCCGACTCCAAAATTCAGCGATTCCCCATCTCAGCCCAGAAAGCAGGTAGAACAACTTTTTTGGTGTCTTTAAGATGCCTACCGGAGCAATGTAAAAACTACCAGGAGAACTCCTGTCTGGCACCTTCCCCGGTGGAGTTGTGCAGGGGGTGTTTTTGGAACATTTTGTCACCAGCCGACTCCAAAATTCAGCGGTTCCCCATCTCAGCCCAGAAAGCAGGTAGAACAACTTTTGTGGTGCCTTTCAGCTGCCTACCAAGGTAGTGTAAAAACTATCAAGAGAACTCCTGTCTGGCACCTTCCCCGGTGGAGTTGTGCATGGGGTGTGTTTGGAACATTTTGTCACCGGCCGAGTCCAAAATTCAGCGATTCCCCATCTCAGCCCAGAAAGCAGGTAGAACAACTTCTGTGGTGTCTTTCAGATGCCTACCAAGGTAGTGTAAAAACTACCAGGAGAACTCCTGTCTGGCACCTTCCCCGGTGGAGTTGTGCATGGGGTGTGTTTGGAACATTTTGTCAACGGCCGACTCCAAAATTCAGCGTTTCCCCATCTCAGCCCAGAAAGCAGGTAGAACAACTTTTGTGGTGTCTTTCAGATGCCTACCGGAGCAATGTAAAAACTACCAGGAGAACTCCTGTCTGGCACCTTCCCCGGTGGAGTTGTGCAGGGGGTGTGTTTGGAACATTTTGTCAACGGCCGAGTCCAAAATTCAGCGGTTCCCCATCTCAGCCCAGAAAGCAGGTAGAACATCTTTTGTGGTATCTTTCAGATGCCTACCGGAGCAATGTAAAAACTACCAGGAGAACTCCTGTCTGGCACCTTCCCCGGTGGAGTTGTGCATGGGGTGTGTTTGGAACATTTTGTCAACGGCCGACTCCAAAATTCAGCGGTTCCCCATCTCAGCCCACAAAGCAGGTACAACAACTTTTCTTGTGCCTTTCAGCTGCCTACCAAGGTAGTGTAAAAACTACCAACAGAATTCGTTCCTGGCACCTTCCCCGGTGGAGTTGTGCATGGGGTGTGTTTGGAACATTTTGTCACCAGCCGACTCCAAAATTCAGCGTTTCCCCATCTCAGCCCAGAAAGCAGGTAGAACAACTTTTGTGGTGTCTTTCAAATGCCTACCAAGGTAGTGTAAAAACTACTAAGAGAACTCCTGTCTGGCACCTTCCCCGGTGGAGTTGTGCATGGGGTGTGTTTGGAACATTTTGTCACCGGCCGACTCCAAAATTCAGCGGTTCCCCATCTCAGCCCAGAAAGCAGGTAGAACAACTTTTGTGGTGTCTTTCAGCTG
Source organism: Falco cherrug (assembly GCF_023634085.1). Classification (NCBI taxonomy): domain Eukaryota; kingdom Metazoa; phylum Chordata; class Aves; order Falconiformes; family Falconidae; genus Falco; species Falco cherrug. The sequence continues at coordinate 1,372,032 of NW_026599479.1, read as the reverse complement.
CCTACCAAGGTAGTGTAAAAACTACCAAGAGAACTCCTGTCTGGCACCTTCCCCGGTGGAGTTGTGCAGGGGGTGTGTTTGGAACATTTTGTCACCGGCCGAGTCCAAAATTCAGCGGTTCCCCATCTCAGCCCACAAAGCAGGTAGAACAACTTTTGTGGTGCCTTTCAGCTGCCTACCAAGGCAGTGTAAAAACTACCAGGAGAACTCCTGTCTGGCACCTTCCGTGGTGGAGTTGTGCATGGGGTGTGTTTGGTACATTTTGTCACCAGCCGACTCCAAAATTCAGCGGTTCCCCATCTCAGCCCACAAAGCAGGTACAACAACTTTTGTGGTGCCTTTCAAATGCCTACCAAGGTAGTGTAAAAACTACCAAGAGAACTCCTGTCTGGCACCTTCCGTGGTGGAGTTGCGCATGGGGTGTGTTTGGAACATTTTGTCACCGGCCGACTCCAAAATTCAGCGGTTCCCCATCTCAGCCCAGAAAGCAGGAAGAACAACTTTTGTGGTGTCTTTCAGATGCCTACCAAGGTAGTGTAAAAACTACTAAGAGAACTCCTGTCTGGCACCTTCCCCGGTGGAGTTGTGCATGGGGTGTGTTTGGAACATTTTGTCACCGGCCGACTCCAAAATTCAGCGATTCCCCATCTCAGCCCAGAAAGCAGGTAGAACAACTTTTGTGGTGTCTTTCAGATGCCTACCAAGGTAGTGTAAAAACTACCAGGAGAACTCCTGTCTGGCACCTTCCCCGGTGGAGTTGTGCATGGGGTGTGTTTGGAACATTTTGTCAACGGCCGACTCCAAAATTCAGCGGTTCCCCATCTCAGCCCAGAAAGCAGGTAGAACAACTTTTGTGGTGTCTTTCAGATGCCTACCGGAGCAATGTAAAAACTACCAGGAGAACTCCTGTCTGGCACCTTCCCCGGTGGAGTTGTGCAAAGGTGTGTTTGGAACATTTTGTCACCCGCCGAGTCCAAAATTCAGCGTTTCCCCATCTCAGCCCAGAAAGCAGGTAGAACAACTTTTGTGGTGCCTTTCAGCTGCCTACCAAGGTAGTGTAAAAACTACCAGGAGAACTCCTGTCTGGCACCTTCCCCGGTGGAGTTGTGCATGGGGTGTGTTTGGAACATTTTGTCAACGGCCGAGTCCAAAATTCAGCGGTTCCCCATCTCAGCCCAGAAAGCAGGTAGAACAACTTTTGTGGTGTCTTTCAAATGCCTACCAAGGTAGTGTAAAATCTACCAACAGAACTCCTGTCTGGCACCTTCCCCGGTGGAGTTGTGCATGGGGTGTGTTTGGAACATTTTGTCACCGGCCGAGTCCAAAATTCAGCGATTCCCCATCTCAGCCCAGAAAGCAGGTAGAACAACTTTTGTGGTGTCTTTCAGATGCCTACCAAGGTAGTGTAAAAACTACCAGGAGAACTCCTGTCTGGCACCTTCCGTGGTGGAGTTGTGCATGGGGTGTGTTTTGAACATTTTGTCACCGGCCGACTCCAAAATTCAGCGGTTCCCCATCTCAGCCCAGAAAGCAGGTAGAACAACTTTTGTGGTGCCTTTCAGCTGCCTACCAAGGTAGTGTAAAAACTACTAAGAGAACTCCTGTCTGACACCTTCCCCGGTGGAGTTGTGCATGGGGTGTGTTTGGAACATTTTGTCAACGGCCGACTCCAAAATTCAGCGATTCCCCATCTCAGCCCAGAAAGCAGGTAGAACAACTTTTCTGGTGTCTTTCAGATGCCTACCAAGGTAGTGTAAAAACTACCAGGAGAACTCCTGTCTGGCACCTTCCGTGGTGGAGTTGTGCAGGGGGTGTGTTTGGAACATTTTGTCAACGGCCGAGTCCAAAATTCAGCGGTTCCCCATCTCAGCCCAGAAAGCAGGTAGAACATCTTTTGTGGTATCTTTCAGATGCCTACCGGAGCAATGTAAAAACTACCAGGAGAACTCCTGTCTGGCACCTTCCCCGGTGGAGTTTTGCATGGGGTGTGTTTGGAACATTTTGTCACCGGCCGAGTCCAAAATTCAGCGGTTCCCCATCTCAGCCCAGAAAGCAGGTAGAACAACTTTTGTGGTGCCTTTCAGCTGCCTACCAAGGTAGTGTAAAAACTACCACCAGAATTCGTTCCTGGCACCTTCCGTGGTGGAGTTGTGCATGGGGTGTGTTTGGAACATTTTGTCACCAGCCGAGTCCAAAATTCAGCGTTTCCCCATCTCAGCCCAGAAAGCAGGTAGAACAACTTTTGTGGTGTCTTTCAGATGCCTACCAAGGTAGTGTAAAAACTACTAAGAGAACTCCTGTCTGGCACCTTCCCCGGTGGAGTTGTGCATGGGGTGTGTTTGGAACATTTTGTCACCGGCCGAGTCCAAAATTCAGCGATTCCCCATCTCAGCCCAGAAAGCAGGTAGAACAACTTTTGTGGTGCCTTTCAGATGCCTACCAAGGTAGTGTAAAAACTACCAGGAGAACTCCTGTCTGGCACCTTCCCCGGTGGAGTTGTGCAGGGGGTGTGTTTGGAACATTTTGTCACCAGCCGACTCCAAAATTCAGCGGTTCCCCATCTCAGCCCAGAAAGCAGGTAGAACAACTTTTGTGGTGTCTTTCAGATGCCTACCGGAGCAATGTAAAAACTACCAGGAGAACTCCTGTCTGGCACCTTCCCCGGTGGAGTTTTGCATGGGGTGTGTTTGGAACATTTTGTCACCCGCCGAGTCCAAAATTCAGCGTTTCCCCATCTCAGCCCAGAAAGCAGGTAGAACAACTTTTGTGGTGCCTTTCAGCTGCCTACCAAGGTAGTGTAAAAACTACCAGGAGAACTCCTGTCTGGCACCTTCCCCGGTGGAGTTGTGCATGGGGTGTGTTTGGAACATTTTGTCAACGGCCGAGTCCAAAATTCAGCGGTTCCCCATCTCAGCCCAGAAAGCAGGTAGAACAACTTTTGTGGTGCCTTTCAGCTGCCTACCAAGGTAGTGTAAAATCTACCAACAGACCTCCTGTCTGGCACCTTCCCCGGTGGAGTTGTGCATGGGGTGTGTTTGGAACATTTTGTCACCGGCCGAGTCCAAAATTCAGCGATTCCCCATCTCAGCCCAGAAAGCAGGTAGAACAACTTTTGTGGTGTCTTTCAAATGCCTACCAAGGTAGTGTAAAAACTACCAGGAGAACTCCTGTCTGGCACCTTCCCCGGTGGAGTTGTGCATGGGGTGTGTTTGGAACATTTTGTCACCGGCCGAGTCCAAAATTCAGCGGTTCCCCATCTCAGCCCAGAAAGCAGGTAGAACAACTTTTGTGGTGCCTTTCAGCTGCCTACCAAGGTAGTGTAAAAACTACTAAGAGAACTCCTGTCTGGCACCTTCCCCGGTGGAGTTTTGCATGGGGTGTGTTTGGAACATTTTGTCACCGGCCGAGTCCAAAATTCAGCGATTCCCCATCTCAGCCCAGAAAGCAGGTAGAACAACTTCTGTGGTGTCTTTCAGATGCCTACCAAGGTAGTGTAAAAACTACCAGGAGAACTCCTGTCTGGCACCTTCCGTGATGGAGTTGTGCATGGGGTGTGTTTGGAACATTTTGTCAACGGCCGAGTCCAAAATTCAGCGGTTCCCCATCTCAGCCCAGAAAGCAGGTAGAACAACTTTTGTGGTGCCTTTCAGCTGCCTACCGGAGCAATGTAAAAACTACCAGGAGAACTCCTGTCTGGCACCTTCCGTGGTGGAGTTGTGCAGGGGGTGTGTTTGGAACATTTTGTCACCAGCCGAGTCCAAAATTCAGCGGTTCCCCATCTCAGCCCACAAAGCACGTACAACAACTTTTGTGGTGCCTTTCAGCTGCCTACCAAGGTAGTGTAAAAACTACCAACAGAATTCGTTCCTGGCACCTTCCCCGGTGGAGTTGTGCATGGGGTGTGTTTGGAACATTTTGTCACCAGCCGAGTCCAAAATTCAGCGTTTCCCCATCTCAGCCCAGAAAGCAGGTAGAACAACTTTTGTGGTGTCTTTCAGATGCCTACCAAGGTAGTGTAAAAACTACTAAGAGAACTCCTGTCTGGCACCTTCCCCGGTGGAGTTGTGCATGGGGTGTGTTTGGAACATTTTGTCACCGGCCGAGTCCAAAATTCAGCGATTCCCCATCTCAGCCCAGAAAGCAGGTAGAACAACTTTTGTGGTGCCTTTCAGATGCCTACCAAGGTAGTGTAAAAACTACCAGGAGAACTCCTGTCTGGCACCTTCCCCGGTGGAGTTGTGCAGGGGGTGTGTTTGGAACATTTTGTCACCAGCCGAGTCCAAAATTCAGCGGTTCCCCATCTCAGCCCAGAAAGCAGGTAGAACAACTTTTGTGGTGCCTTTCAGCTGCCTACCAAGGTAGTGTAAAAACTATCAAGAGAACTCCTGTCTGGCACCTTCCGTGGTGGAGTTGTGCATGGGGTGTGTTTGGAACATTTTGTCACCGGCCGAGTCCAAAATTCAGCGATTCCCCATCTCAGCCCAGAAAGCAGGTAGAACAACTTCTGTGGTGTCTTTCAGATGCCTACCAAGGTAGTGTAAAAACTACCAGGAGAACTCCTGTCTGGCACCTTCCCCGGTGGAGTTGTGCATGGGGTGTGTTTGGAACATTTTGTCACCGGCCGAGTCCAAAATTCAGCGGTTCCCCATCTCAGCCCAGAAAGCAGGTAGAACAACTTTTGTGGTGTCTTTCAGATGCCTACCGGAGCAATGTAAAAACTACCAGGAGAACTCCTGTCTGGCACCTTCCCCGGTGGAGTTGTGCATGGGGTGTGTTTGGAACATTTTGTCAACGGCCGAGTCCAAAATTCAGCGGTTCCCCATCTCAGCCCAGAAAGCAGGTAGAACATCTTTTGTGGTATCTTTCAGATGCCTACCGGAGCAATGTAAAAACTACCAGGAGAACTCCTGTCTGGCACCTTCCCCGGTGGAGTTGTGCATGGGGTGTGTTTGGAACATTTTGTCACCGGCCGAGTCCAAAATTCAGCGGTTCCCCATCTCAGCCCACAAAGCAGGTACAACAACTTTTCTTGTGCCTTTCAGCTGCCTACCAAGGTAGTGTAAAAACTACCAACAGAATTCGTTCCTGGCACCTTCCCCGGTGGAGTTGTGCATGGGGTGTGTTTGGAACATTTTGTCACCAGCCGAGTCCAAAATTCAGCGTTTCCCCATCTCAGCCCAGAAAGCAGGTAGAACAACTTTTGTGGTGTCTTTCAGATGCCTACCAAGGTAGTGTAAAAACTACTAAGAGAACTCCTGTCTGGCACCTTCCCCGGTGGAGTTGTGCATGGGGTGTGTTTGGAACATTTTGTCACCGGCCGACTCCAAAATTCAGCGGTTCCCCATCTCAGCCCAGAAAGCAGGTAGAACAACTTTTGTGGTGTCTTTCAGATGCCTACCAAGGTAGTGTAAAAACTACCAAGAGAACTCCTGTCTGGCACCTTCCCCGGTGGAGTTGTGCAGGGGGTGTGTTTGGAACATTTTGTCACCAGCCGAGTCCAAAATTCAGCGGTTCCCCATCTCAGCCCACAAAGCAGGTACAACAACTTTTGTGGTGCCTTTCAGCTGCCTACCAAGGCAGTGTAAAAACTACCAGGAGAACTCCTGTCTGGCACCTTCCGTGGTGGAGTTGTGCATGGGGTGTGTTTGGAACATTTTGTCACCGGCCGAGTCCAAAATTCAGCGGTTCCCCATCTCAGCCCAGAAAGCAGGAAGAACAACTTTTGTGGTGCCTTTCAAATGCTTACCAAGCTAGTGTAAAAACTACCAGGAGAACTCCTGTCTGGCACCTTCCGTGGTGGAGTTGTGCATGGGGTGTGTTTGGTACATTTTGTCACCAGCCGAGTCCAAAATTCAGCGGTTCCCCATCTCAGCCCAGAAAGCAGGAAGAACAACTTTTGTGGTGCCTTTCAAATGCCTACCAAGGTAGTGTAAAAACTACCAAGAGAACTCCTGTCTGGCACCTTCCCCGGTGGAGTTGTGCATGGGGTGTGTTTGGAACATTTTGTCACCGGCCGACTCCAAAATTCAGCGGTTCCCCATCTCAGCCCAGAAAGCAGGAAGAACAACTTTTGTGGTGCCTTTCAGCTGCCTACCAAGGTAGTGTAAAAACTACCAAGAGAACTCCTGTCTGGCACCTTCCCCGGTGGAGTTGTGCATGGGGTGTGTTTGGAACATTTTGTCACCAGCCGACTCCAAAATTCAGCGGTTCCCCATCTCAGCCCAGAAAGCAGGTAGAACAACTTTTGTGGTGTCTTTCAGATGCCTACCAAGGTAGTGTAAAAACTACTAAGAGAACTCCTGTCTGGCACCTTCCCCGGTGGAGTTGTTCATGGGGTGTGTTTGGAACATTTTGTCACCGGCCGAGTCCAAAATTCAGCGGTTCCCCATCTCAGCCCAGAAAGCAGGTAGAACAACTTTTGTGGTGCCTTTCAGATGCCTACCAAGGTAGTGTAAAAACTACCAGGAGAACTACTGTCTAGCACCTTCCCCGGTGGAGTTGTGCATGGGGTGTGTTTGGAACATTTTGTCACCAGCCGAGTCCAAAATTCAGCGGTTCCCCATCTCAGCCCAGAAAGCAGGTAGAACAACTTTTGTGGTGCCTTTCAGCTGCCTACCAAGGTAGTGTAAAAACTACCAAGAGAACTCCTGTCTGGCACCTTCCCCGGTGGAGTTGTGCATGGGGTGTGTTTGGAACATTTTGTCAACGGCCGACTCCAAAATTCAGCGGTTCCCCATCTCAGCCCAGAAAGCAGGTAGAACAACTTTTGTGGTGTCTTTCAAATGCCTACCAAGGTAGTGTAAAATCTACCAAGAGAACTCCTGTCTGGCACCTTCCCCGGTGGAGTTGTGCATGGGGTGTGTTTGGAACATTTTGTCACCGGCCGAGTCCAAAATTCAGCGATTCCCCATCTCAGCCCAGAAAGCAGGTAGAACAACTTTTGTGGTGCCTTTCAGATGCCTACCAAGGTAGTGTAAAAACTACCAGGAGAACTCCTGTCTGGCACCTTCCGTGGTGGAGTTGTGCATGGGGTGTGTTTTGAACATTTTGTCACCGGCCGACTCCAAAATTCAGCGGTTCCCCATCTCAGCCCAGAAAGCAGGTAGAACAACTTTTGTGGTGCCTTTCAGCTGCCTACCAAGGTAGTGTAAAAACTACCAAGAGAACTCCTGTCTGGCACCTTCCCCGGTGGAGTTGTGCATGGGGTGTGTTTGGAACATTTTGTCACCGGCCGAGTCCAAAATTCAGCGATTCCCCATCTCAGCCCAGAAAGCAGGTAGAACAACTTCTGTGGTGTCTTTCAGATGCCTACCAAGGTAGTGTAAAAACTACCAGGAGAACTCCTGTCTGGCACCTTCCCCGGTGGAGTTGTGCATGGGGTGTGTTTGGAACATTTTGTCAACGGCCGAGTCCAAAATTCAGCGGTTCCCCATCTCAGCCCAGAAAGCTGGTAGAACAACTTTTGTGGTGTCTTTCAGATGCCTACCGGAGCAATGTAAAAACTACCAGGAGAACTCCTGTCTGGCACCTTCCCCGGTGGAGTTGTGCATGGGGTGTGTTTGGAACATTTTGTCACCGGCCGAGTCCAAAATTCAGCGGTTACCCGTCTCAGCCCAGAAAGCAGGTAGAACATCTTTTGTGGTATCTTTCAGATGCCTACCGGAGCAATGTAAAAACTACCAGGAGAACTCCTGTCTGGCACCTTCCCCGGTGGAGTTGTGCATGGGGTGTGTTTGGAACATTTTGTCACCGGCCGAGTCCAAAATTCAGCGGTTCCCCATCTCAGCCCAGAAAGCAGGTACAACAACTTTTGTGGTGCCTTTCAGCTGCCTACCAAGGTAGTGTAAAAACTACCAACAGAATTCGTTCCTGGCACCTTCCCCGGTGGAGTTGTGCATGGGGTGTGTTTGGAACATTTTGTCACCAGCCGAGTCCAAAATTCAGCGTTTCCCCATCTCAGCCCAGAAAGCAGGTAGAACAACTTTTGTGGTGTCTTTCAGATGCCTACCAAGGTAGTGTAAAAACTACTAAGAGAACTCCTGTCTGGCACCTTCCCCGGTGGAGTTGTGCATGGGGTGTGTTTGGAACATTTTGTCACCGGCCGACTCCAAAATTCAGCGATTCCCCATCTCAGCCCAGAAAGCAGGTAGAACAACTTTTGTGGTGTCTTTCAGATGCCTACCAAGGTAGTGTAAAAACTACCAGGAGAACTCCTGTCTGGCACCTTCCCCGGTGGAGTTGTGCAGGGGGTGTGTTTGGAACATTTTGTCACCAGCCGACTCCAAAATTCAGCGGTTCCCCATCTCAGCCCAGAAAGCAGGTACAACAACTTTTGTGGTGCCTTTCAGCTGCCTACCAAGGTAGTGTAAAAACTACCAAGAGAACTCCTGTCTGGCACCTTCCCCGGTGGAGTTGTGCATGGGGTGTGTTTGGAACATTTTGTCACCAGCCGAGTCCAAAATTCAGCGGTTCCCCATCTCAGCCCAGAAAGCAGGTAGAACAACTTTTGTGGTGTCTTTCAAATGCCTACCAAGGTAGTGTAAAAACTACCAGGAGAACTCCTGTCTGGCACCTTCCGTGGTGGAGTTGTGCATGGGGTGTGTTTGGAACATTTTGTCACCAGCCGACTCCAAAATTCAGCGGTTCCCCATCTCAGCCCAGAAAGCAGGAAGAACAACTTTTGTGGTGCCTTTCAAATGCCTACCAAGGTAGTGTAAAAACTAACAAGAGAACTCCTGTCTGGCACCTTCCCCGGTGGAGTTGTGCATGGGGTGTGTTTGGAACATTTTGTCACCGGCCGACTCCAAAATTCAGCGGTTCCCCATCTCAGCCCAGAAAGCAGGTAGAACAACTTTTGTGGTGTCTTTCAGATGCCTACCGGAGCAATGTAAAAACTACCAGGAGAACTCCTGTCTGGCACCTTCCCCGGTGGAGTTGTGCAAAGGTGTGTTTGGAACATTTTGTCACCAGCCGAGTCCAAAATTCAGCGTTTCCCCATCTCAGCCCAGAAAGCAGGTAGAACAACTTTTGTGGTGCCTTTCAGCTGCCTACCAAGGTAGTGTAAAAACTACCAAGAGAACTCCTGTCTGGCACCTTCCCCGGTGGAGTTGTGCATGGGGTGTGTTTGGAACATTTTGTCAACGGCCGACTCCAAAATTCAGCTGTTCCCCATCTCAGCCCAGAAAGCAGGTAGAACAACTTTTGTGGTGTCTTTCAGAGGCCTACTGGAGCAATGTAAAAACTACCAGGAGAACTCCTGTCTGGCACCTTCCCCGGTGGAGTTGTGCATGGGGTGTGTTTGGAACATTTTGTCACCAGCCGAGTCCAAAATTCAGCGTTTCCCCATCTCAGCCCAGAAAGCAGGTAGAACAACTTTTGTGGTGCCTTTCAGCTGCCTACCAAGGTAGTGTAAAAACTACCAACAGAATTCGTTCCTGGCACCTTCCCCGGTGGAGTTGTGCATGGGGTGTGTTTGGAACATTTTGTCACCAGCCGACTCCAAAATTCAGCGGTTCCCCATCTCAGCCCAGAAAGCAGGTAGAACAACTTTTGTGGTGTCTTTCAGATGCCTACCAAGGTAGTTTAAAAACTACCAGGAGAACTCCTGTCTGGCACCTTCCCCGGTGGAGTTGTGCATGGGGTGTGTTTGGAACATTTTGTCACCGGCCGAGTCCAAAATTCAGCGATTCCCCATCTCAGCCCAGAAAGCAGGTAGAACAACTTTTGTGGTGTCTTTCAGATGCCTACCAAGGTAGTGTAAAAACTACGAAGAGAACTCCTGTCTGGCACCTTCCCCGGTGGAGTTGTGCATGGGGTGTGTTCGGAACATTTTGTCACCGGCCGACTCCAAAATTCAGCGGTTCCCCATCTCAGCCCAGAAAGCAGGAAGAACAACTTTTGTGGTGCCTTTCAAATGCTTACCAAGGTAGTGTAAAAATTACCAGGAGAACTCCTGTCTGGCACCTTCCCCGGTGGAGTTGTGCATGGGGTGTGTTTGGAACATTTTGTCACCAGCCGACTCCAAAATTCAGCGGTTCCCCATCTCAGCCCAGAAAGCAGGAAGAACAACTTTTGTGGTGCCTTTCAAATGCCTACCAAGGTAGTGTAAAAACTAACAAGAGAACTCCTGTCTGGCACCTTCCCCGGTGGAGTTGTGCATGGGGTGTGTTTGGAACATTTTGTCACCAGCCGAGTCCAAAATTCAGCGTTTCCCCATCTCAGCCCAGAAAGCAGGTAGAACAACTTTTGTGGTGTCTTTCAGATGCCTACCATGGTAGTGTAAAAACTACCAAGAGAACTCCTGTCTGGCACCTTCCCCGGTGGAGTTGTGCATGGGGTGTGTTTGGAACATTTTGTCACCGGCCGACTCCAAAATTCAGCGTTTCCCCATCTCAGCCCAGAAAGCAGGTAGAACAACTTCTGTGGTGTCTTTCAGATGCCTACCAAGGTAGTGTAAAAACTACCAAGAGAACTCCTGTCTGGCACCTTCCCCGGTGGAGTTGTGCATGGGGTGTGTTTGGAACATTTTGTCACCAGCCGAGTCCAAAATTCAGCGTTTCCCCATCTCAGCCCAGAAAGCAGGTAGAACAACTTTTGTGGTGTCTTTCAGATGCCTACCAAGGTAGTGTAAAAACTACTAAGAGAACTCCTGTCTGGCACCTTCCCCGGTGGAGTTGTGCATGGGGTGTGTTTGGAACATTTTGTCACCGGCCGAGTCCAAAATTCAGCGATTCCCCATCTCAGCCCAGAAAGCAGGTAGAACAACTTTTGTGGTGCCTTTCAGCTGCCTACCAAGGTAGTGTAAAAACTACCAAGAGAACTCCTGTCTGGCACCTTCCCCGGTGGAGTTGTGCATGGGGTGTGTTTGGAACATTTTGTCACCGGCCGACTCCAAAATTCAGCTGTTCCCCATCTCAGCCCAGAAAGCAGGTAGAACAACTTTTGTGGTGTCTTTCAGATGCCTACTGGAGCAATGTAAAAACTACCAGGAGAACTCCTGTCTGGCACCTTCCCCGGTTGAGTTGTGCAAAGGTGTGTTTGGAACATTTTGTCACCAGCCGAGTCCAAAATTCAGCGTTTCCCCATCTCAGCCCACAAAGCAGGTAGAACAACTTTTGTGGTGCCTTTCAGCTGCCTACCAAGGTAGTGTAAAAACTACCAACAGAATTCGTTCCTGGCACCTTCCCCGGTGGAGTTGTGCATGGGGTGTGTTCGGAACATTTTGTCACCGGCCGAGTCCAAAATTCAGCGATTCCCCATCTCAGCCCAGAAAGCAGGAAGAACAACTTTTGTGGTGCCTTTCAAATGCTTACCAAGGTAGTGTAAAAATTACCAGGAGAACTCCTGTCTGGCACCTTCCCCGGTGGAGTTGTGCATGGGGTGTGTTTGGAACATTTTGTCACCAGCCGACTCCAAAATTCAGCGGTTCCCCATCTCAGCCCAGAAAGCAGGAAGAACAACTTTTGTGGTGCCTTTCAAATGCCTACCAAGGTAGTGTAAAAACTAACAAGAGAACTCCTGTCTGGCACCTTCCCCGGTGGAGTTGTGCATGGGGTGTGTTTGGAACATTTTGTCACCGGCCGACTCCAAAATTCAGCGGTTCCCCATCTCAGCCCAGAAAGCAGGAAGAACAACTTTTGTGGTGCCTTTCAGATGCCTACCAAGGTAGTGTAAAAACTACCAAGAGAACTCCTGTCTGGCACCTTCCCCGGTGGAGTTGTGCATGGGGTGTGTTTGGAACATTTTGTCACCAGCCGAGTCCAAAATTCAGCGTTTCCCCATCTCAGCCCAGAAAGCAGGTAGAACAACTTTTGTGGTGTCTTTCAGATGCCTACCATGGTAGTGTAAAAACTACCAAGAGAACTCCTGTCTGGCACCTTCCCCGGTGGAGTTGTGCATGGGGTGTGTTTGGAACATTTTGTCACCGGCCGACTCCAAAATTCAGCGTTTCCCCATCTCAGCCCAGAAAGCAGGTAGAACAACTTCTGTGGTGTCTTTCAGATGCCTACCAAGGTAGTGTAAAAACTACCAAGAGAACTCCTGTCTGGCACCTTCCCCGGTGGAGTTGTGCATGGGGTGTGTTTGGAACATTTTGTCACCAGCCGAGTCCAAAATTCAGCGTTTCCCCATCTCAGCCCAGAAAGCAGGTAGAACAACTTTTGTGGTGTCTTTCAGATGCCTACCAAGGTAGTGTAAAAACTACTAAGAGAACTCCTGTCTGGCACCTTCCGTGGTGGAGTTGTGCATGGGGTGTGTTTGGAACATTTTGTCACCGGCCGAGTCCAAAATTCAGCGATTCCCCATCTCAGCCCAGAAAGCAGGTAGAACAACTTTTGTGGTGCCTTTCAGCTGCCTACCAAGGTAGTGTAAAAACTACCAAGAGAACTCCTGTCTGGCACCTTCCCCGGTGGAGTTGTGCATGGGGTGTGTTTGGAACATTTTGTCACCGGCCGACTCCAAAATTCAGCTGTTCCCCATCTCAGCCCAGAAAGCAGGTAGAACAACTTTTGTGGTGTCTTTCAGATGCCTACTGGAGCAATGTAAAAACTACCAGGAGAACTCCTGTCTGGCACCTTCCCCGGTTGAGTTGTGCAAAGGTGTGTTTGGAACATTTTGTCACCAGCCGAGTCCAAAATTCAGCGTTTCCCCATCTCAGCCCACAAAGCAGGTAGAACAACTTTTGTGGTGCCTTTCAGCTGCCTACCAAGGTAGTGTAAAAACTACCAACAGAATTCGTTCCTGGCACCTTCCCCGGTGGAGTTGTGCATGGGGTGTGTTTGGAACATTTTGTCACCAGCCGAGTCCAAAATTCAGCGTTTCCCCATCTCAGCCCAGAAAGCAGGAAGAACAACTTTTGTGGTGCCTTTCAAATGCCTACCAAGGTAGTGTAAAAACTACTAAGAGAACTACTGTCTGGCACCTTCCCCGGTGGAGTTGTGCATGGGGTGTGTTTGGAACATTTTGTCACCAGCCGAGTCCAAAATTCAGCGATTCCCCATCTCAGCCCAGAAAGCAGGTAGAACAACTTTTGTGGTGTCTTTCAGATGCCTACCAAGGTAGTGTAAAAACTACGAAGAGAACTCCTGTCTGGCACCTTCCCCGGTGGAGTTGTGCATGGGGTGTGTTTGGAACATTTTGTCACCGGCCGACTCCAAAATTCAGCGGTTCCCCATCTCAGCCCAGAAAGCAGGTAGAACAACTTTTGTGGTGCCTTTCAGCTGCCTACCAAGGTAGTGTAAAAACTACCAAGAGAACTCCTGTCTGGCACCTTCCGTGGTGGAGTTGTGCATGGGGTGTGTTTGGAACATTTTGTCACCAGCCGAGTCCAAAATTCAGCGTTTCCCCATCTCAGCCCAGAAAGCAGGTAGAACAACTTTTGTGGTGTCTTTCAGATGCCTACCATGGTAGTGTAAAAACTACCAAGAGAACTCCTGTCTGGCACCTTCCCCGGTGGAGTTGTGCATGGGGTGTGTTTGGAACATTTTGTCACCGGCCGACTCCAAAATTCAGCGTTTCCCCATCTCAGCCCAGAAAGCAGGTAGAACAACTTCTGTGGTGTCTTTCAGATGCCTACCAAGGTAGTGTAAAAACTACCAAGAGAACTCCTGTCTGGCACCTTCCCCGGTGGAGTTGTGCATGGGGTGTGTTTGGAACATTTTGTCACCAGCCGAGTCCAAAATTCAGCGTTTCCCCATCTCAGCCCAGAAAGCAGGTAGAACAACTTTTGTGGTGTCTTTCAGATGCCTACCAAGGTAGTGTAAAAACTACTAAGAGAACTCCTGTCTGGCACCTTCCGTGGTGGAGTTGTGCATGGGGTGTGTTTGGAACATTTTGTCACCGGCCGAGTCCAAAATTCAGCGATTCCCCATCTCAGCCCAGAAAGCAGGTAGAACAACTTTTGTGGTGCCTTTCAGCTGCCTACCAAGGTAGTGTAAAAACTACCAAGAGAACTCCTGTCTGGCACCTTCCCCGGTGGAGTTGTGCATGGGGTGTGTTTGGAACATTTTGTCACCGGCCGACTCCAAAATTCAGCTGTTCCCCATCTCAGCCCAGAAAGCAGGTAGAACAACTTTTGTGGTGTCTTTCAGATGCCTACTGGAGCAATGTAAAAACTACCAGGAGAACTCCTGTCTGGCACCTTCCCCGGTTGAGTTGTGCAAAGGTGTGTTTGGAACATTTTGTCACCAGCCGAGTCCAAAATTCAGCGTTTCCCCATCTCAGCCCACAAAGCAGGTAGAACAACTTTTGTGGTGCCTTTCAGCTGCCTACCAAGGTAGTGTAAAAACTACCAACAGAATTCGTTCCTGGCACCTTCCCCGGTGGAGTTGTGCATGGGGTGTGTTTGGAACATTTTGTCACCAGCCGAGTCCAAAATTCAGCGATTCCCCATCTCAGCCCAGAAAGCAGGTAGAACAACTTTTGTGGTGTCTTTCAGATGCCTACCAAGGTAGTGTAAAAACTACGAAGAGAACTCCTGTCTGGCACCTTCCCCGGTGGAGTTGTGCATGGGGTGTGTTTGGAACATTTTGTCACCGGCCGACTCCAAAATTCAGCGGTTCCCCATCTCAGCCCACAAAGCAGGTAGAACAACTTTTGTGGTGCCTTTCAAATGCCTACCAAGGTAGTGTAAAAACTACCAAGAGAACTCCTGTCTGGCACCTTCCCCGGTGGAGTTGTGCATGGGGTGTGTTTGGAACATTTTGTCACCAGCCGAGTCCAAAATTCAGCGTTTCCCCATCTCAGCCCAGAAAGCAGGAAGAACAACTTTTGTGGTGCCTTTCAAATGCTTACCAAGGTAGTGTAAAAACTACCAGGAGAACTCCTGTCTGGCACCTTCCCCGGTGGAGTTGTGCATGGGGTGTGTTTGGAACATTTTGTCACCAGCCGACTCCAAAATTCAGCGGTTCCCCATCTCAGCCCAGAAAGCAGGTAGAACAACTTTTGTGGTGTCTTTCAGATGCCTACCAAGGTAGTTTAAAAACTACCAGGAGAACTCCTGTCTGGCACCTTCCCCGGTGGAGTTGTGCATGGGGTGTGTTTGGAACATTTTGTCACCGGCCGAGTCCAAAATTCAGCGATTCCCCATCTCAGCCCAGAAAGCAGGTAGAACAACTTTTGTGGTGTCTTTCAGATGCCTACCAAGGTAGTGTAAAAACTACGAAGAGAACTCCTGTCTGGCACCTTCCCCGGTGGAGTTGTGCATGGGGTGTGTTCGGAACATTTTGTCACCGGCCGACTCCAAAATTCAGCGGTTCCCCATCTCAGCCCAGAAAGCAGGAAGAACAACTTTTGTGGTGCCTTTCAAATGCTTACCAAGGTAGTGTAAAAATTACCAGGAGAACTCCTGTCTGGCACCTTCCCCGGTGGAGTTGTGCATGGGGTGTGTTTGGAACATTTTGTCACCAGCCGACTCCAAAATTCAGCGGTTCCCCATCTCAGCCCAGAAAGCAGGAAGAACAACTTTTGTGGTGCCTTTCAAATGCCTACCAAGGTAGTGTAAAAACTAACAAGAGAACTCCTGTCTGGCACCTTCCCCGGTGGAGTTGTGCATGGGGTGTGTTTGGAACATTTTGTCACCAGCCGAGTCCAAAATTCAGCGTTTCCCCATCTCAGCCCAGAAAGCAGGTAGAACAACTTTTGTGGTGTCTTTCAGATGCCTACCATGGTAGTGTAAAAACTACCAAGAGAACTCCTGTCTGGCACCTTCCCCGGTGGAGTTGTGCATGGGGTGTGTTTGGAACATTTTGTCACCGGCCGACTCCAAAATTCAGCGTTTCCCCATCTCAGCCCAGAAAGCAGGTAGAACAACTTCTGTGGTGTCTTTCAGATGCCTACCAAGGTAGTGTAAAAACTACCAAGAGAACTCCTGTCTGGCACCTTCCCCGGTGGAGTTGTGCATGGGGTGTGTTTGGAACATTTTGTCACCAGCCGAGTCCAAAATTCAGCGTTTCCCCATCTCAGCCCAGAAAGCAGGTAGAACAACTTTTGTGGTGTCTTTCAGATGCCTACCAAGGTAGTGTAAAAACTACTAAGAGAACTCCTGTCTGGCACCTTCCGTGGTGGAGTTGTGCATGGGGTGTGTTTGGAACATTTTGTCACCGGCCGAGTCCAAAATTCAGCGATTCCCCATCTCAGCCCAGAAAGCAGGTAGAACAACTTTTGTGGTGCCTTTCAGCTGCCTACCAAGGTAGTGTAAAAACTACCAAGAGAACTCCTGTCTGGCACCTTCCCCGGTGGAGTTGTGCATGGGGTGTGTTTGGAACATTTTGTCACCGGCCGACTCCAAAATTCAGCTGTTCCCCATCTCAGCCCAGAAAGCAGGTAGAACAACTTTTGTGGTGTCTTTCAGATGCCTACTGGAGCAATGTAAAAACTACCAGGAGAACTCCTGTCTGGCACCTTCCCCGGTTGAGTTGTGCAAAGGTGTGTTTGGAACATTTTGTCACCGGCCGAGTCCAAAATTCAGCGTTTCCCCATCTCAGCCCACAAAGCAGGTAGAACAACTTTTGTGGTGCCTTTCAGCTGCCTACCAAGGTAGTGTAAAAACTACCAACAGAATTCGTTCCTGGCACCTTCCCCGGTGGAGTTGTGCATGGGGTGTGTTCGGAACATTTTGTCACCGGCCGACTCCAAAATTCAGCGGTTCCCCATCTCAGCCCAGAAAGCAGGAAGAACAACTTTTGTGGTGCCTTTCAAATGCTTACCAAGGTAGTGTAAAAATTACCAGGAGAACTCCTGTCTGGCACCTTCCCCGGTGGAGTTGTGCATGGGGTGTGTTTGGAACATTTTGTCACCAGCCGACTCCAAAATTCAGCGGTTCCCCATCTCAGCCCAGAAAGCAGGAAGAACAACTTTTGTGGTGCCTTTCAAATGCCTACCAAGGTAGTGTAAAAACTAACAAGAGAACTCCTGTCTGGCACCTTCCCCGGTGGAGTTGTGCATGGGGTGTGTTTGGAACATTTTGTCACCGGCCGACTCCAAAATTCAGCGGTTCCCCATCTCAGCCCAGAAAGCAGGAAGAACAACTTTTGTGGTGCCTTTCAGATGCCTACCAAGGTAGTGTAAAAACTACTAAGAGAACTCCTGTCTGGCACCTTCCCCGGTGGAGTTGTGCATGGGGTGTGTTTGGAACATTTTGTCACCAGCCGAGTCCAAAATTCAGCGTTTCCCCATCTCAGCCCAGAAAGCAGGTAGAACAACTTTTGTGGTGTCTTTCAGATGCCTACCATGGTAGTGTAAAAACTACCAAGAGAACTCCTGTCTGGCACCTTCCCCGGTGGAGTTGTGCATGGGGTGTGTTTGGAACATTTTGTCACCGGCCGACTCCAAAATTCAGCGTTTCCCCATCTCAGCCCAGAAAGCAGGTAGAACAACTTCTGTGGTGTCTTTCAGATGCCTACCAAGGTAGTGTAAAAACTACCAAGAGAACTCCTGTCTGGCACCTTCCCCGGTGGAGTTGTGCATGGGGTGTGTTTGGAACATTTTGTCACCAGCCGAGTCCAAAATTCAGCGTTTCCCCATCTCAGCCCAGAAAGCAGGTAGAACAACTTTTGTGGTGTCTTTCAGATGCCTACCAAGGTAGTGTAAAAACTACTAAGAGAACTCCTGTCTGGCACCTTCCGTGGTGGAGTTGTGCATGGGGTGTGTTTGGAACATTTTGTCACCGGCCGAGTCCAAAATTCAGCGATTCCCCATCTCAGCCCAGAAAGCAGGTAGAACAACTTTTGTGGTGCCTTTCAGCTGCCTACCAAGGTAGTGTAAAAACTACCAAGAGAACTCCTGTCTGGCACCTTCCCCGGTGGAGTTGTGCATGGGGTGTGTTTGGAACATTTTGTCACCGGCCGACTCCAAAATTCAGCTGTTCCCCATCTCAGCCCAGAAAGCAGGTAGAACAACTTTTGTGGTGTCTTTCAGATGCCTACTGGAGCAATGTAAAAACTACCAGGAGAACTCCTGTCTGGCACCTTCCCCGGTTGAGTTGTGCAAAGGTGTGTTTGGAACATTTTGTCACCAGCCGAGTCCAAAATTCAGCGTTTCCCCATCTCAGCCCACAAAGCAGGTAGAACAACTTTTGTGGTGCCTTTCAGCTGCCTACCAAGGTAGTGTAAAAACTACCAACAGAATTCGTTCCTGGCACCTTCCCCGGTGGAGTTGTGCATGGGGTGTGTTTGGAACATTTTGTCACCAGCCGAGTCCAAAATTCAGCGGTTCCCCATCTCAGCCCAGAAAGCAGGAAGAACAACTTTTGTGGTGTCTTTCAGATGCCTACCAAGGTAGTGTAAAAACTACTAAGAGAACTACTGTCTGGCACCTTCCGTGGTGGAGTTGTGCATGGGGTGTGTTTGGAACATTTTGTCACCAGCCGAGTCCAAAATTCAGCGATTCCCCATCTCAGCCCAGAAAGCAGGTAGAACAACTTTTGTGGTGTCTTTCAGATGCCTACCAAGGTAGTGTAAAAACTACGAAGAGAACTCCTGTCTGGCACCTTCCCCGGTGGAGTTGTGCATGGGGTGTGTTTGGAACATTTTGTCACCGGCCGACTCCAAAATTCAGCGGTTCCCCATCTCAGCCCAGAAAGCAGGTAGAACAACTTTTGTGGTGCCTTTCAGCTGCCTACCAAGGTAGTGTAAAAACTACCAAGAGAACTCCTGTCTGGCACCTTCCCCGGTGGAGTTGTGCATGGGGTGTGTTTGGAACATTTTGTCACCAGCCGAGTCCAAAATTCAGCGTTTCCCCATCTCAGCCCAGAAAGCAGGAAGAACAACTTTTGTGGTGCCTTTCAAATGCTTACCAAGGTAGTGTAAAAACTACCAGGAGAACTCCTGTCTGGCACCTTCCGTGGTGGAGTTGTGCATGGGGTGTGTTTGGAACATTTTGTCACCAGCCGAGTCCAAAATTCAGCGGTTCCCCATCTCAGCCCAGAAAGCAGGAAGAACAACTTTTGTGGTGCCTTTCAAATGCCTACCAAGGTAGTGTAAAAACTAACAAGAGAACTCCTGTCTGGCACCTTCCCCGGTGGAGTTGTGCATGGGGTGTGTTTGGAACATTTTGTCACCGGCCGACTCCAAAATTCAGCGGTTCCCCATCTCAGCCCAGAAAGCAGGAAGAACAACTTTTGTGGTGCCTTTCAGATGCCTACCAAGGTAGTGTAAAAACTACCAAGAGAACTCCTGTCTGGCACCTTCCCCGGTGGAGTTGTGCATGGGGTGTGTTTGGAACATTTTGTCACCAGCCGAGTCCAAAATTCAGCGTTTCCCCATCTCAGCCCAGAAAGCAGGTAGAACAACTTTTGTGGTGTCTTTCAGATGCCTACCAAGGTAGTGTAAAAACTACCAGGAGAACTCCTGTCTGGCACCTTCCCCGGTGGAGTTGTGCATGGGGTGTGTTTGGAACATTTTGTCAACGGCCGACTCCAAAATTCAGCGGTTCCCCATCTCAGCCCAGAAAGCAGGTAGAACAACTTTTGTGGTGTCTTTCAGATGCCTACCAAGGTAGTGTAAAAACTACCAAGAGAACTCCTGTCTGGCACCTTCCCCGGTGGAGTTGTGCATGGGGTGTGTTTGGAACATTTTGTCACCAGCCGACTCCAAAATTCAGCGTTTCCCCATCTCAGCCCAGAAAGCAGGTAGAACAACTTTGGTGGTGTCTTTCAGATGCCTACCAAGGTAGTGTAAAAACTACTACGAGAACTCCTGTCTGGCACCTTCCCCGGTGGAGTTGTGCATGGGGTGTGTTTGGAACATTTTGTCACCGGCCGAGTCCAAAATTCAGCGATTCCCCATCTCAGCCCAGAAAGCAGGTAGAACAACTTTTGTGGTGTCTTTCAGATGCCTACCAAGGTAGTGTAAAAACTACCAGGAGAACTCCTGTCTGGCACCTTCCCCGGTGGAGTTGTGCATGGGGTGTGTTTGGAACATTTTGTCACCAGCCGAGTCCAAAATTCAGCGGTTCCCCATCTCAGCCCAGAAAGCAGGTAGAACAACTTTTGTGGTGCCTTTCAGCTGCCTACCAAGGTAGTGTAAAAACTACCAAGAGAACTCCTGTCTGGCACCTTCCGTGGTGGAGTTGTGCATGGGGTGTGTTTGGAACATTTTGTCAACGGCCGACTCCAAAATTCAGCTGTTCCCCATCTCAGCCCAGAAAGCAGGTAGAACAACTTTTGTGGTGTCTTTCAGATGCCTACCGGAGCAATGTAAAAACTACCAGGAGAACTCCTGTCTGGCACCTTCCCCGGTGGAGTTGTGCAAAGGTGTGTTTGGAACATTTTGTCACCAGCCGAGTCCAAAATTCAGCGTTTCCCCATCTCAGCCCACAAAGCAGGTAGAACAACTTTTGTGGTGTCTTTCAGATGCCTACCAAGGTAGTGTAAAAACTACCAGGAGAACTCCTGTCTGGCACCTTCCCCGGTGGAGTTGTGCAGGGGGTGTGTTTGGAACATTTTGTCACCAGCCGAGTCCAAAATTCAGCGTTTCCCCATCTCAGCCCAGAAAGCAGGTACAACAACTTTTGTGGTGCCTTTCAGATGCCTACCAAGGTAGTGTAAAAACTACCAAGAGAACTCCTGTCTGGCACCTTCCGTGGTGGAGTTGTGCATGGGGTGTGTTTGGAACATTTTGTCACCAGCCGAGTCCAAAATTCAGCGGTTCCCCATCTCAGCCCAGAAAGCAGGTAGAACATCTTTTGTGGTATCTTTCAGATGCCTACCAGAGCAATGTAAATCTACCAGGAGAACTCCTGTCTGGCACCTTCCCCGGTGGAGTTGTGCATGGGGTGTGTTTGGAACATTTTGTCACCAGCCGAGTCCAAAATTCAGCGGTTCCCCATCTCAGCCCACAAAGCAGGTAGAACATCTTTTGTGGTACCTTTCAGCTGCCTACCAAGGTAGTGTAAAAACTACCAGGAGAACTCCTGTCTGGCACCTTCCCCGGTGGAGTTGTGCATGGGGTGTGTTTGGAACATTTTGTCACCGGCCGACTCCAAAATTCAGCGGTTCCCCATCTCAGCCCAGAAAGCAGGAAGAACAACTTTTGTGGTGCCTTTCAGATGCCTACCAAGGTAGTGTAAAAACTACCAGGAGAACTCCTGTCTGGCACCTTCCCCGGTGGAGTTGTGCATGGGGTGTGTTTGGAACATTTTGTCACCAGCCGAGTCCAAAATTCAGCGTTTCCCCATCTCAGCCCAGAAAGCAGGTAGAACAACTTTTGTGGTGTCTTTCAGATGCCTACCAAGGTAGTGTAAAAACTACCAGGAGAACTCCTGTCTGGCACCTTCCCCGGTGGAGTTGTGCATGGGGTGTGTTTGGAACATTTTGTCAACGGCCGACTCCAAAATTCAGCGGTTCCCCATCTCAGCCCAGAAAGCAGGTAGAACAACTTTTGTGGTGTCTTTCAGATGCCTACCAAGGTAGTGTAAAAACTACCAAGAGAACTCCTGTCTGGCACCTTCCCCGGTGGAGTTGTGCATGGGGTGTGTTTGGAACATTTTGTCACCAGCCGACTCCAAAATTCAGCGTTTCCCCATCTCAGCCCAGAAAGCAGGTAGAACAACTTTGGTGGTGTCTTTCAGATGCCTACCAAGGTAGTGTAAAAACTACTACGAGAACTCCTGTCTGGCACCTTCCCCGGTGGAGTTGTGCATGGGGTGTGTTTGGAACATTTTGTCACCGGCCGAGTCCAAAATTCAGCGATTCCCCATCTCAGCCCAGAAAGCAGGTAGAACAACTTTTGTGGTGTCTTTCAGATGCCTACCAAGGTAGTGTAAAAACTACCAGGAGAACTCCTGTCTGGCACCTTCCCCGGTGGAGTTGTGCATGGGGTGTGTTTGGAACATTTTGTCACCAGCCGAGTCCAAAATTCAGCGGTTCCCCATCTCAGCCCAGAAAGCAGGTAGAACAACTTTTGTGGTGCCTTTCAGCTGCCTACCAAGGTAGTGTAAAAACTACCAAGAGAACTCCTGTCTGGCACCTTCCGTGGTGGAGTTGTGCATGGGGTGTGTTTGGAACATTTTGTCAACGGCCGACTCCAAAATTCAGCTGTTCCCCATCTCAGCCCAGAAAGCAGGTAGAACAACTTTTGTGGTGTCTTTCAGATGCCTACCGGAGCAATGTAAAAACTACCAGGAGAACTCCTGTCTGGCACCTTCCCCGGTGGAGTTGTGCAAAGGTGTGTTTGGAACATTTTGTCACCAGCCGAGTCCAAAATTCAGCGTTTCCCCATCTCAGCCCACAAAGCAGGTAGAACAACTTTTGTGGTGTCTTTCAGATGCCTACCAAGGTAGTGTAAAAACTAACAAGAGAACTCCTGTCTGGCACCTTCCCCGGTGGAGTTGTGCAGGGGGTGTGTTTGGAACATTTTGTCACCAGCCGACTCCAAAATTCAGCGTTTCCCCATCTCAGCCCAGAAAGCAGGTACAACAACTTTTGTGGTGCCTTTCAGATGCCTACCAAGGTAGTGTAAAAACTACCAAGAGAACTCCTGTCTGGCACCTTCCGTGGTGGAGTTGTGCATGGGGTGTGTTTGGAACATTTTGTCACCAGCCGAGTCCAAAATTCAGCGGTTCCCCATCTCAGCCCAGAAAGCAGGTAGAACATCTTTTGTGGTATCTTTCAGATGCCTACCAGAGCAATGTAAATCTACCAGGAGAACTCCTGTCTGGCACCTTCCCCGGTGGAGTTGTGCATGGGGTGTGTTTGGAACATTTTGTCACCAGCCGAGTCCAAAATTCAGCGGTTCCCCATCTCAGCCCACAAAGCAGGTAGAACATCTTTTGTGGTACCTTTCAGCTGCCTACCAAGGTAGTGTAAAAACTACCAGGAGAACTCCTGTCTGGCACCTTCCCCGGTGGAGTTGTGCATGGGGTGTGTTTGGAACATTTTGTCACCGGCCGACTCCAAAATTCAGCGATTCCCCATCTCAGCCCAGAAAGCAGGTAGAACAACTTTTGTGGTGTCTTTCAGATGCCTACCAAGGTAGTGTAAAAACTACCAGGAGAACTCCTGTCTGGCACCTTCCCCGGTGGAGTTGTGCATGGGGTGTGTTTGGAACATTTTGTCACCGGCCGACTCCAAAATTCAGCGGTTCCCCATCTCAGCCCAGAAAGCAGGTAGAACAACTTTTGTGGTGCCTTTCAGCTGCCTACCAAGGTAGTGTAAAAACTAACAAGAGAACTCCTGTCTGGCACCTTCCCCGGTGGAGTTGTGCATGGGGTGTGTTTGGAACATTTTGTCACCAGCCGAGTCCAAAATTCAGCGTTTCCCCATCTCAGCCCAGAAAGCAGGTAGAACAACTTTTGTGGTGTCTTTCAGATGCCTACCAAGGTAGTGTAAAAACTACCAAGAGAACTCCTGTCTGGCACCTTCTCCGGTGGAGTTGTGCATGGGGTGTGTTTGGAACATTTTGTCACCGGCCGAGTCCAAAATTCAGCGATTCCCCATCTCAGCCCAGAAAGCAGGTAGAACAACTTTTGTGGTGTCTTTCAGATGCCTACCAAGGTAGTGTAAAAACTACCAGGAGAACTCCTGTCTGGCACCTTCCCCGGTGGAGTTGTGCATGGGGTGTGTTTGGAACATTTTGTCACCAGCCGAGTCCAAAATTCAGAGGTTCCCCATCTCAGCCCAGAAAGCAGGTAGAACAACTTTTGTGGTGCCTTTCAGCTGCCTACCAAGGTAGTGTAAAAACTACCAAGAGAACTCCTGTCTGGCACCTTCCCCGGTGGAGTTGTGCATGGGGTGTGTTTGGAACATTTTGTCACCGGCCGAGTCCAAAATTCAGCGGTTCCCCATCTCAGCCCAGAAAGCAGGTAGAACAACTTTTGTGGTGTCTTTCAGATGCCTACTGGAGCAATGTAAAAACTACCAGGAGAACTCCTGTCTGGCACCTTCCCCGGTGGAGTTGTGCATGGGGTGTGTTTGGAACATTTTGTCACCAGCCGACTCCAAAATTCAGCGGTTCCCCATCTCAGCCCAGAAAGCAGGTAGAACAACTTTTGTGGTGTCTTTCAGATGCCTACCAAGGTAGTGTAAAAACTACGAAGAGAACTCCTGTCTGGCACCTTCCCCGGTGGAGTTGTGCATGGGGTGTGTTCGGAACATTTTGTCACCGGCCGACTCCAAAATTCAGCGGTTCCCCATCTCAGCCCAGAAAGCAGGAAGAACAACTTTTGTGGTGCCTTTCAAATGCTTACCAAGGTAGTGTAAAAACTACCAGGAGAACTCCTGTCTGGCACCTTCCGTGGTGGAGTTGTGCATGGGGTGTGTTTGGAACATTTTGTCACCAGCCGACTCCAAAATTCAGCGGTTCCCCATCTCAGCCCAGAAAGCAGGTAGAACAACTTTTGTGGTGTCTTTCAAATGCCTACCAAGGTAGTGTAAAAACTACCAGGAGAACTCCTGTCTGGCACCTTCCCCGGTGGAGTTGTGCATGGGGTGTGTTTGGAACATTTTGTCACCGGCCGAGTCCAAAATTCAGCGATTCCCCATCTCAGCCCAGAAAGCAGGTAGAACAACTTTTGTGGTGTCTTTCAGATGCCTACCAAGGTAGTGTAAAAACTACCAAGAGAACTCCTGTCTGGCACCTTCCCCGGTGGAGTTGTGCATGGGGTGTGTTCGGAACATTTTGTCACCGGCCGACTCCAAAATTCAGCGGTTCCCCATCTCAGCCCAGAAAGCAGGAAGAACAACTTTTGTGGTGCCTTTCAAATGCTTACCAAGGTAGTGTAAAAACTACCAGGAGAACTCCTGTCTGGCACCTTCCGTGGTGGAGTTGTGCATGGGGTGTGTTTGGAACATTTTGTCACCAGCCGACTCCAAAATTCAGCGGTTCCCCATCTCAGCCCAGAAAGCAGGAAGAACAACTTTTGTGGTGCCTTTCAAATGCCTACCAAGGTAGTGTAAAAACTAACAAGAGAACTCCTGTCTGGCACCTTCCCCGGTGGAGTTGTGCATGGGGTGTGTTTGGAACATTTTGTCACCGGCCGACTCCAAAATTCAGCGGTTCCCCATCTCAGCCCAGAAAGCAGGAAGAACAACTTTTGTGGTGCCTTTCAGATGCCTACCAAGGTAGTGTAAAAACTACCAAGAGAACTCCTGTCTGGCACCTTCCCCGGTGGAGTTGTGCATGGGGTGTGTTTGGAACATTTTGTCACCAGCCGAGTCCAAAATTCAGCGTTTCCCCATCTCAGCCCAGAAAGCAGGTAGAACAACTTTTGTGGTGTCTTTCAGATGCCTACCATGGTAGTGTAAAAACTACCAAGAGAACTCCTGTCTGGCACCTTCCCCGGTGGAGTTCTGCATGGGGTGTGTTTGGAACATTTTGTCACCGGCCGACTCCAAAATTCAGCGGTTCCCCATCTCAGCCCAGAAAGCAGGTAGAACAACTTCTGTGGTGTCTTTCAGATGCCTACCAAGGTAGTGTAAAAACTACCAAGAGAACTCCTGTCTGGCACCTTCCCCGGTGGAGTTGTGCATGGGGTGTGTTTGGAACATTTTGTCACCAGCCGAGTCCAAAATTCAGCGATTCCCCATCTCAGCCCAGAAAGCAGGTAGAACAACTTTGGTGGTGTCTTTCAGATGCCTACCAAGGTAGTGTAAAAACTACTAAGAGAACTCCTGTCTGGCACCTTCCCCGGTGGAGTTGTGCATGGGGTGTGTTTGGAACATTTTGTCACCAGCCGAGTCCAAAATTCAGCGTTTCCCCATCTCAGCCCAGAAAGCAGGTAGAACAACTTTTGTGGTGTCTTTCAGATGCCTACCAAGGTAGTGTAAAAACTACCAAGAGAACTCCTGTCTGGCACCTTCTCCGGTGGAGTTGTGCATGGGGTGTGTTTGGAACATTTTGTCACCGGCCGAGTCCAAAATTCAGCGATTCCCCATCTCAGCCCAGAAAGCAGGTAGAACAACTTTTGTGGTGTCTTTCAGATGCCTACCAAGGTAGTGTAAAAACTACCAGGAGAACTCCTGTCTGGCACCTTCCCCGGTGGAGTTGTGCATGGGGTGTGTTTGGAACATTTTGTCACCAGCCGAGTCCAAAATTCAGAGGTTCCCCATCTCAGCCCAGAAAGCAGGTAGAACAACTTTTGTGGTGCCTTTCAGCTGCCTACCAAGGTAGTGTAAAAACTACCAAGAGAACTCCTGTCTGGCACCTTCCCCGGTGGAGTTGTGCATGGGGTGTGTTTGGAACATTTTGTCAACGGCCGACTCCAAAATTCAGCTGTTCCCCATCTCAGCCCAGAAAGCAGGTAGAACAACTTTTGTGGTGTCTTTCAGAGGCCTACTGGAGCAATGTAAAAACTACCAGGAGAACTCCTGTCTGGCACCTTCCCCGGTGGAGTTGTGCATGGGGTGTGTTTGGAACATTTTGTCACCAGCCGACTCCAAAATTCAGCGGTTCCCCATCTCAGCCCAGAAAGCAGGTAGAACAACTTTTGTGGTGTCTTTCAGATGCCTACCAAGGTAGTGTAAAAACTACGAAGAGAACTCCTGTCTGGCACCTTCCCCGGTGGAGTTGTGCATGGGGTGTGTTCGGAACATTTTGTCACCGGCCGACTCCAAAATTCAGCGGTTCCCCATCTCAGCCCAGAAAGCAGGAAGAACAACTTTTGTGGTGCCTTTCAAATGCTTACCAAGGTAGTGTAAAAACTACCAGGAGAACTCCTGTCTGGCACCTTCCGTGGTGGAGTTGTGCATGGGGTGTGTTTGGAACATTTTGTCACCAGCCGACTCCAAAATTCAGCGGTTCCCCATCTCAGCCCAGAAAGCAGGTAGAACAACTTTTGTGGTGTCTTTCAGATGCCTACCAAGGTAGTGTAAAAACTACCAGGAGAACTCCTGTCTGGCACCTTCCCCGGTGGAGTTGTGCATGGGGTGTGTTTTGGAACATTTTGTCACCGGCCGAGTCCAAAATTCAGCGATTCCCCATCTCAGCCCAGAAAGCAGGTAGAACAACTTTTGTGGTGTCTTTCAGATGCCTACCAAGGTAGTGTAAAAACTACCAAGAGAACTCCTGTCTGGCACCTTCCCCGGTGGAGTTGTGCATGGGGTGTGTTCGGAACATTTTGTCACCGGCCGACTCCAAAATTCAGCGGTTCCCCATCTCAGCCCAGAAAGCAGGAAGAACAACTTTTGTGGTGCCTTTCAAATGCTTACCAAGGTAGTGTAAAAACTACCAGGAGAACTCCTGTCTGGCACCTTCCGTGGTGGAGTTGTGCATGGGGTGTGTTTGGAACATTTTGTCACCAGCCGACTCCAAAATTCAGCGGTTCCCCATCTCAGCCCAGAAAGCAGGAAGAACAACTTTTGTGGTGCCTTTCAAATGCCTACCAAGGTAGTGTAAAAACTAACAAGAGAACTCCTGTCTGGCACCTTCCCCGGTGGAGTTGTGCATGGGGTGTGTTTGGAACATTTTGTCACCGGCCGACTCCAAAATTCAGCGGTTCCCCATCTCAGCCCAGAAAGCAGGAAGAACAACTTTTGTGGTGCCTTTCAGATGCCTACCAAGGTAGTGTAAAAACTACCAAGAGAACTCCTGTCTGGCACCTTCCCCGGTGGAGTTGTGCATGGGGTGTGTTTGGAACATTTTGTCACCAGCCGAGTCCAAAATTCAGCGTTTCCCCATCTCAGCCCAGAAAGCAGGTAGAACAACTTTTGTGGTGTCTTTCAGATGCCTACCATGGTAGTGTAAAAACTACCAAGAGAACTCCTGTCTGGCACCTTCCCCGGTGGAGTTCTGCATGGGGTGTGTTTGGAACATTTTGTCACCGGCCGACTCCAAAATTCAGCGGTTCCCCATCTCAGCCCAGAAAGCAGGTAGAACAACTTCTGTGGTGTCTTTCAGATGCCTACCAAGGTAGTGTAAAAACTACCAAGAGAACTCCTGTCTGGCACCTTCCCCGGTGGAGTTGTGCATGGGGTGTGTTTGGAACATTTTGTCACCAGCCGAGTCCAAAATTCAGCGATTCCCCATCTCAGCCCAGAAAGCAGGTAGAACAACTTTGGTGGTGTCTTTCAGATGCCTACCAAGGTAGTGTAAAAACTACTAAGAGAACTCCTGTCTGGCACCTTCCCCGGTGGAGTTGTGCATGGGGTGTGTTTGGAACATTTTGTCACCGGCCGAGTCCAAAATTCAGCGATTCCCCATCTCAGCCCAGAAAGCAGGTAGAACAACTTTTGTGGTGTCTTTCAGATGCCTACCAAGGTAGTGTAAAAACTACCAGGAGAACTCCTGTCTGGCACCTTCCCCGGTGGAGTTGTGCATGGGGTGTGTTTGGAACATTTTGTCACCAGCCGAGTCCAAAATTCAGCGGTTCCCCATCTCAGCCCAGAAAGCAGGTAGAACAACTTTTGTGGTGCCTTTCAGCTGCCTACCAAGGTAGTGTAAAAACTACCAAGAGAACTCCTGTCTGGCACCTTCCCTGGTGGAGTTGTGCATGGGGTGTGTTTGGAACATTTTGTCAACGGCCGACTCCAAAATTCAGCTGTTCCCCATCTCAGCCCAGAAAGCAGGTAGAACAACTTTTGTGGTGTCTTTCAGATGCCTACCGGAGCAATGTAAAAACTACCAGGAGAACTCCTGTCTGGCACCTTCCCCGGTGGAGTTGTGCAAAGGTGTGTTTGGAACATTTTGTCACCAGCCGACTCCAAAATTCAGCGTTTCCCCATCTCAGCCCAGAAAGCAGGTAGAACAACTTTTGTGGTGCCTTTCAGCTGCCTACCAAGGTAGTGTAAAAACTACCAAGAGAACTCCTGTCTGGCACCTTCCCCGGTGGAGTTGTGCATGGGGTGTGTTTGGAACATTTTGTCACCGGCCGAGTCCAAAATTCAGCGGTTCCCCATCTCAGCCCAGAAAGCAGGTAGAACAACTTTTGTCGTGTCTTTCAGATGCCTACCGGAGCAATGTAAAAACTACCAGGAGAACTGTCTGGCACCTTCCCCGGTGGAGTTGTGCAGGGGGTGTGTTTCGAACATTTTGTCAACGGCCGACTCCAAAATTCAGCGGTTCCCCATCTCAGCCCAGAAAGCAGGTAGAACATCTTTTGTGGTATCTTTCAGATGCCTACCAGAGCAATGTAAAAACTACCAGGAGAACTCCTGTCTGGCACCTTCCCCGGTGGAGTTGTGCATGGGGTGTGTTTGGAAAATTTTGTCACCAGCCGAGTCCAAAATTCAGCGGTTCCCCATCTCAGCCCACAAAGCAGGTAGAACATCTTTTGTGGTGTCTTTCAGATGCCTACCAAGGTAGTGTAAAAACTACCAGGAGAACTCCTGTCTGGCACCTTCTCCGGTGGAGTTGTGCATGGGGTGTGTTTGGAACATTTTGTCACCGGCCGACTCCAAAATTCAGCGGTTCCCCATCTCAGCCCAGAAAGCAGGTAGAACAACTTTTGTGGTGCCTTTCAGCTGCCTACCAAGGTAGTGTAAAAACTACCAAGAGAACTCCTGTCTGGCACCTTCCCCGGTGGAGTTGTGCATGGGGTGTGTTTGGAACATTTTGTCACCAGCCGAGTCCAAAATTCAGGGTTTCCCCATCTCAGCCCAGAAAGCAGGTAGAACAACTTTTGTGGTGTCTTTCAGATGCCTACCAAGGTAGTGTAAAAACTACTAAGAGAACTCCTGTCTGGCACCTTCCCCGGTGGAGTTGTGCATGGGGTGTGTTTGGAACATTTTGTCACCGGCCGAGTCCAAAATTCAGCGATTCCCCATCTCAGCCCAGAAAGCAGGTAGAACAACTTTTGTGGTGTCTTTCAGATGCCTACCAAGGTAGTGTAAAAAACTACCAGGAGAACTCCTGTCTGGCACCTTCCCCGGTGGAGTTGTGCATGGGGTGTGTTTGGAACATTTTGTCACCAGCCGAGTCCAAAATTCAGCGGTTCCCCATCTCAGCCCAGAAAGCAGGTAGAACAACTTTTGTGGTGCCTTTCAGCTGCCTACTGGAGCAATGTAAAAACTACCAGGAGAACTCCTGTCTGGCACCTTCCCCGGTGGAGTTGTGCATGGGGTGTGTTTGGAACATTTTGTCAACGGCCGACTCCAAAATTCAGCTGTTCCCCATCTCAGCCCAGAAAGCAGGTAGAACAACTTTTGTGGTGTCTTTCAGATGCCTACTGGAGCAATGTAAAAACTACCAGGAGAACTCCTGTCTGGCACCTTCCCCGGTGGAGTTGTGCAAAGGTGTGTTTGGAACATTTTGTCACCAGCCGAGTCCAAAATTCAGCGTTTCCCCATCTCAGCCCAGAAAGCAGGTAGAACAACTTTTGTGGTGCCTTTCAGCTGCCTACCAAGGTAGTGTAAAAACTACCAAGAGAACTCCTGTCTGGCACCTTCCCCGGTGGAGTTGTGCATGGGGTGTGTTTGGAACATTTTGTCACCAGCCGAGTCCAAAATTCAGCGTTTCCCCATCTCAGCCCAGAAAGCAGGTAGAACAACTTTTGTGGTGCCTTTCAGATGCCTACCAAGGTAGTGTAAAAACTACTAAGAGAACTCCTGTCTGGCACCTTCCCCGGTGGAGTTGTGCATGGGGTGTGTTTGGAACATTTTGTCACCGGCCGAGTCCAAAATTCAGCGATTCCCCATCTCAGCCCAGAAAGCAGGTAGAACAACTTTTGTGGTGTCTTTCAGATGCCTACCAAGGTAGTGTAAAAACTACGAAGAGAACTCCTCTCTGGCACCTTCCCCGGTGGAGTTGTGCATGGGGTGTGTTTGGAACATTTTGTCACCAGCCGAGTCCAAAATTCAGCGGTTCCCCATCTCAGCCCAGAAAGCAGGAAGAACAACTTTTGTGGTGCCTTTCAAATGCCTACCAAGGTAGTGTAAAAACTACCAGGAGAACTCCTGTCTGGCACCTTCCCCGGTGGAGTTGTGCATGGGGTGTGTTTGGAACATTTTGTCACCAGCCGACTCCAAAATTCAGCTGTTCCCCATCTCAGCCCAGAAAGCAGGAAGAACAACTTTTGTGGTGCCTTTCAGATGCCTACCAAGGTAGTGTAAAAACTACCAAGAGAACTCCTGTCTGGCACCTTCCCCGGTGGAGTTGTGCATGGGGTGTGTTTGGAACATTTTGTCACCAGCCGAGTCCAAAATTCAGGGTTTCCCCATCTCAGCCCAGAAAGCAGGTAGAACAACTTTTGTGGTGTCTTTCAGATGCCTACCAAGGTAGTGTAAAAATTACCAAGAGAACTCCTGTCTGGCACCTTCCCCGGTGGAGTTGTGCATGGGGTGTGTTTGGAACATTTTGTCACCGGCCGACTCCAAAATTCAGCGGTTCCCCATCTCAGCCCAGAAAGCAGGTAGAACAACTTCTGTGGTGTCTTTCAGATGCCTACCAAGGTAGTGTAAAAACTACCAAGAGAACTCCTGTCTGGCACCTTCCGTGGTGGAGTTGTGCATGGGGTGTGTTTGGAACATTTTGTCACCAGCCGAGTCCAAAATTCAGCGTTTCCCCATCTCAGCCCAGAAAGCAGGTAGAACAACTTTTGTGGTGTCTTTCAGATGCCTACCAAGGTAGTGTAAAAACTACTAAGAGAACTCCTGTCTGGCACCTTCCCCGGTGGAGTTGTGCATGGGGTGTGTTTGGAACATTTTGTCACCGGCCGAGTCCAAAATTCAGCGATTCCCCATCTCAGCCCAGAAAGCAGGTAGAACAACTTTTGTGGTGCCTTTCAGCTGCCTACCAAGGTAGTGTAAAAACTACCAAGAGATCTCCTGTCTGGCACGTTCCGTGGTGGAGTTGTGCATGGGGTGTGTTTGGAACATTTTGTCAACGGCCGACTCCAAAATTCAGCTGTTCCCCATCTCAGCCCAGAAAGCAGGTAGAACAACTTTTGTGGTGTCTTTCAGATGCCTACCGGAGCAATGTAAAAACTACCAGGAGAACTCCTGTCTGGCACCTTCCCCGGTGGAGTTGTGCAAAGGTGTGTTTGGAACATTTTGTCACCAGCCGACTCCAAAATTCAGCGTTTCCCCATCTCAGCCCAGAAAGCAGGTAGAACAACTTTTGTGGTGCCTTTCAGCTGCCTACCAAGGTAGTGTAAAAACTACCAAGAGAACTCCTGTCTGGCACCTTCCCCGGTGGAGTTGTGCATGGGGTGTGTTTGGAACATTTTGTCACCAGCCGAGTCCAAAATTCAGCGATTCCCCATCTCAGCCCAGAAAGCAGGTAGAACAACTTTTGTGGTGTCTTTCAGATGCCTACCAAGGTAGTGTAAAAACTACGAAGAGAACTCCTCTCTGGCACCTTCCCCGGTGGAGTTGTGCATGGGGTGTGTTTGGAACATTTTGTCACCAGCCGAGTCCAAAATTCAGCGGTTCCCCATCTCAGCCCAGAAAGCAGGAAGAACAACTTTTGTGGTGCCTTTCAAATGCCTACCAAGGTAGTGTAAAAACTACCAGGAGAACTCCTGTCTGGCACCTTCCCCGGTGGAGTTGTGCATGGGGTGTGTTTGGAACATTTTGTCACCGGCCGACTCCAAAATTCAGCTGTTCCCCATCTCAGCCCAGAAAGCAGGAAGAACAACTTTTGTGGTGTCTTTCAGATGCCTACTGGAGCAATGTAAAAACTACCAGGAGAACTCCTGTCTGGCACCTTCCCCGGTGGAGTTGTGCAGGGGGTGTGTTTGGAACATTTTGTCAACGGCCGAGTCCAAAATTCAGCGGTTCCCCATCTCAGCCCAGAAAGCAGGTAGAACAACTTTTGTGGTATCTTTCAGATGCCTACCAGAGCAATGTAAAAACTACCAGGAGAACTCCTGTCTGGCACCTTCCGTGGTGGAGTTGTGCAGGGGGTGTGTTTGGAACATTTTGTCACCAGCCGAGTCCAAAATTCAGCGGTTCCCCATCTCAGCCCACAAAGCAGGTAGAACAACTTTTGTGGTGCCTTTCAGCTGCCTACCAAGGCAGTGTAAAAACTACCAGGAGAACTCCTGTCTGGCACCTTCCGTGGTGGAGTTGTGCATGGGGTGTGTTTGGTACATTTTGTCACCAGCCGACTCCAAAATTCAGCGGTTCCCCATCTCAGCCCAGAAAGCAGGAAGAACAACTTTTGTGGTGCCTTTCAAATGCCTACCAAGGTAGTGTAAAAACTACCAAGAGAACTCCTGTCTGGCACCTTCCGTGGTGGAGTTGCGCATGGGGTGTGTTTGGAACATTTTGTCACCGGCCGACTCCAAAATTCAGCGGTTCCCCATCTCAGCCCAGAAAGCAGGAAGAACAACTTTTGTGGTGTCTTTCAGATGCCTACCAAGGTAGTGTAAAAACTACCAAGAGAACTCCTGTCTGGCACCTTCCCCGGTGGAGTTGTGCATGGGGTGTGTTTGGAACATTTTGTCACCGGCCGAGTCCAAAATTCAGCGTTTCCCCATCTCAGCCCAGAAAGCAGGTAGAACAACTTTTGTGGTGTCTTTCAGATGCCTACCGGAGCAATGTAAAAACTACCAGGAGAACTCCTGTCTGGCACCTTCCCTGGTGGAGTTGTGCATGGGGTGTGTTTGGAACATTTTGTCACCAGCCGACTCCAAAATTCAGCGGTTCCCCATCTCAGCCCAGAAAGCAGGTACAACAACTTTTGTGGTGCCTTTCAGCTGCCTACCAAGGTAGTGTAAAAACTACCAAGAGAACTCCTGTCTGGCACCTTCCCCGGTGGAGTTGTGCATGGGGTGTGTTTGGAACATTTTGTCACCGGCCGACTCCAAAATTCAGCGGTTCCCCATCTCAGCCCAGAAAGCAGGTAGAACAACTTTTGTGGTGTCTTTCAAATGCCTACCAAGGTAGTGTAAAAACTACCAGGAGAACTCCTGTCTGGCACCTTCCGTGGTGGAGTTGTGCATGGGGTGTGTTTGGAACATTTTGTCACCGGCCGACTCCAAAATTCAGCGGTTCCCCATCTCAGCCCAGAAAGCAGGTAGAACAACTTTTGTGGTGTCTTTCAAATGCCTACCAAGGTAGTGTAAAAACTACCAGGAGAACTCCTGTCTGGCACCTTCCCCGGTGGAGTTGTGCATGGGGTGTGTTTTGAACATTTTGTCACCGGCCGACTCCAAAATTCAGCGGTTCCCCATCTCAGCCCAGAAAGCAGGTAGAACAACTTTTGTGGTGCTTTTCAGCTGCCTACCAAGGTAGTGTAAAAACTACTAAGAGAACTCCTGTCTGGCACCTTCCCCGGTGGAGTTTTGCATGGGGTGTGTTTGGAACATTTTGTCACCGGCCGAGTCCAAAATTCAGCGATTCCCCATCTCAGCCCAGAAAGCAGGTAGAACAACTTCTGTGGTGTCTTTCAGATGCCTACCAAGGTAGTGTAAAAACTACCAGGAGAACTCCTGTCTGGCACCTTCCCCGGTGGAGTTGTGCATGGGGTGTGTTTGGAACATTTTGTCACCGGCCGACTCCAAAATTCAGCTGTTCCCCATCTCAGCCCAGAAAGAAGGAAGAACAACTTTTGTGGTGCCTTTCAGATGCCTACCAAGGTAGTGTAAAAACTACCAAGAGAACTCCTGTCTGGCACCTTCCCCGGTGGAGTTGTGCATGGGGTGTGTTTGGAACATTTTGTCACCGGCCGACTCCAAAATTCAGCTGTTCCCCATCTCAGCCCAGAAAGCAGGTAGAACAACTTCTGTGGTGTCTTTCAGATGCCTACCAAGGTAGTGTAAAAACTACCAGGAGAACTCCTGTCTGGCACCTTCCCCGGTGGAGTTGTGCATGGGGTGTGTTTGGAACATTTTGTCACCAGCCGAGTCCAAAATTCAGCGTTTCCCCATCTCAGCCCAGAAAGCAGGTAGAACAACTTTGCTGGTGTCTTTCAGATGCCTACCAAGGTAGTGTAAAAACTACTAAGAGAACTCCTGTCTGGCACCTTCCCCGGTGGAGTTGTGCATGGGGTGTGTTTGGAACATTTTGTCACCAGCCGAGTCCAAAATTCAGCGATTCCCCATCTCAGCCCACAAAGCAGGTAGAACAACTTTTGTGGTGTCTTTCAGATGCCTACCAAGGTAGTGTAAAAACTACCAGGAGAACTCCTGTCTGGCACCTTCCCCGGTGGAGTTGTGCATGGGGTGTGTTTGGAACATTTTGTCACCAGCCGAGTCCAAAATTCAGAGGTTCCCCATCTCAGCCCAGAAAGCAGGTAGAACAACTTTTGTGGTGCCTTTCAGCTGCCTACCAAGGTAGTGTAAAAACTACCAAGAGATCTCCTGTCTGGCACGTTCCGTGGTGGAGTTGTGCATGGGGTGTGTTTGGAACATTTTGTCAACGGCCGACTCCAAAATTCAGCTGTTCCCCATCTCAGCCCAGAAAGCAGGTAGAACAACTTTTGTGGTGTCTTTCAGATGCCTACCGGAGCAATGTAAAAACTACCAGGAGAACTCCTGTCTGGCACCTTCCCCGGTGGAGTTGTGCAAAGGTGTGTTTGGAACATTTTGTCACCAGCCGACTCCAAAATTCAGCGTTTCCCCATCTCAGCCCACAAAGCAGGTAGAACAACTTTTGTGGTGCCTTTCAGCTGCCTACCAAGGTAGTGTAAAAACTACCAAGAGAACTCCTGTCTGGCACCTTCCCCGGTGGAGTTGTGCATGGGGTGTGTTTGGAACATTTTGTCAACGGCCGAGTCCAAAATTCAGCGGTTCCCCATCTCAGCCCAGAAAGCAGGAAGAACAACTTTTGTGGTGTCTTTCAGATGCCTACCGGAGCAATGTAAAAACTACCAGGAGAACTCCTGTCTGGCACCTTCCCCGGTGGAGTTGTGCATGGGGTGTGTTTGGAACATTTTGTCACCAGCCGAGTCCAAAATTCAGCGGTTCCCCATCTCAGCCCAGAAAGCAGGTAGAACAACTTTTGTGGTATCTTTCAGATGCCTACCAGAGCAATGTAAAAACTACCAGGAGAACTCCTGTCTGGCACCTTCCGTGGTGGAGTTGTGCAGGGGGTGTGTTTGGAACATTTTGTCACCAGCCGAGTCCAAAATTCAGCGGTTCCCCATCTCAGCCCACAAAGCAGGTACAACAACTTTTGTGGTGCCTTTCAGCTGCCTACCAAGGTAGTGTAAAAACTACCAACAGAATTCGTTCCTGGCACCTTCCCCGGTGGAGTTGTGCATGGGGTGTGTTTGGAACATTTTGTCACCAGCCGAGTCCAAAATTCAGCGTTTCCCCATCTCAGCCCAGAAAGCAGGTAGAACAACTTTTGTGGTGTCTTTCAGATGCCTACCAAGGTAGTGTAAAAACTACGAAGAGAACTCCTGTCTGGCACCTTCCCCGGTGGAGTTGTGCATGGGGTGTGTTTGGAACATTTTGTCACCGGCCGAGTCCAAAATTCAGCGATTCCCCATCTCAGCCCAGAAAGCAGGTAGAACAACTTTTGTGGTGTCTTTCAGATGCCTACCAAGGTAGTGTAAAAACTACCAAGAGAACTCCTGTCTGGCACCTTCCCCGGTGGAGTTGTGCATGGGGTGTGTTTGGAACATTTTGTCACCGGCCGAGTCCAAAATTCAGCGGTTCCCCATCTCAGCCCAGAAAGCAGGTAGAACAACTTTTGTGGTGTCTTTCAGATGCCTACCGGAGCAATGTAAAAACTACCAGGAGAACTCCTGTCTGGCACCTTCCGTGGTGGAGTTGTGCATGGGGTGTGTTTGGAACATTTTGTCACCAGCGGAGTCCAAAATTCAGCGGTTCCCCATCTCAGCCCAGAAAGCAGGTACAACAACTTTTGTGGTGCCTTTCAGCTGCCTACCAAGGTAGTGTAAAAACTACCAAGAGAACTCCTGTCTGGCACCTTCCCCGGTGGAGTTGTGCATGGGGTGTGTTTTGGAACATTTTGTCACCGGCCGACTCCAAAATTCAGCGGTTCCCCATCTCAGCCCAGAAAGCAGGTAGAACAACTTTTGTGGTGTCTTTCAAATGCCTACCAAGGTAGTGTAAAAACTACCAGGAGAACTCCTGTCTGGCACCTTCCGTGGTGGAGTTGTGCATGGGGTGTGTTTGGAACATTTTGTCACCGGCCGACTCCAAAATTCAGCGGTTCCCCATCTCAGCCCAGAAAGCAGGTAGAACAACTTTTGTGGTGTCTTTCAAATGCCTACCAAGGTAGTGTAAAAACTACCAGGAGAACTCCTGTCTGGCACCTTCCCCGGTGGAGTTGTGCATGGGGTGTGTTTGGAACATTTTGTCAACGGCCGACTCCAAAATTCAGCGGTTCCCCATCTCAGCCCACAAAGCAGGTACAACAACTTTTGTGGTGCCTTTCAGCTGCCTACCAAGGTAGTGTAAAAACTACCAACAGAATTCGTTCCTGGCACCTTCCCCGGTGGAGTTGTGCATGGGGTGTGTTTGGAACATTTTGTCACCAGCCGACTCCAAAATTCAGCGTTTCCCCATCTCAGCCCAGAAAGCAGGTAGAACAACTTTTGTGGTGTCTTTCAGATGCCTACCAAGGTAGTGTAAAAACTACCAGGAGAACTCCTGTCTGGCACCTTCTCCGGTGGAGTTGTGCAGGGGGTGTGTTTGGAACATTTTGTCACCAGCCGAGTCCAAAATTCAGCGGTTCCCCATCTCAGCCCAGAAAGCAGGTAGAACAACTTTTGTGGTGTCTTTCAGATGCCTACCAAGGTAGTGTAAAAACTACCAGGAGAACTCCTGTCTGGCACCTTCCCCGGTGGAGCTGTGCATGGGGTGTGTTTGGAACATTTTGTCACCAGCCGAGTCCAAAATTCAGCGGTTCCCCATCTCAGCCCAGAAAGCAGGTAGAACAACTTTTGTGGTGCCTTTCAGCTGCCTACCAAGGTAGTGTAAAAACTACCAGGAGAACTCCTGTCTGGCACCTTCCCCGGTGGAGTTGTGCATGGGGTGTGTTTGGAACATTTTGTCAACGGCCGACTCCAAAATTCAGCTGTTCCCCATCTCAGCCCAGAAAGCAGGTAGAACATCTTTTGTGGTGTCTTTCAGAGGCCTACTGGAGCAATGTAAAAACTACCAGGAGAACTCCTGTCTGGCACCTTCCCCGGTGGAGTTGTGCATGGGGTGTGTTTGGAACATTTTGTCACCAGCCGAGTCCAAAATTCAGCGGTTCCCCATCTCAGCCCAGAAAGCAGGTAGAACAACTTTTGTGGTGCCTTTCAGCTGCCTACCAAGGTAGTGTAAAAACTACCAACAGAATTCGTTCCTGGCACCTTCCCCGGTGGAGTTGTGCATGGGGTGTGTTTGGAACATTTTGTCACCGGCCGAGTCCAAAATTCAGCGATTCCCCATCTCAGCCCAGAAAGCAGGTAGAACAACTTTTGTGGTGTCTTTCAGATGCCTACCAAGGTAGTGTAAAAACTACGAAGAGAACTCCTGTCTGGCACCTTCCCCGGTGGAGTTGTGCATGGGGTGTGTTCGGAACATTTTGTCACCGGCCGACTCCAAAATTCAGCGGTTCCCCATCTCAGCCCAGAAAGCAGGAAGAACAACTTTTGTGGTGCCTTTCAAATGCTTACCAAGGTAGTGTAAAAACTACCAGGAGAACTCCTGTCTGGCACCTTCCGTGGTGGAGTTGTGCATGGGGTGTGTTTGGAACATTTTGTCACCAGCCGACTCCAAAATTCAGCGGTTCCCCATCTCAGCCCAGAAAGCAGGAAGAACAACTTTTGTGGTGCCTTTCAAATGCCTACCAAGGTAGTGTAAAAACTAACAAGAGAACTCCTGTCTGGCACCTTCCCCGGTGGAGTTGTGCATGGGGTGTGTTTGGAACATTTTGTCACCGGCCGAGTCCAAAATTCTTCGGTTCCCCATCTCAGCCCAGAAAGCAGGTAGAACAACTTTTGTGGTGTCTTTCAGATGCCTACCGGAGCAATGTAAAAACTACCAGGAGAACTCCTGTCTGGCACCTTCCCCGGTGGAGTTGTGCATGGGGTGTGTTTGGAACATTTTGTCACCGGCCGAGTCCAAAATTCAGCGGTTCCCCATCTCAGCCCAGAAAGCAGGTAGAACATCTTTTGTGGTATCTTTCAGATGCCTACCGGAGCAATGTAAAAACTACCAGGAGAACTCCTGTCTGGCACCTTCCGTGGTGGAGTTGTGCATGGGGTGTGTTTGGAACATTTTGTCAACGGCCGACTCCAAAATTCAGCGGTTCCCCATCTCAGCCCACAAAGCAGGTACAACAACTTTTGTGGTGCCTTTCAGCTGCCTACCAAGGTAGTGTAAAAACTACCAACAGAATTCGTTCCTGGCACCTTCCCCGGTGGAGTTGTGCATGGGGTGTGTTTGGAACATTTTGTCACCAGCCGACTCCAAAATTCAGCGTTTCCCCATCTCAGCCCAGAAAGCAGGTAGAACAACTTTTGTGGTGTCTTTCAGATGCCTACCAAGGTAGTGTAAAAACTACCAGGAGAACTCCTGTCTGGCACCTTCTCCGGTGGAGTTGTGCAGGGGGTGTGTTTGGAACATTTTGTCACCAGCCGACTCCAAAATTCAGCGATTCCCCATCTCAGCCCAGAAAGCAGGTAGAACAACTTTTGTGGTGTCTTTCAGATGCCTACCAAGGTAGTGTAAAAACTACCAGGAGAACTCCTGTCTGGCACCTTCCCCGGTGGAGCTGTGCATGGGGTGTGTTTGGAACATTTTGTCACCAGCCGAGTCCAAAATTCAGCGGTTCCCCATCTCAGCCCAGAAAGCAGGTAGAACAACTTTTGTGGTGCCTTTCAGCTGCCTACCAAGGTAGTGTAAAAACTACCAGGAGAACTCCTGTCTGGCACCTTCCCCGGTGGAGTTGTGCATGGGGTGTGTTTGGAACATTTTGTCAACGGCCGACTCCAAAATTCAGCTGTTCCCCATCTCAGCCCAGAAAGCAGGTAGAACATCTTTTGTGGTGTCTTTCAGAGGCCTACTGGAGCAATGTAAAAACTACCAGGAGAACTCCTGTCTGGCACCTTCCCCGGTGGAGTTGTGCATGGGGTGTGTTTGGAACATTTTGTCACCAGCCGAGTCCAAAATTCAGCGGTTCCCCATCTCAGCCCAGAAAGCAGGAAGAACAACTTTTGTGGTGCCTTTCAGATGCCTACCGGAGCAATGTAAAAACTACCAGGAGAACTCCTGTCTGGCACCTTCCCCGGTGGAGTTGTGCATGGGGTGTGTTTGGAACATTTTGTCAACGGCCGACTCCAAAATTCAGCGTTTCCCCATCTCAGCCCAGAAAGCAGGTAGAACATCTTTTGTGGTATCTTTCAGATGCCTACCGGAGCAATGTAAAAACTACCAGGAGAACTCCTGTCTGGCACCTTCCCCGGTGGAGTTGTGCATGGGGTGTGTTTGGAACATTTTGTCAACGGCCGACTCCAAAATTCAGCGGTTCCCCATCTCAGCCCACAAAGCAGGTACAACAACTTTTGTGGTGCCTTTCAGCTGCCTACCAAGGTAGTGTAAAAACTACCAACAGAATTCGTTCCTGGCACCTTCCCCGGTGGAGTTGTGCATGGGGTGTGTTTGGAACATTTTGTCACCAGCCGACTCCAAAATTCAGCGTTTCCCCATCTCAGCCCAGAAAGCAGGTAGAACAACTTTTGTGGTGTCTTTCAGATGCCTACCAAGGTAGTGTAAAAACTACCAGGAGAACTCCTGTCTGGCACCTTCTCCGGTGGAGTTGTGCAGGGGGTGTGTTTGGAACATTTTGTCACCAGCCGAGTCCAAAATTCAGCGGTTCCCCATCTCAGCCCACAAAGCAGGTAGAACAACTTTTGTGGTGTCTTTCAGATGCCTACCAAGGTAGTGTAAAAACTACCAGGAGAACTCCTGTCTGGCACCTTCCCCGGTGGAGCTGTGCATGGGGTGTGTTTGGAACATTTTGTCACCAGCCGAGTCCAAAATTCAGCGGTTCCCCATCTCAGCCCAGAAAGCAGGTAGAACAACTTTTGTGGTGCCTTTCAGCTGCCTACCAAGGTAGTGTAAAAACTACCAGGAGAACTCCTGTCTGGCACCTTCCCCGGTGGAGTTGTGCAGGGGGTGTGTTTGGAACATTTTGTCAACGGCCGACTCCAAAATTCAGCGGTTCCCCATCTCAGCCCAGAAAGCAGGTAGAACATCTTTTGTGGTGTCTTTCAGAGGCCTACTGGAGCAATGTAAAAACTACCAGGAGAACTCCTGTCTGGCACCTTCCCCGGTGGAGTTGTGCATGGGGTGTGTTTGGAACATTTTGTCACCAGCCGAGTCCAAAATTCAGCGGTTCCCCATCTCAGCCCAGAAAGCAGGTAGAACAACTTTTGTGGTGCCTTTCAGCTGCCTACCAAGGTAGTGTAAAAACTACCAACAGAATTCGTTCCTGGCACCTTCCCCGGTGGAGTTGTGCATGGGGTGTGTTTGGAACATTTTGTCACCGGCCGAGTCCAAAATTCAGCGATTCCCCATCTCAGCCCAGAAAGCAGGTAGAACAACTTTTGTGGTGTCTTTCAGATGCCTACCAAGGTAGTGTAAAAACTACAAAGAGAACTCCTGTCTGGCACCTTCCCCGGTGGAGTTGTGCATGGGGTGTGTTCGGAACATTTTGTCACCGGCCGACTCCAAAATTCAGCGGTTCCCCATCTCAGCCCAGAAAGCAGGAAGAACAACTTTTGTGGTGCCTTTCAAATGCTTACCAAGGTAGTGTAAAAACTACCAGGAGAACTCCTGTCTGGCACCTTCCGTGGTGGAGTTGTGCATGGGGTGTGTTTGGAACATTTTGTCACCAGCCGACTCCAAAATTCAGCGGTTCCCCATCTCAGCCCAGAAAGCAGGAAGAACAACTTTTGTGGTGCCTTTCAAATGCCTACCAAGGTAGTGTAAAAACTAACAAGAGAACTCCTGTCTGGCACCTTCCCCGGTGGAGTTGTGCATGGGGTGTGTTTGGAACATTTTGTCAACGGCCGACTCCAAAATTCAGCGGTTCCCCATCTCAGCCCAGAAAGCAGGTAGAACAACTTTTGTGGTGTCTTTCAGATGCCTACCGGAGCAATGTAAAAACTACCAGGAGAACTCCTGTCTGGCACCTTCCCCGGTGGAGTTGTGCATGGGGTGTGTTTGGAACATTTTGTCACCGGCCGAGTCCAAAATTCAGCGGTTCCCCATCTCAGCCCAGAAAGCAGGTAGAACATCTTTTGTGGTATCTTTCAGATGCCTACCGGAGCAATGTAAAAACTACCAGGAGAACTCCTGTCTGGCACCTTCCGTGGTGGAGTTGTGCATGGGGTGTGTTTGGAACATTTTGTCAACGGCCGACTCCAAAATTCAGCGGTTCCCCATCTCAGCCCACAAAGCAGGTACAACAACTTTTGTGGTGCCTTTCAGCTGCCTACCAAGGTAGTGTAAAAACTACCAACAGAATTCGTTCCTGGCACCTTCCCCGGTGGAGTTGTGCATGGGGTGTGTTTGGAACATTTTGTCACCAGCCGAGTCCAAAATTCAGCGGTTCCCCATCTCAGCCCACAAAGCAGGTACAACAACTTTTGTGGTGTCTTTCAGATGCCTACCAAGGTAGTGTAAAAACTACCAGGAGAACTCCTGTCTGGCACCTTCTCCGGTGGAGTTGTGCAGGGGGTGTGTTTGGAACATTTTGTCACCAGCCGACTCCAAAATTCAGCGATTCCCCATCTCAGCCCAGAAAGCAGGTAGAACAACTTTTGTGGTGTCTTTCAGATGCCTACCAAGGTAGTGTAAAAACTACCAGGAGAACTCCTGTCTGGCACCTTCCCCGGTGGAGCTGTGCATGGGGTGTGTTTGGAACATTTTGTCACCAGCCGAGTCCAAAATTCAGCGGTTCCCCATCTCAGCCCAGAAAGCAGGTAGAACAACTTTTGTGGTGCCTTTCAGCTGCCTACCAAGGTAGTGTAAAAACTACCAGGAGAACTCCTGTCTGGCACCTTCCCCGGTGGAGTTGTGCATGGGGTGTGTTTGGAACATTTTGTCAACGGCCGACTCCAAAATTCAGCTGTTCCCCATCTCAGCCCAGAAAGCAGGTAGAACATCTTTTGTGGTGTCTTTCAGAGGCCTACTGGAGCAATGTAAAAACTACCAGGAGAACTCCTGTCTGGCACCTTCCCCGGTGGAGTTGTGCATGGGGTGTGTTTGGAACATTTTGTCACCAGCCGAGTCCAAAATTCAGCGGTTCCCCATCTCAGCCCAGAAAGCAGGTAGAACAACTTTTGTGGTGCCTTTCAGCTGCCTACCAAGGTAGTGTAAAAACTACCAACAGAATTCGTTCCTGGCACCTTCCCCGGTGGAGTTGTGCATGGGGTGTGTTTGGAACATTTTGTCACCAGCCGACTCCAAAATTCAGCGGTTCCCCATCTCAGCCCAGAAAGCAGGTAGAACAACTTTTGTGGTGTCTTTCAGATGCCTACCAAGGTAGTGTAAAAACTACCAAGAGAACTCCTGTCTGGCACCTTCCCCGGTGGAGTTGTGCATGGGGTGTGTTTGGAACATTTTGTCACCGGCCGAGTCCAAAATTCAGCGATTCCCCATCTCAGCCCAGAAAGCAGGTAGAACAACTTTTGTGGTGTCTTTCAGATGCCTACCAAGGTAGTGTAAAAACTACGAAGAGAACTCCTGTCTGGCACCTTCCCCGGTGGAGTTGTGCATGGGGTGTGTTCGGAACATTTTGTCACCGGCCGACTCCAAAATTCAGCGGTTCCACATCTCAGCCCAGAAAGCAGGAAGAACAACTTTTGTGGTGCCTTTCAAATGCTTACCAAGGTAGTGTAAAAACTACCAGGAGAACTCCTGTCTGGCACCTTCCGTGGTGGAGTTGTGCATGGGGTGTGTTTGGAACATTTTGTCACCAGCCGACTCCAAAATTCAGCGGTTCCCCATCTCAGCCCAGAAAGCAGGAAGAACAACTTTTGTGGTGCCTTTCAAATGCCTACCAAGGTAGTGTAAAAACTAACAAGAGAACTCCTGTCTG
The DNA here is from genome assembly GCF_023634085.1 of Falco cherrug. NCBI lineage: Eukaryota > Metazoa > Chordata > Aves > Falconiformes > Falconidae > Falco > Falco cherrug. The sequence goes on along the minus strand of NW_026599479.1, from coordinate 1,328,156 downwards.
GCACCTTCCCCGGTGGAGTTGTGCATGGGGTGTGTTTGGAACATTTTGTCACCGGCCGACTCCAAAATTCAGCGGTTCCCCATCTCAGCCCAGAAAGCAGGTAGAACAACTTTTGTGGTGCCTTTCAGATGCCTACCAAGGTAGTGTAAAAACTACCAAGAGAACTCCTGTCTGGCACCTTCCCCGGTGGAGTTGTGCAGGGGGTGTGTTTGGAACATTTTGTCACCAGCCGAGTCCAAAATTCAGCGTTTCCCCATCTCAGCCCAGAAAGCAGGTAGAACAACTTTTGTGGTGTCTTTCAGATGCCTACCATGGTAGTGTAAAAACTACCAAGAGAACTCCTGTCTGGCACCTTCCCCGGTGGAGTTGTGCATGGGGTGTGTTTGGAACATTTTGTCACCGGCCGACTCCAAAATTCAGCGGTTCCCCATCTCAGCCCAGAAAGCAGGTAGAACAACTTCTGTGGTGTCTTTCAGATGCCTACCAAGGTAGTGTAAAAACTACCAAGAGAACTCCTGTCTGGCACCTTCCCCGGTGGAGTTGTGCATGGGGTGTGTTTGGAACATTTTGTCACCAGCCGAGTCCAAAATTCAGCGTTTCCCCATCTAAGCCCAGAAAGCAGGTAGAACAACTTTGGTGGTGTCTTTCAGATGCCTACCAAGGTAGTGTAAAAACTACTAAGAGAACTCCTGTCTGGCACCTTCCCCGGTGGAGTTGTGCATGGGGTGTGTTTGGAACATTTTGTCACCGGCCGAGTCCAAAATTCAGCGATTCCCCATCTCAGCCCAGAAAGCAGGTAGAACAACTTTTGTGGTGTCTTTCAGATGCCTACCGGAGCAATATAAAAACTACCAGGAGAACTCCTGTCTGGCACCTTCCCCGGTGGAGTTGTGCATGGGGTGTGTTTGGAACATTTTGTCACCAGCCGAGTCCAAAATTCAGCGGTTCCCCATCTCAGCCCAGAAAGCAGGTAGAACAACTTCTGTGGTGTCTTTCAGATGCCTACCAAGGTAGTGTAAAAACTACCAAGAGAACTCCTGTCTGGCACCTTCCCTGGTGGAGTTGTGCATGGGGTGTGTTTGGAACATTTTGTCAACGGCCGACTCCAAAATTCAGCTGTTCCCCATCTCAGCCCAGAAAGCAGGTAGAACAACTTTTGTGGTGTCTTTCAGATGCCTACCGGAGCAATGTAAAAACTACCAGGAGAACTCCTGTCTGGCACCTTCCCCGGTGGAGTTGTGCAAAGGTGTGTTTGGAACATTTTGTCACCAGCCGACTCCAAAATTCAGCGTTTCCCCATCTCAGCCCAGAAAGCAGGTAGAACAACTTTTGTGGTGCCTTTCAGCTGCCTACCAAGGTAGTGTAAAAACTACCAAGAGAACTCCTGTCTGGCACCTTCCCCGGTGGAGTTGTGCATGGGGTGTGTTTGGAACATTTTGTCACCGGCCGAGTCCAAAATTCAGCGTTTCCCCATCTCAGCCCAGAAAGCAGGTAGAACAACTTTGCTGGTGTCTTTCAGATGCCTACCAAGGTAGTGTAAAAACTACTAAGAGAACTCCTGTCTGGCACCTTCCCCGGTGGAGTTGTGCATGGGGTGTGTTTGGAACATTTTGTCACCGGCCGAGTCCAAAATTCAGCGATTCCCCATCTCAGCCCAGAAAGCAGGTAGAACAACTTTTGTGGTGTCTTTCAGATGCCTACCAAGGTAGTGTAAAAACTACCAGGAGAACTCCTGTCTGGCACCTTCCCCGGTGGAGTTGTGCATGGGGTGTGTTTGGAACATTTTGTCACCAGCCGAGTCCAAAATTCAGCGGTTCCCCATCTCAGCCCAGAAAGCAGGTAGAACAACTTTTGTGGTGCCTTTCAGCTGCCTACCAAGGTAGTGTAAAAACTACCAAGAGATCTCCTGTCTGGCACCTTCCGTGGTGGAGTTGTGCATGGGGTGTGTTTGGAACATTTTGTCAACGGCCGACTCCAAAATTCAGCGGTTCCCCATCTCAGCCCAGAAAGCAGGTAGAACAACTTTTGTGGTGCCTTTCAGCTGCCTACCAAGGTAGTGTAAAAACTACCAAGAGAACTCCTGTCTGGCACCTTCCCCGGTGGAGTTGTGCATGGGGTGTGTTTGGAACATTTTGTCACCAGCCGAGTCCAAAATTCAGCGTTTCCCCATCTCAGCCCAGAAAGCAGGTAGAACAACTTTTGTGGTGTCTTTCAGATGCCTACCAAGGTAGTGTAAAAACTACTAAGAGAACTCCTGTCTGGCACCTTCCCCGGTGGAGTTGTGCATGGGGTGTGTTTGGAACATTTTGTCACCGGCCGAGTCCAAAATTCAGCGATTCCCCATCTCAGCCCAGAAAGCAGGTAGAACAACTTTTGTGGTGTCTTTCAGATGCCTACCAAGGTAGTGTAAAAACTACCAGGAGAACTCCTGTCTGGCACCTTCCCCGGTGGAGTTGTGCATGGGGTGTGTTTGGAACATTTTGTCACCGGCCGAGTCCAAAATTCAGCGGTTCCCCATCTCAGCCCAGAAAGCAGGTAGAACAACTTTTGTGGTGCCTTTCAGCTGCCTACTGGAGCAATGTAAAAACTACCAGGAGAACTCCTTTCTGGCACCTTCCCCGGTGGAGTTGTGCATGGGGTGTGTTTGGAACATTTTGTCAACGGCCGAGTCCAAAATTCAGCGGTTCCCCATCTCAGCCCAGAAAGCAGGTAGAACAACTTTTGTGGTGTCTTTCAGATGCCTACTGGAGCAATGTAAAAACTACCAGGAGAACTCCTGTCTGGCACCTTCCCCGGTGGAGTTGTGCAAAGGTGTGTTTGGAACATTTTGTCACCAGCCGAGTCCAAAATTCAGCGTTTCCCCATCTCAGCCCACAAAGCAGGTAGAACAACTTTTGTGGTGTCTTTCAGATGCCTACCAAGGTAGTGTAAAAACTACCAACAGAATTCGTTCCTGGCACCTTCCCCGGTGGAGTTGTGCATGGGGTGTGTTTGGAACATTTTGTCACCAGCCGAGTCCAAAATTCAGCGTTTCCCCATCTCAGCCCAGAAAGCAGGTAGAACAACTTTTGTGGTGCCTTTCAGATGCCTACCAAGGTAGTGTAAAAACTACTAAGAGAACTCCTGTCTGGCACCTTCCCCGGTGGAGTTGTGCATGGGGTGTGTTTGGAACATTTTGTCACCGGCCGAGTCCAAAATTCAGCGATTCCCCATCTCAGCCCAGAAAGCAGGTAGAACAACTTTTGTGGTGTCTTTCAGATGCCTACCAAGGTAGTGTAAAAACTACGAAGAGAACTCCTCTCTGGCACCTTCCCCGGTGGAGTTGTGCATGGGGTGTGTTTGGAACATTTTGTCACCAGCCGAGTCCAAAATTCAGCGGTTCCCCATCTCAGCCCAGAAAGCAGGAAGAACAACTTTTGTGGTGCCTTTCAAATGCCTACCAAGGTAGTGTAAAAACTAACAAGAGAACTCCTGTCTGGCACCTTCCCCGGTGGAGTTGTGCATGGGGTGTGTTTGGAACATTTTGTCACCGGCCGACTCCAAAATTCAGCTGTTCCCCATCTCAGCCCAGAAAGTAGGAAGAACAACTTTTGTGGTGCCTTTCAGATGCCTACCAAGGTAGTGTAAAAACTACCAGGAGAACTCCTGTCTGGCACCTTCCCCGGTGGAGTTGTGCATGGGGTGTGTTTGGAACATTTTGTCACCAGCCGAGTCCAAAATTCAGCGATTCCCCATCTCAGCCCAGAAAGCAGGTACAACAACTTTTGTGGTGTCTTTCAGATGCCTACCGGAGCAATGTAAAAACTACCAGGAGAACTCCTGTCTGGCACCTTCCCCGGTGGAGTTGTGCATGGGGTGTGTTTGGAACATTTTGTCACCGGCCGACTCCAAAATTCAGCGGTTCCCCATCTCAGCCCAGAAAGCAGGTAGAACAACTTCTGTGGTGTCTTTCAGATGCCTACCAAGGTAGTGTAAAAACTACCAAGAGAACTCCTGTCTGGCACCTTCCCCGGTGGAGTTGTGCATGGGGTGTGTTTGGAACATTTTGTCACCAGCGGAGTCCAAAATTCAGCGTTTCCCCATCTCAGCCCAGAAAGCAGGTAGAACAACTTTTGTGGTGTCTTTCAGATGCCTACCAAGGTAGTGTAAAAACTACTAAGAGAACTCCTGTCTGGCACCTTCCCCGGTGGAGTTGTGCATGGGGTGTGTTTGGAACATTTTGTCACCGGCCGAGTCCAAAATTCAGCGGTTCCCCATCTCAGCCCAGAAAGCAGGAAGAACAACTTTTGTGGTGTCTTTCAGATGCCTACCGGAGCAATGTAAAAACTACCAGGAGAACTCCTGTCTGGCACCTTCCCCGGTGGAGTTGTGCAGGGGGTGTGTTTGGAACATTTTGTCACCGGCCGAGTCCAAAATTCAGCGGTTCCCCATCTCAGCCCAGAAAGCAGGTAGAACATCTTTTTTGGTATCTTTCAGATGCCTACCGGAGCAATGTAAAAACCACCAGGAGAACTCCTGTCTGGCACCTTCCGTGGTGGAATTGTGCATGGGGTGTGTTTGGAACATTTTGTCAACGGCCGACTCCAAAATTCAGCGGTTCCCCATCTCAGCCCACAAAGCAGGTACAACAACTTTTGTGGTGCCTTTCAGCTGCCTACCAAGGTAGTGTAAAAACTACCAACAGAATTCGTTCCTGGCACCTTCCCCGGTGGAGTTGTGCATGGGGTGTGTTTGGAACATTTTGTCACCAGCCGACTCCAAAATTCAGCGGTTCCCCATCTCAGCCCAGAAAGCAGGTAGAACAACTTTTGTGGTGTCTTTCAGATGCCTACCAAGGTAGTGTAAAAACTACCAGGAGAACTCCTGTCTGGCACCTTCCCCGGTGGAGTTGTGCAGGGGGTGTGTTTGGAACATTTTGTCACCAGCCGACTCCAAAATTCAGCGATTCCCCATCTCAGCCCAGAAAGCAGGTAGAACAACTTTTGTGGTGTCTTTCAGATGCCTACCAAGGTAGTGTAAAAACTACCAGGAGAACTCCTGTCTGGCACCTTCCCCGGTGGAGCTGTGCATGGGGTGTGTTTGGAACATTTTGTCACCAGCCGAGTCCAAAATTCAGCGGTTCCCCATCTCAGCCCAGAAAGCAGGTAGAACAACTTTTGTGGTGCCTTTCAGCTGCCTACCAAGGTAGTGTAAAAACTACCAGGAGAACTCCTGTCTGGCACCTTCCCCGGTGGAGTTGTGCATGGGGTGTGTTTGGAACATTTTGTCAACGGCCGACTCCAAAATTCAGCTGTTCCCCATCTCAGCCCAGAAAGCAGGTAGAACAACTTTTGTGGTGTCTTTCAGATGCCTACCGGAGCAATGTAAAAACTACCAGGAGAACTCCTGTCTGGCACCTTCCCCGGTGGAGGTTTGCAAAGGTGTGTTTGGAACATTTTGTCACCAGCCGAGTCCAAAATTCAGCGTTTCCCCATCTCAGCCCAGAAAGCAGGTAGAACAACTTTTGTGGTGCCTTTCAGCTGCCTACCAAGGTAGTGTAAAAACTACCAAGAGAACTCCTGTCTGGCACCTTCCCCGGTGGAGTTGTGCATGGGGTGTGTTTGGAACATTTTGTCAACGGCCAAGTCCAAAATTCAGCGGTTCCCCATCTCAGCCCAGAAAGCAGGTAGAACATCTTTTGTGGTATCTTTCAGATGCCTACCGGAGCAATGTAAAAACTACCAGGAGAACTCCTGTCTGGCACCTTCCCCGGTGGAGTTGTGCAGGGGGTGTGTTTGGAACATTTTGTCACCGGCCGAGTCCAAAATTCAGCGGTTCCCCATCTCAGCCCACAAAGCAGGTACAACAACTTTTGTGGTGCCTTTCAGCTGCCTACCAAGGTAGTGTAAAAACTACCAACAGAATTCGTTCCTGGCACCTTCCCCGGTGGAGTTGTGCATGGGGTGTGTTTGGAACATTTTGTCACCAGCCGACTCCAAAATTCAGCGGTTCCCCATCTCAGCCCAGAAAGCAGGTAGAACAACTTTTGTGGTGTCTTTCAGATGCCTACCAAGGTAGTGTAAAAACTACCAGGAGAACTCCTGTCTGGCACCTTCCCCGGTGGAGTTGTGCATGGGGTGTGTTTTGAACATTTTGTCACCGGCCGAGTCCAAAATTCAGCGGTTCCCCATCTCAGCCCAGAAAGCAGGTACAACAACTTTTGTGGTGTCTTTCAGATGCCTACCGGAGCAATGTAAAAACTACCAGGAGAACTCCTGTCTGGCACCTTCCCCGGTGGAGTTGTGCATGGGGTGTGTTTGGAACATTTTGTCACCAGCCGACTCCAAAATTCAGCGGTTCCCCATCTCAGCCCAGAAAGCAGGTAGAACAACTTTTGTGGTGCCTTTCAGCTGTCTACCAAGGTAGTGTAAAAACTACCAAGAGAACTCCTGTCTGGCACCTTCCGTGGTGGAGTTGTGCATGGGGTGTGTTTGGAACATTTTGTCCCCGGCCGACTCCAAAATTCAGCGGTTCCCCATCTCAGCCCAGAAAGCAGGTAGAACAACTTTTGTGGTGTCTTTCAAATGCCTACCAAGGTAGTGTAAAAACTACCAGGAGAACTCCTGTCTGGCACCTTCCGTGGTGGAATTGTGCATGGGGTGTGTTTTGAACATTTTGTCACCGGCCGAGTCCAAAATTCAGCGATTCCCCATCTCAGCCCAGAAAGCAGGTAGAACAACTTTTGTGGTGTCTTTCAAATGCCTACCAAGGTAGTGTAAAAACTACCAGGAGAACTCCTGTCTGGCACCTTCCCCGGTGGAGTTGTGCATGGGGTGTGTTTGGAACATTTTGTCACCGGCCGACTCCAAAATTCAGCGGTTCCCCATCTCAGCCCAGAAAGCAGGTAGAACAACTTCTGTGGTGTCTTTCAGATGCCTACCAAGGTAGTGTAAAAACTACCAGGAGAACTCCTGTCTGGCACCTTCCCCGGTGGAGTTGTGCATGGGGTGTGTTTGGAACATTTTGTCAACGGCCGACTCCAAAATTCAGCGGTTCCCCATCTCAGCCCAGAAAGCAGGTAGAACAACTTCTGTGGTGTCTTTCAGATGCCTACCGGAGCAATGTAAAAACTACCAGGAGAACTCCTGTCTGGCACCTTCCCCGGTGGAGTTGTGCAGGGGGTGTGTTTGGAACATTTTGTCAACGGCCGACTCCAAAATTCAGCGGTTCCCCATCTCAGCCCAGAAAGCAGGTAGAACATCTTTTGTGGTATCTTTCAGATGCCTACCGGAGCAATGTAAAAACTACCAGGAGAACTCCTGTCTGGCACCTTCCCCGGTGGAGTTGTGCATGGGGTGTGTTTGGAACATTTTGTCAACGGCCGACTCCAAAATTCAGCGGTTCCCCATCTCAGCCCAGAAAGCAGGTAGAACAACTTTTGTGGTGCCTTTCAGCTGCCTACCAAGGTAGTGTAAAAACTACCAACAGAATTCGTTCCTGGCACCTTCCCCGGTGGAGTTGTGCATGGGGTGTGTTTGGAACATTTTGTCACCAGCCGACTCCAAAATTCAGCGGTTCCCCATCTCAGCCCAGAAAGCAGGTAGAACAACTTTTGTGGTGTCTTTCAGATGCCTACCAAGGTAGTGTAAAAACTACCAGGAGAACTCCTGTCTGGCACCTTCCCCGGTGGAGTTGTGCATGGGGTGTGTTTGGAACATTTTGTCACCAGCCGAGTCCAAAATTCAGCGTTTCCCCATCTCAGCCCAGAAAGCAGGTAGAACAACTTTTGTGGTGCCTTTCAGCTGCCTACCAAGGTAGTGTAAAAACTACCAAGAGAACTCCTGTCTGGCACCTTCCCCGGTGGAGTTGTGCATGGGGTGTGTTTGGAACATTTTGTCAACGGCCGACTCCAAAATTCAGCTGTTCCCCATCTCAGCCCAGAAAGCAGGTAGAACAACTTTTGTGGTGTCTTTCAGATGCCTACCGGAGCAATGTAAAAACTACCAGGAGAACTCCTGTCTGGCACCTTCCCCGGTGGAGTTGTGCAGGGGGTGTGTTTGGAACATTTTGTCAACGGCCGAGTCCAAAATTCAGCGGTTCCCCATCTCAGCCCAGAAAGCAGGTAGAACATCTTTTGTGGTATCTTTCAGATGCCTACCGGAGCAATGTAAAAACTACCAGGAGAACTCCTGTCTGGCACCTTCCGTGGTGGAGTTGTGCAGGGGGTGTGTTTGGAACATTTTGTCACCAGCCGAGTCCAAAATTCAGCGGTTCCCCATCTCAGCCCACAAAGCAGGTACAACAACTTTTGTGGTGCTTTTCAGCTGCCTACCAAGGTAGTGTAAAAACTACCAACAGAATTCGTTCCTGGCACCTTCCCCGGTGGAGTTGTGCATGGGGTGTGTTTGGAACATTTTGTCACCAGCCGACTCCAAAATTCAGCGGTTCCCCATCTCAGCCCAGAAAGCAGGTAGAACAACTTTTGTGGTGTCTTTCAGATGCCTACCAAGGTAGTGTAAAAACTACCAGGAGAACTCCTGTCTGGCACCTTCCCCGGTGGAGTTGTGCATGGGGTGTGTTTTGAACATTTTGTCACCGGCCGAGTCCAAAATTCAGCGGTTCCCCATCTCAGCCCACAAAGCAGGTACAACAACTTTTGTGGTGCCTTTCAGCTGCCTACCGGAGCAATGTAAAAACTACCAGGAGAACTCCTGTCTGGCACCTTCCCCGGTGGAGTTGTGCATGGGGTGTGTTTGGAACATTTTGTCACCAGCCGACTCCAAAATTCAGCGGTTCCCCATCTCAGCCCAGAAAGCAGGTACAACAACTTTTGTGGTGCCTTTCAGCTGTCTACCAAGGTAGTGTAAAAACTACCAAGAGAACTCCTGTCTGGCACCTTCCGTGGTGGAGTTGTGCATGGGGTGTGTTTGGAACATTTTGTCACCGGCCGAGTCCAAAATTCAGCGGTTCCCCATCTCAGCCCAGAAAGCAGGTAGAACAACTTTTGTGGTGTCTTTCAAATGCCTACCAAGGTAGTGTAAAAACTACCAGGAGAACTCCTGTCTGGCACCTTCCGTGGTGGAGTTGTGCATGGGGTGTGTTTTGAACATTTTGTCACCGGCCGACTCCAAAATTCAGCGGTTCCCCATCTCAGCCCAGAAAGCAGGTAGAACAACTTTTGTGGTGCCTTTCAGCTGCCTACCAAGGTAGTGTAAAAACTACCAAGAGAACTCCTGTCTGGCACCTTCCCCGGTGGAGTTGTGCATGGGGTGTGTTTGGAACATTTTGTCACCGGCCGAGTCCAAAATTCAGCGATTCCCCATCTCAGCCCAGAAAGCAGGTAGAACAACTTCTGTGGTGTCTTTCAGATGCCTACCAAGGTAGTGTAAAAACTACCAGGAGAACTCCTGTCTGGCACCTTCCCCGGTGGAGTTGTGCATGGGGTGTGTTTGGAACATTTTGTCAACGGCCGACTCCAAAATTCAGCGGTTCCCCATCTCAGCCCAGAAAGCAGGTAGAACAACTTCTGTGGTGTCTTTCAGATGCCTACCGGAGCAATGTAAAAACTACCAGGAGAACTCCTGTCTGGCACCTTCCCCGGTGGAGTTGTGCAGGGGGTGTGTTTGGAACATTTTGTCAACGGCCGACTCCAAAATTCAGCGGTTCCCCATCTCAGCCCAGAAAGCAGGTAGAACATCTTTTGTGGTATCTTTCAGATGCCTACCGGAGCAATGTAAAAACTACCAGGAGAACTCCTGTCTGGCACCTTCCCCGGTGGAGTTGTGCATGGGGTGTGTTCGGAACATTTTGTCAACGGCCGACTCCAAAATTCAGCGGTTCCCCATCTCAGCCCAGAAAGCAGGTAGAACAACTTTTGTGGTGCCTTTCAGCTGCCTACCAAGGTAGTGTAAAAACTACCAACAGAATTCGTTCCTGGCACCTTCCCCGGTGGAGTTGTGCATGGGGTGTGTTTGGAACATTTTGTCACCAGCCGACTCCAAAATTCAGCGGTTCCCCATCTCAGCCCAGAAAGCAGGTAGAACAACTTTTGTGGTGTCTTTCAGATGCCTACCAAGGTAGTGTAAAAACTACTAAGAGAACTCCTGTCTGGCACCTTCCCCGGTGGAGTTGTGCAGGGGGTGTGTTTGGAACATTTTGTCACCGGCCGAGTCCAAAATTCAGCGATTCCCCATCTCAGCCCACAAAGCAGGTAGAACAACTTTTGTGGTGTCTTTCAGATGCCTACCGGAGCAATGTAAAAACTACCAGGAGAACTCCTGTCTGGCACCTTCCCCGGTGGAGTTGTGCATGGGGTGTGTTTGGAACATTTTGTCACCAGCCGACTCCAAAATTCAGCGGTTCCCCATCTCAGCCCAGAAAGCAGGTAGAACAACTTTTGTGGTGCCTTTCAGCTGCCTACCAAGGTAGTGTAAAAACTACCAAGAGAACTCCTGTCTGGCACCTTCCGTGGTGGAGTTGTGCATGGGGTGTGTTTGGAACATTTTGTCACCGGCCGACTCCAATATTCAGCGGTTCCCCATCTCAGCCCAGAAAGCAGGTAGAACAACTTTTGTGGTGCCTTTCAGATGCCTACCAAGGTAGTGTAAAAACTACTAAGAGGACTCCTGTCTGGCACCTTCCCCGGTGGAGTTGTGCAGGGGGTGTGTTTGGAACATTTTGTCACCGGCCGACTCCAAAATTCAGCGGTTCCCCATCTCAGCCCAGAAAGCAGGTAGAACAACTTTTGTGGTGTCTTTCAAATGCCTACCAAGGTAGTGTAAAAACTACCAGGAGAACTCCTGTCTGGCACCTTCCCCGGTGGAGTTGTGCATGGGGTGTGTTTGGAACATTTTGTCACCAGCCGACTCCAAAATTCAGCGGTTCCCCATCTCAGCCCAGAAAGCAGGTAGAACAACTTTTGTGGTGTCTTTCAGATGCCTACCAAGGTAGTGTAAAAACTACTAAGAGAACTCCTGTCTGGCACCTTCCCCGGTGGAGTTGTGCAGGGGGTGTGTTTGGAACATTTTGTCACCGGCCGAGTCCAAAATTCAGCGATTCCCCATCTCAGCCCAGAAAGCAGGTAGAACAACTTTTGTGGTGTCTTTCAGATGCCTACCGGAGCAATGTAAAAACTACCAGGAGAACTCCTGTCTGGCACCTTCCCCGGTGGAGTTGTGCATGGGGTGTGTTTGGAACATTTTGTCACCAGCCGACTCCAAAATTCAGCGGTTCCCCATCTCAGCCCAGAAAGCAGGTAGAACAACTTTTGTGGTGCCTTTCAGCTGCCTACCAAGGTAGTGTAAAAACTACCAAGAGAACTCCTGTCTGGCACCTTCCGTGGTGGAGTTGTGCATGGGGTGTGTTTGGAACATTTTGTCACCGGCCGACTCCAATATTCAGCGGTTCCCCATCTCAGCCCAGAAAGCAGGTAGAACAACTTTTGTGGTGCCTTTCAGATGCCTACCAAGGTAGTGTAAAAACTACTAAGAGGACTCCTGTCTGGCACCTTCCCCGGTGGAGTTGTGCAGGGGGTGTGTTTGGAACATTTTGTCACCGGCCGACTCCAAAATTCAGCGGTTCCCCATCTCAGCCCAGAAAGCAGGTAGAACAACTTTTGTGGTGTCTTTCAAATGCCTACCAAGGTAGTGTAAAAACTACCAGGAGAACTCCTGTCTGGCACCTTCCCCGGTGGAGTTGTGCATGGGGTGTGTTTGGAACATTTTGTCACCGGCCGACTCCAAAATTCAGCGGATCCCCATCTCAGCCCAGAAAGCAGGTAGAACAACTTTTGTGGTGCCTTTCAGCTGCCTACCAAGGTAGTGTAAAAACTACTAAGAGAACTCCTGTCTGGCACCTTCCCCGGTGGAGTTGTGCAGGGGGTGTGTTTGGAACATTTTGTCACCGGCCGAGTCCAAAATTCAGCGGTTCCCCATCTCAGCCCAGAAAGCAGGTAGAACATCTTTTGTGGTATCTTTCAGATGCCTATCGGAGCAATGTAAAAACTACCAGGAGAACTCCTGTCTGGCACCTTCCCCGGTGGAGTTGTGCATGGGGTGTGTTTGGAACATTTTGTCAACGGCCGACTCCAAAATTCAGCGGTTCCCCATCTCAGCCCACAAAGCAGGTACAACAACTTTTGTGGTGCCTTTCAGCTGCCTACCAAGGTAGTGTAAAAACTACCAACAGAATTCGTTCCTGGCACCTTCCCCGGTGGAGTTGTGCATGGGGTGTGTTTGGAACATTTTGTCACCAGCCGAGTCCAAAATTCAGCGTTTCCCCATCTCAGCCCAGAAAGCAGGTAGAACAACTTTTGTGGTGTCTTTCAGATGCCTACCAAGGTAGTGTAAAAACTACTAAGAGAACTCCTGTCTGGCACCTTCCCCGGTGGAGTTGTGCATGGGGTGTGTTTGGAACATTTTGTCACCGGCCGAGTCCAAAATTCAGCGATTCCCCATCTCAGCCCAGAAAGCAGGTAGAACAACTTTTGTGGTGTCTTTCAGATGCCTACCAAGGTAGTGTAAAAACTACCAGGAGAACTCCTGTCTGGCACCTTCCCCGGTGGAGTTGTGCATGGGGTGTGTTTGGAACATTTTGTCAACGGCCGAGTCCAAAATTCAGCGGTTCCCCATCTCAGCCCAGAAAGCAGGTAGAACAACTTTTGTGGTGCCTTTCAGCTGCCTACCAAGGTAGTGTAAAAACTACCAAGAGAACTCCTGTCTGGCACCTTCCCCGGTGGAGTTGTGCATGGGGTGTGTTTGGATATTTTGTCACCGGCCGAGTCCAAAATTCAGCGGTTCCCCATCTCAGCCCAGAAAGCAGGAAGAACAACTTTTGTGGTGTCTTTCAAATGCTTACCAAGGTAGTGTAAAAACTACCAGGAGAACTCCTGTCTGGCACCTTCCGTGGTGGAGTTGTGCATGGGGTGTGTTTGGTACATTTTGTCACCAGCCGACTCCAAAATTCAGCGGTTCCCCATCTCAGCCCAGAAAGCAGGAAGAACAACTTTTGTGGTGCCTTTCAAATGCCTACCAAGGTAGTGTAAAAACTACCAAGAGAACTCCTGTCTGGCACCTTCCCCGGTGGAGTTGTGCATGGGGTGTGTTTGGAACATTTTGTCACCGGCCGACTCCAAAATTCAGCGGTTCCCCATCTCAGCCCAGAAAGCAGGAAGAACAACTTTTGTGGTGCCTTTCAGCTGCCTACCGGAGCAATGTAAAAACTACCAGGAGAACTCCTGTCTGGCACCTTCCCCGGTGGAGTTGTGCATGGGGTGTGTTTGGAACATTTTGTCAACGGCCGACTCCAAAATTCAGCGTTTCCCCATCTCAGCCCAGAAAGCAGGTAGAACAACTTTTGTGGTGCCTTTCAGCTGCCTACCAAGGTAGTGTAAAAACTACCAACAGAATTCGTTCCTGGCACCTTCCCCGGTGGAGTTGTGCATGGGGTGTGTTTGGAACATTTTGTCACCAGCCGACTCCAAAATTCAGCGGTTCCCCATCTCAGCCCAGAAAGCAGGTAGAACAACTTTTGTGGTGTCTTTCAGATGCCTACCAAGGTAGTGTAAAAACTACTAAGAGAACTCCTGTCTGGCACCTTCCCCGGTGGAGTTGTGCATGGGGTGTGTTTGGAACATTTTGTCACCGGCCGAGTCCAAAATTCAGCGATTCCCCATCTCAGCCCAGAAAGCAGGTAGAACAGCTTTTGTGGTGTCTTTCAGATGCCTACCGGAGCAATGTAAAAACTACCAGGAGAACTCCTGTCTGGCACCTTCCCCGGTGGAGTTGTGCATGGGGTGTGTTTGGAACATTTTGTCACCAGCCGACTCCAAAATTCAGCGGTTCCCCATCTCAGCCCAGAAAGCAGGTAGAACAACTTTTGTGGTGCCTTTCAGCTGCCTACCAAGGTAGTGTAAAAACTACCAAGAGAACTCCTGTCTGGCACCTTCCCCGGTGGAGTTGTGCATGGGGTGTGTTTGGAACATTTTGTCACCAGCCGAGTCCAAAATTCAGCGGTTCCCCATCTCAGCCCAGAAAGCAGGTAGAACAACTTTTGTGGTGTCTTTCAAATGCCTACCAAGGTAGTGTAAAAACTACCAGGAGAACTCCTGTCTGGCACCTTCCGTGGTGGAGTTGTGCATGGGGTGTGTTTTGAACATTTTGTCACCGGCCGGGTCCAAAATTCAGCGGTTCCCCATCTCAGCCCAGAAAGCAGGTAGAACAACTTTTGTGGTGCCTTTCAGCTGCCTACCAAGGTAGTGTAAAAACTACTAAGAGAACTCCTGTCTGGCACCTTCCCCGGTGGAGTTGTGCATGGGGTGTGTTTGGAACATTTTGTCACCGGCCGAGTCCAAAATTCAGCGATTCCCCATCTCAGCCCAGAAAGCAGGTAGAACAACTTCTGTGGTGTCTTTCAGATGCCTACCAAGGTAGTGTAAAAACTACCAGGAGAACTCCTGTCTGGCACCTTCCCCGGTGGAGTTGTGCATGGGGTGTGTTTGGAACATTTTGTCACCGGCCGAGTCCAAAATTCAGCGGTTCCCCATCTCAGCCCAGAAAGCAGGTAGAACAACTTTTGTGGTGTCTTTCAGATGCCTACCGGAGCAATGTAAAAACTACCAAGAGAACTCCTGTCTGGCACCTTCCCCGGTGGAGTTGTGCAGGGGGTGTGTTTGGAACATTTTGTCACCGGCCGAGTCCAAAATTCAGCGGTTCCCCATCTCAGCCCAGAAAGCAGGTAGAACATCTTTTGTGGTATCTTTCAGATGCCTACCGGAGCAATGTAAAAACTACCGGGAGAACTCCTGTCTGGCACCTTCCCCGGTGGAGTTGTGCATGGGGTGTGTTTGGAACATTTTGTCACCGGCCGACTCCAAAATTCAGCGGTTCCCCATCTCAGCCCACAAAGCAGGTACAACAACTTTTGTGGTGCCTTTCAGCTGCCTACCAAGGTAGTGTAAAAACTACCAACAGAATTCGTTCCTGGCACCTTCCCCGGTGGAGTTGTGCATGGGGTGTGTTTGGAACATTTTGTCACCGGCCGAGTCCAAAATTCAGCGTTTCCCCATCTCAGCCCAGAAAGCAGGAAGAACAACTTTTGTGGTGCCTTTCAAATGCTTACCAAGGTAGTGTAAAAACTACCAGGAGAACTCCTGTCTGGCACCTTCCCCGGTGGAGTTGTGCATGGGGTGTGTTTGGAACATTTTGTCACCAGCCGACTCCAAAATTCAGCGGTTCCCCATCTCAGCCCAGAAAGCAGGAAGAACAACTTTTGTGGTGCCTTTCAGATGCCTACCAAGGTAGTGTAAAAACTACCAAGAGAACTCCTGTCTGGCACCTTCCGTGGTGGAGTTGTGCATGGGGTGTGTTTGGAACATTTTGTCACCAGCCGACTCCAAAATTCAGCGGTTCCCCATCTCAGCCCAGAAAGCAGGTAGAACAACTTTTGTGGTGTCTTTCAGCTGCCTACCAAGGTAGTGTAAAAACTACCAAGAGAACTCCTGTCTGGCACCTTCCCCGGTGGAGTTGTGCATGGGGTGTGTTTGGAACATTTTGTCACCGGCCGAGTCCAAAATTCAGCGGTTCCCCATCTCAGCCCAGAAAGCAGGTAGAACAACTTTTGTGGTGCCTTTCAAATGCTTACCAAGGTAGTGTAAAAACTACCAGGAGAACTCCTGTCTGGCACCTTCCCCGGTGGAGTTGTGCAGGGGGTGTGTTTGGAACATTTTGTCACCGGCCGTCTCCAAAATTCAGCGGTTCCCCATCTCAGCCCAGAAAGCAGGTAGAACAACTTTTGTGGTGCCTTTCAGCTGCCTACCAAGGTAGTGTAAAAACTACGAAGAGAACTCCTGTCTGGCACCTTCCCCGGTGGAGTTGTGCATGGGGTGTGTTTGGAACATTTTGTCACCGGCCGAGTCCAAAATTCAGCGGTTCCCCATCTCAGCCCAGAAAGCAGGTAGAACAACTTTTGTGGTGTCTTTTAGATGCCTACCGGAGCAATGTAAAAACTACCAGGAGAACTCCTGTCTGGCACCTTCCCCGGTGGAGTTGTGCAGGGGGTGTGTTTGGAACATTTTGTCACCGGCCGAGTCCAAAATTCAGCGGTTCCCCATCTCAGCCCAGACAGCAGGTAGAACATCTTTTGTGGTGTCTTTCAGATGCCTACCGGAGCAATGTAAAAACTACCAGGAGAACTCCTGTCTGGCACCTTCCCCGGTGGAGTTGTGCAGGGGGTGTGTTTGGAACATTTTGTCACCAGCCGAGTCCAAAATTCAGCGGTTCCCCATCTCAGCCCAGAAAGCAGGTAGAACAACTTTTGTGGTGCCTTTCAGCTGCCTACCAAGGTAGTGTAAAAACTACCAACAGAATTCGTTCCTGGCACCTTCCCCGGTGGAGTTGTGCATGGGGTGTGTTTGGAACATTTTGTCACCAGCCGACTCCAAAATTCAGCGGTTCCCCATCTCAGCCCAGAAAGCAGGAAGAACAACTTTTGTGGTGTCTTTCAGATGCCTACCGGAGCAATGTAAAAACTACCAGGAGAACTCCTGTCTGGCACCTTCCCCGGTGGAGTTGTGCAGGGGGTGTGTTTGGAACATTTTGTCACCGGCCGAGTCCAAAATTCAGCGGTTCCCCATCTCAGCCCAGAAAGCAGGTACAACAACTTTTGTGGTGCCTTTCAGCTGCCTACCAAGGTAGTGTAAAAACTACCAAGAGAACTCTTGTCTGGCACCTTCCCCGGTGGAGTTGTGCATGGGGTGTGTTTGGAACATTTTGTCAACGGCCGAGTCCAAAATTCAGCTGTTCCCCATCTCAGCCCAGAAAGCAGGTAGAACAACTTTTGTGGTGTCTTTCAGATGCCTACCGGAGCAATGTAAAAACTACCAGGAGAACTCCTGTCTGGCACCTTCCCCGGTGGAGTTGTGCATGGGGTGTGTTTGGAACATTTTGTCACCGGCCGAGTCCAAAATTCAGCGGTTCCCCATCTCAGCCCAGAAAGCAGGAAGAACAACTTTTGTGGTGCCTTTCAGCTGCCTACCAAGGTAGTGTAAAAACTACCAAGAGAACTCCTGTCTGGCACCTTCCGTGGTGGAGTTGTGCATGGGGTGTGTTTGGAACATTTTGTCACCAGCCGAGTCTAAAATTCAGCGTTTCCTCATCTCAGCCCAGAAAGCAGGTAGAACAACTTTTGTGGTGTCTTTCAGATGCCTACCGGAGCAATGTAAAAACTACCAGGAGAACTCCTGTCTGGCACCTTCCCCGGTGGAGTTGTGCAGGGGGTGTGTTTGGAACATTTTGTCACCAGCCGAGTCCAAAATTCAGCGGTTCCCCATCTCAGCCCAGAAAGCAGGTAGAACAAGTTTTGTGGTGTCTTTCAGCTGCCTACCAAGGTAGTGTAAAAACTACCAGGAGAACTCCTGTCTGGCACCTTCCCCGGTGGTGTTGTGCATGGGGTGTGTTTGGAACATTTTGTCACCGGCCGAGTCCAAAATTCAGCGGTTCCCCATCTCAGCCCACAAAGCAGGTAGAACAACTTTTGTGGTGTCTTTCAGATGCCTACCGGAGCAATGTAAAAACTACCAGGAGAACTCCTGTCTGGCACCTTCCCCGGTGGAGTTGTGCAGGGGGTGTGTTTGGAACATTTTGTCACCAGCCGACTCCAAAATTCAGCGGTTCCCCATCTCAGCCCACAAAGCAGGGACAACAACTTTTCTTGTGCCTTTCAGCTGCCTACCAAGGTAGTGTAAATCTACCAAAAGAATTCGTTCCTGGCACCTTCCCCGGTGGAGTTGTGCATGGGGTGTCTGTGGAACATTTTGTCACCGGCCGACTCCAAAATTCAGCGATTCCCCATCTCAGCCCAGAAAG
Source organism: Falco cherrug (assembly GCF_023634085.1). Classification (NCBI taxonomy): domain Eukaryota; kingdom Metazoa; phylum Chordata; class Aves; order Falconiformes; family Falconidae; genus Falco; species Falco cherrug. The sequence goes on along the minus strand of NW_026599479.1, from coordinate 1,310,316 downwards.
CAGGTAGAACAACTTCTGTGGTGTCTTTCAGATGCCTACCAAGGTAGTGTAAAAACTACCAAGAGAACTCCTGTCTGGCACCTTCCCCGGTGGAGTTGTGCATGGGGTGTGTTTGGAACATTTTGTCACCGGCCGAGTCCAAAATTCAGCGATTCCCCATCTCAGCCCAGAAAGCAGGTAGAACAACTTCTGTGGTGTCTTTCAGATGCCTACCAAGGTAGTGTAAAAACTACCAGGAGAACTCCTGTCTGGCACCTTCCCCGGTGGAGTTGTGCATGGGGTGTGTTTGGAACATTTTGTCACCGGCCGAGTCCAAAATTCAGCGATTCCCCATCTCAGCCCAGAAAGCAGGTAGAACAACTTCTGTGGTGTCTTTCAGATGCCTACCAAGGTAGTGTAAAAACTACCAGGAGAACTCCTGTCTGGCACCTTCCCCGGTGGAGTTGTGCCTGGGGTGTGTTTGGAACATTTTGTCAACGGCCGACTCCAAAATTCAGCGGTTCCCCATCTCAGCCCAGAAAGCAGGTAGAACAACTTCTGTGGTGTCTTTCAGATGCCTACCGGAGCAATGTAAAAACTACCAGGAGAACTCCTGTCTGGCACCTTCCCCGGTGGAGTTGTGCAGGGGGTGTGTTTGGAACATTTTGTCAACGGCCGACTCCAAAATTCAGCGGTTCCCCATCTCAGCCCAGAAAGCAGGTAGAACATCTTTTGTGGTATCTTTCAGATGCCTACCGGAGCAATGTAAAAACTACCAGGAGAACTCCTGTCTGGCACCTTCCCCGGTGGAGTTGTGCATGGGGTGTGTTTGGAACATTTTGTCAACGGCCGAGTCCAAAATTCAGCGGTTCCCCATCTCAGCCCAGAAAGCAGGTAGAACAACTTTTGTGGTGCCTTTCAGCTGCCTACCAAGGTAGTGTAAAAACTACCAACAGAATTCGTTCCTGGCACCTTCCCCGGTGGAGTTGTGCATGGGGTGTGTTTGGAACATTTTGTCACCAGCCGACTCCAAAACTCAGCGGTTCCCCATCTCAGCCCAGAAAGCAGGTAGAACAACTTTTGTGGTGTCTTTCAGATGCCTACCAAGGTAGTGTAAAAACTACCAGGAGAACTCCTGTCTGGCACCTTCCCCGGTGGAGTTGTGCATGGGGTGTGTTTGGAACATTTTGTCACCAGCCGAGTCCAAAATTCAGCGTTTCCCCATCTCAGCCCAGAAAGCAGGTAGAACAACTTTTGTGGTGCCTTTCAGCTGCCTACCAAGGTAGTGTAAAAACTACCAAGAGAACTCCTGTCTGGCACCTTCCCCGGTGGAGTTGTGCATGGGGTGTGTTTGGAACATTTTGTCAACGGCCGACTCCAAAATTCAGCGGTTCCCCATCTCAGCCCAGAAAGCAGGTAGAACAACTTTTGTGGTGTCTTTCAGATGCCTACCGGAGCAATGTAAAAACTACCAAGAGAACTCCTGTCTGGCACCTTCCCCGGTGGAGTTGTGCAGGGGGTGTGTTTGGAACATTTTGTCAACGGCCGAGTCCAAAATTCAGCGGTTCCCCATCTCAGCCCAGAAAGCAGGTAGAACAACTTTTGTGGTGTCTTTCAGATGCCTACCGGAGCAAAGTAAAAACTACCAGGAGAACTCCTGTCTGGCACCTTCCGTGGTGGAGTTGTGCAGGGGGTGTGTTTGGAACATTTTGTCACCAGCCGAGTCCAAAATTCAGCGGTTCCCCATCTCAGCCCACAAAGCAGGTACAACAACTTTTGTGGTGCTTTTCAGCTGCCTACCAAGGTAGTGTAAAAACTACCAACAGAATTCGTTCCTGGCACCTTCCCCGGTGGAGTTGTGCATGGGGTGTGTTTGGAACATTTTGTCACCAGCCGACTCCAAAATTCAGCGGTTCCCCATCTCAGCCCAGAAAGCAGGTAGAACAACTTTTGTGGTGTCTTTCAGATGCCTACCAAGGTAGTGTAAAAACTACCAGGAGAACTCCTGTCTGGCACCTTCCCCGGTGGAGTTGTGCATGGGGTGTGTTTTGAACATTTTGTCACCGGCCGAGTCCAAAATTCAGCGGTTCCCCATCTCAGCCCACAAAGCAGGTACAACAACTTTTGTGGTGCCTTTCAGCTGCCTACCGGAGCAATGTAAAAACTACCAGGAGAACTCCTGTCTGGCACCTTCCCCGGTGGAGTTGTGCATGGGGTGTGTTTGGAACATTTTGTCACCAGCCGACTCCAAAATTCAGCGGTTCCCCATCTCAGCCCAGAAAGCAGGTAGAACAACTTTTGTGGTGCCTTTCAGCTGTCTACCAAGGTAGTGTAAAAACTACCAAGAGAACTCCTGTCTGGCACCTTCCGTGGTGGAGTTGTGCATGGGGTGTGTTTGGAACATTTTGTCACCGGCCGACTCCAAAATTCAGCGGTTCCCCATCTCAGCCCAGAAAGCAGGTAGAACAACTTTTGTGGTGTCTTTCAAATGCCTACCAAGGTAGTGTAAAAACTACCAGGAGAACTCCTGTCTGGCACCTTCCGTGGTGGAGTTGTGCATGGGGTGTGTTTTGAACATTTTGTCACCGGCCGAGTCCAAAATTCAGCGGTTCCCCATCTCAGCCCAGAAAGCAGGTAGAACAACTTTTGTGGTGTCTTTCAAATGCCTACCAAGGTAGTGTAAAAACTACCAGGAGAACTCCTGTCTGGCACCTTCCCCGGTGGAGTTGTGCATGGGGTGTGTTTGGAACATTTTGTCACCGGCCGACTCCAAAATTCAGCGGTTCCCCATCTCAGCCCAGAAAGCAGGAAGAACAACTTTTGTGGTGCCTTTCAGCTGCCTACCAAGGTAGTGTAAAAACTACCAAGAGAACTCCTGTCTGGCACCTTCCCCGGTGGAGTTGTGCATGGGGTGTGTTTGGAACATTTTGTCACCGGCCGAGTCCAAAATTCAGCGATTCCCCATCTCAGCCCAGAAAGCAGGTAGAACAACTTCTGTGGTGTCTTTCAGATGCCTACCAAGGTAGTGTAAAAACTACCAGGAGAACTCCTGTCTGGCACCTTCCCCGGTGGAGTTGTGCATGGGGTGTGTTTGGAACATTTTGTCAACGGCCGACTCCAAAATTCAGCGGTTCCCCATCTCAGCCCAGAAAGCAGGAAGAACAACTTCTGTGGTGTCTTTCAGATGCCTACCGGAGCAATGTAAAAACTACCAGGAGAACTCCTGTCTGGCACCTTCCCCGGTGGAGTTGTGCAGGGGGTGTGTTTGGAACATTTTGTCAACGGCCGACTCCAAAATTCAGCGGTTCCCCATCTCAGCCCAGAAAGCAGGTAGAACATCTTTTGTGGTATCTTTCAGATGCCTACCGGAGCAATGTAAAAACTACCAGGAGAACTCCTGTCTGGCACCTTCCCCGGTGGAGTTGTGCATGGGGTGTGTTTGGAACATTTTGTCAACGGCCGACTCCAAAATTCAGCGGTTCCCCATCTCAGCCCAGAAAGCAGGTAGAACAACTTTTGTGGTGCCTTTCAGCTGCCTACCAAGGTAGTGTAAAAACTACCAACAGAATTCGTTCCTGGCACCTTCCCCGGTGGAGTTGTGCATGGGGTGTGTTTGGAACATTTTGTCACCAGCCGAGTCCAAAATTCAGCGGTTCCCCATCTCAGCCCAGAAAGCAGGTAGAACAACTTTTGTGGTGTCTTTCAGATGCCTACCAAGGTAGTGTAAAAACTACTAAGAGAACTCCTGTCTGGCACCTTCCCCGGTGGAGTTGTGCATGGGGTGTGTTTGGAACATTTTGTCACCAGCCGACTCCAAAATTCAGCGGTTCCCCATCTCAGCCCAGAAAGCAGGTAGAACAACTTTTGTGGTGCCTTTCAGCTGCCTACCAAGGTAGTGTAAAAACTACCAAGAGAACTCCTGTCTGGCACCTTCCGTGGTGGAGTTGTGCATGGGGTGTGTTTGGAACATTTTGTCACCGGCCGACTCCAAAATTCAGCGGTTCCCCATCTCAGCCCAGAAAGCAGGTAGAACAACTTTTGTGGTGCCTTTCAGATGCCTACCAAGGTAGTGTAAAAACTACTAAGAGGACTCCTGTCTGGCACCTTCCCCGGTGGAGTTGTGCAGGGGGTGTGTTTGGAACATTTTGTCACCGGCCGACTCCAAAATTCAGCGGTTCCCCATCTCAGCCCAGAAAGCAGGTAGAACAACTTTTGTGGTGTCTTTCAAATGCCTACCAAGGTAGTGTAAAAACTACCAGGAGAACTCCTGTCTGGCACCTTCCCCGGTGGAGTTGTGCATGGGGTGTGTTTTGAACATTTTGTCACCGGCCGACTCCAAAATTCAGCGGATCCCCATCTCAGCCCAGAAAGCAGGTAGAACAACTTTTGTGGTGCCTTTCAGCTGCCTACCAAGGTAGTGTAAAAACTACTAAGAGAACTCCTGTCTGGCACCTTCCGTGGTGGAGTTGTGCATGGGGTGTGTTTGGAACATTTTGTCACCGGCCGAGTCCAAAATTCAGCGATTCCCCATCTCAGCCCAGAAAGCAGGTAGAACAACTTTTGTGGTGTCTTTCAGATGCCTACCAAGGTACTGTAAAAACTACCAGGAGAACTCCTGTCTGGCACCTTCCCCGGTGGAGTTGTGCATGGGGTGTGTTTGGAACATTTTGTCAACGGCCGAGTCCAAAATTCAGCGGTTCCCCATCTCAGCCCAGAAAGCAGGTAGAACAACTTTTGTGGTGTCTTTCAGATGCCTACCGGAGCAATGTAAAAACTACCAGGAGAACTCCTGTCTGGCACCTTCCCCGGTGGAGTTGTGCAGGGGGTGTGTTTGGAACATTTTGTCACCGGCCGAGTCCAAAATTCAGCGGTTCCCCATCTCAGCCCAGAAAGCAGGTAGAACATCTTTTGTGGTATCTTTCAGATGCCTATCGGAGCAATGTAAAAACTACCAGGAGAACTCCTGTCTGGCACCTTCCCCGGTGGAGTTGTGCATGGGGTGTGTTTGGAACATTTTGTCAACGGCCGACTCCAAAATTCAGCGGTTCCCCATCTCAGCCCACAAAGCAGGTACAACAACTTTTGTGGTGCCTTTCAGCTGCCTACCAAGGTAGTGTAAAAACTACCAACAGAATTCGTTCCTGGCACCTTCCCCGGTGGAGTTGTGCATGGGGTGTGTTTGGAACATTTTGTCACCAGCCGAGTCCAAAATTCAGCGTTTCCCCATCTCAGCCCAGAAAGCAGGTAGAACAACTTTTGTGGTGTCTTTCAGATGCCTACCAAGGTAGTGTAAAAACTACTAAGAGAACTCCTGTCTGGCACCTTCCCCGGTGGAGTTGTGCATGGGGTGTGTTTGGAACATTTTGTCACCGGCCGAGTCCAAAATTCAGCGATTCCCCATCTCAGCCCAGAAAGCAGGTAGAACAACTTTTGTGGTGTCTTTCAGATGCCTACCAAGGTAGTGTAAAAACTACCAGGAGAACTCCTGTCTGGCACCTTCCCCGGTGGAGTTGTGCAGGGGGTGTGTTTGGAACATTTTTTCACCAGCCGACTCCAAAATTCAGCGGTTCCCCATCTCAGCCCACAAAGCAGGTAGAACAACTTTTGTGGTGCCTTTCAGCTGCCTACCAAGGTAGTGTAAAAACTACCAAGAGAACTCCTGTCTGGCACCTTCCCCGGTGGAGTTGTGCATGGGGTGTGTTTGGATATTTTGTCACCGGCCGAGTCCAAAATTCAGCGGTTCCCCATCTCAGCCCAGAAAGCAGGAAGAACAACTTTTGTGGTGTCTTTCAAATGCTTACCAAGGTAGTGTAAAAACTACCAAGAGAACTCCTGTCTGGCACCTTCCGTGGTGGAGTTGTGCATGGGGTGTGTTTGGTACATTTTGTCACCAGCCGACTCCAAAATTCAGCGGTTCCCCATCTCAGCCCAGAAAGCAGGAAGAACAACTTTTGTGGTGCCTTTCAAATGCCTACCAAGGTAGTGTAAAAACTACCAAGAGAACTCCTGTCTGGCACCTTCCCCGGTGGAGTTGTGCATGGGGTGTGTTTGGAACATTTTGTCACCGGCCGACTCCAAAATTCAGCGGTTCCCCATCTCAGCCCAGAAAGCAGGTAGAACAACTTTTGTGGTGTCTTTCAAATGCCTACCAAGGTAGTGTAAAAACTACCAGGAGAACTCCTGTCTGGCACCTTCCCCGGTGGAGTTGTGCATGGGGTGTGTTTTGAACATTTTGTCACCGGCCGACTCCAAAATTCAGCGGATCCCCATCTCAGCCCAGAAAGCAGGTAGAACAACTTTTGTGGTGCCTTTCAGCTGCCTACCAAGGTAGTGTAAAAACTACTAAGAGAACTCCTGTCTGGCACCTTCCGTGGTGGAGTTGTGCATGGGGTGTGTTTGGAACATTTTGTCACCGGCCGAGTCCAAAATTCAGCGATTCCCCATCTCAGCCCAGAAAGCAGGTAGAACAACTTTTGTGGTGTCTTTCAGATGCCTACCAAGGTACTGTAAAAACTACCAGGAGAACTCCTGTCTGGCACCTTCCCCGGTGGAGTTGTGCATGGGGTGTGTTTGGAACATTTTGTCACCGGCCGAGTCCAAAATTCAGCGGTTCCCCATCTCAGCCCAGAAAGCAGGTAGAACAACTTTTGTGGTGTCTTTCAGATGCCTACCGGAGCAATGTAAAAACTACCAGGAGAACTCCTGTCTGGCACCTTCCCCGGTGGAGTTGTGCAGGGGGTGTGTTTGGAACATTTTGTCACCGGCCGAGTCCAAAATTCAGCGGTTCCCCATCTCAGCCCAGAAAGCAGGTAGAACATCTTTTGTGGTATCTTTCAGATGCCTATCGGAGCAATGTAAAAACTACCAGGAGAACTCCTGTCTGGCACCTTCCCCGGTGGAGTTGTGCATGGGGTGTGTTTGGAACATTTTGTCAACGGCCGACTCCAAAATTCAGCGGTTCCCCATCTCAGCCCACAAAGCAGGTACAACAACTTTTGTGGTGCCTTTCAGCTGCCTACCAAGGTAGTGTAAAAACTACCAACAGAATTCGTTCCTGGCACCTTCCCCGGTGGAGTTGTGCATGGGGTGTGTTTGGAACATTTTGTCACCAGCCGAGTCCAAAATTCAGCGTTTCCCCATCTCAGCCCAGAAAGCAGGTAGAACAACTTTTGTGGTGTCTTTCAGATGCCTACCAAGGTAGTGTAAAAACTACTAAGAGAACTCCTGTCTGGCACCTTCCCCGGTGGAGTTGTGCATGGGGTGTGTTTGGAACATTTTGTCACCGGCCGAGTCCAAAATTCAGCGATTCCCCATCTCAGCCCAGAAAGCAGGTAGAACAACTTTTGTGGTGTCTTTCAGATGCCTACCAAGGTAGTGTAAAAACTACCAGGAGAACTCCTGTCTGGCACCTTCCCCGGTGGAGTTGTGCAGGGGGTGTGTTTGGAACATTTTGTCACCAGCCGACTCCAAAATTCAGCGGTTCCCCATCTCAGCCCACAAAGCAGGTAGAACAACTTTTGTGGTGCCTTTCAGCTGCCTACCAAGGTAGTGTAAAAACTACCAAGAGAACTCCTGTCTGGCACCTTCCCCGGTGGAGTTGTGCATGGGGTGTGTTTGGATATTTTGTCACCGGCCGAGTCCAAAATTCAGCGGTTCCCCATCTCAGCCCAGAAAGCAGGAAGAACAACTTTTGTGGTGTCTTTCAAATGCTTACCAAGGTAGTGTAAAAACTACCAAGAGAACTCCTGTCTGGCACCTTCCGTGGTGGAGTTGTGCATGGGGTGTGTTTGGTACATTTTGTCACCAGCCGACTCCAAAATTCAGCGGTTCCCCATCTCAGCCCAGAAAGCAGGAAGAACAACTTTTGTGGTGCCTTTCAAATGCCTACCAAGGTAGTGTAAAAACTACCAAGAGAACTCCTGTCTGGCACCTTCCCCGGTGGAGTTGTGCATGGGGTGTGTTTGGAACATTTTGTCACCGGCCGACTCCAAAATTCAGCGGTTCCCCATCTCAGCCCAGAAAGCAGGAAGAACAACTTTTGTGGTGCCTTTCAGCTGCCTACCGGAGCAATGTAAAAACTACCAGGAGAACTCCTGTCTGGCACCTTCCCCGGTGGAGTTGTGCATGGGGTGTGTTTGGAACATTTTGTCAACGGCCGACTCCAAAATTCAGCGGTTCCCCATCTCAGCCCAGAAAGCAGGTAGAACAACTTTTGTGGTGCCTTTCAGCTGCCTACCAAGGTAGTGTAAAAACTACCAACAGAATTCGTTCCTGGCACCTTCCCCGGTGGAGTTGTGCATGGGGTGTGTTTGGAACATTTTGTCACCAGCCGACTCCAAAATTCAGCGGTTCCCCATCTCAGCCCAGAAAGCAGGTAGAACAACTTTTGTGGTGTCTTTCAGATGCCTACCAAGGTAGTGTAAAAACTACTAAGAGAACTCCTGTCTGGCACCTTCCCCGGTGGAGTTGTGCATGGGGTGTGTTTGGAACATTTTGTCACCGGCCGAGTCCAAAATTCAGCGATTCCCCATCTCAGCCCAGAAAGCAGGTAGAACAACTTTTGTGGTGTCTTTCAGATGCCTACCGGAGCAATGTAAAAACTACCAGGAGAACTCCTGTCTGGCACCTTCCCCGGTGGAGTTGTGCATGGGGTGTGTTTGGAACATTTTGTCACCAGCCGACTCCAAAATTCAGCGGTTCCCCATCTCAGCCCAGAAAGCAGGTAGAACAACTTTTGTGGTGCCTTTCAGCTGCCTACCAAGGTAGTGTAAAAACTACCAACAGAATTCGTTCCTGGCACCTTCCCCGGTGGAGTTGTGCATGGGGTGTGTTTGGAACATTTTGTCACCGGCCGACTCCAAAATTCAGCGGTTCCCCATCTCAGCCCAGAAAGCAGGTAGAACAACTTTTGTGGTGTCTTTCAAATGCCTACCAAGGTAGTGTAAAAACTACCAGGAGAACTCCTGTCTGGCACCTTCCGTGGTGGAGTTGTGCATGGGGTGTGTTTTGAACATTTTGTCACCGGCCGACTCCAAAATTCAGCGGTTCCCCATCTCAGCCCAGAAAGCAGGTAGAACAACTTTTGTGGTGCCTTTCAGCTGCCTACCAAGGTAGTGTAAAAACTACTAAGAGAACTCCTGTCTGGCACCTTCCCCGGTGGAGTTGTGCATGGGGTGTGTTTGGAACATTTTGTCACCGGCCGAGTCCAAAATTCAGCGATTCCCCATCTCAGCCCAGAAAGCAGGTAGAACAACTTCTGTGGTGTCTTTCAGATGCCTACCAAGGTACTGTAAAAACTACCAGGAGAACTCCTGTCTGGCACCTTCCCCGGTGGAGTTGTGCATGGGGTGTGTTTGGAACATTTTGTCACCGGCCGAGTCCAAAATTCAGCGGTTCCCCATCTCAGCCCAGAAAGCAGGTAGAACAACTTTTGTGGTGTCTTTCAGATGCCTACCGGAGCAATGTAAAAACTACCAAGAGAACTCCTGTCTGGCACCTTCCCCGGTGGAGTTGTGCAGGGGGTGTGTTTGGAACATTTTGTCACCGGCCGAGTCCAAAATTCAGCGGTTCCCCATCTCAGCCCAGAAAGCAGGTAGAACATCTTTTGTGGTATCTTTCAGATGCCTACCGGAGCAATGTAAAAACTACCGGGAGAACTCCTGTCTGGCACCTTCCCCGGTGGAGTTGTGCATGGGGTGTGTTTGGAACATTTTGTCAACGGCCGACTCCAAAATTCAGCGGTTCCCCATCTCAGCCCACAAAGCAGGTACAACAACTTTTGTGGTGCCTTTCAGCTGCCTACCAAGGTAGTGTAAAAACTACCAACAGAATTCGTTCCTGGCACCTTCCCCGGTGGAGTTGTGCATGGGGTGTGTTTGGAACATTTTGTCACCGGCCGAGTCCAAAATTCAGCGTTTCCCCATCTCAGCCCAGAAAGCAGGAAGAACAACTTTTGTGGTGCCTTTCAAATGCTTACCAAGGTAGTGTAAAAACTACCAGGAGAACTCCTGTCTGGCACCTTCCCCGGTGGAGTTGTGCATGGGGTGTGTTTGGAACATTTTGTCACCAGCCGACTCCAAAATTCAGCGGTTCCCCATCTCAGCCCAGAAAGCAGGAAGAACAACTTTTGTGGTGCCTTTCAAATGCCTACCAAGGTAGTGTAAAAACTAACAAGAGAACTCCTGTCTGGCACCTTCCCCGGTGGAGTTGTGCATGGGGTGTGTTTGGAACATTTTGTCACCGGCCGACTCCAAAATTCAGCGGTTCCCCATCTCAGCCCAGAAAGCAGGAAGAACAACTTTTGTGGTGCCTTTCAGATGCCTACCAAGGTAGTGTAAAAACTACCAAGAGAACTCCTGTCTGGCACCTTCCCCGGTGGAGTTGTGCATGGGGTGTGTTTGGAACATTTTGTCACCGGCCGACTCCAAAATTCAGCGGTTCCCCATCTCAGCCCAGAAAGCAGGTAGAACAACTTTTGTGGTGTCTTTCAGCTGCCTACCAAGGTAGTGTAAAAACTACCAAGAGAACTCCTGTCTGGCACCTTCCCCGGTGGAGTTGTGCATGGGGTGTGTTTGGAACATTTTTTCACCGGCCGAGTCCAAAATTCAGCGGTTCCCCATCTCAGCCCAGAAAGCAGGTAGAACAACTTTTGTGGTGCCTTTCAGCTGCCTACCAAGGTAGTGTAAAAACTACCAAGAGAACTCCTGTCTGGCACCTTCCCCGGTGGAGTTGTGCATGGGGTGTGTTTGGAACATTTTGTCACCGGCCGTCTCCAAAATTCAGCGGTTCCCCATCTCAGCCCAGAAAGCAGGTAGAACAACTTTTGTGGTGCCTTTCAGCTGCCTACCAAGGTAGTGTAAAAACTACGAAGAGAACTCCTGTCTGGCACCTTCCCCGGTGGAGTTGTGCATGGGGTGTGTTTGGAACATTTTGTCACCGGCCGAGTCCAAAATTCAGCGGTTCCCCATCTCAGCCCAGAAAGCAGGAAGAACAACTTTTGTGGTGTCTTTCAGATGCCTACCAAGGTAGTGTAAAAACTACCAGGAGAACTCCTGTCTGGCACCTTCCCCGGTGGAGTTGTGCATGGGGTGTGTTTGGAACATTTTGTCAACGGCCGAGTCCAAAATTCAGCGGTTCCCCATCTCAGCCCAGAAAGCAGGTAGAACAACTTTTGTGGTGTCTTTCAGATGCCTACCGGAGCAATGTAAAAACTACCAGGAGAACTCCTGTCTGGCACCTTCCCCGGTGGAGTTGTGCAGGGGGTGTGTTTGGAACATTTTGTCACCGGCCGAGTCCAAAATTCAGCGGTTCCCCATCTCAGCCCAGAAAGCAGGTAGAACATCTTTTGTGGTATCTTTCAGATGCCTACCGGAGCAATGTAAAAACTACCAGGAGAACTCCTGTCTGGCACCTTCCCCGGTGGAGTTGTGCAGGGGGTGTGTTTGGAACATTTTGTCACCAGCCGAGTCCAAAATTCAGCGGTTCCCCATCTCAGCCCACAAAGCAGGTAGAACAACTTTTGTGGTGCCTTTCAGCTGCCTACCAAGGTAGTGTAAAAACTACCAACAGAATTCGTTCCTGGCACCTTCCCCGGTGGAGCTGTGCATGGGGTGTGTTTGGAACATTTTGTCACCAGCCGACTCCAAAATTCAGCGGTTCCCCATCTCAGCCCAGAAAGCAGGAAGAACAACTTTTGTGGTGTCTTTCAGATGCCTACCGGAGCAATGTAAAAACTACCAGGAGAACTCCTGTCTGGCACCTTCCCCGGTGGAGTTGTGCAGGGGGTGTGTTTGGAACATTTTGTCACCGGCCGAGTCCAAAATTCAGCGGTTCCCCATCTCAGCCCAGAAAGCAGGTAGAACAACTTTTGTGGTGCCTTTCAGCTGCCTACCAAGGTAGTGTAAAAACTACCAAGAGAACTCTTGTCTGGCACCTTCCCCGGTGGAGTTGTGCATGGGGTGTGTTTGGAACATTTTGTCAACGGCCGAGTCCAAAATTCAGCGGTTCCCCATCTCAGCCCAGAAAGCAGGTAGAACAACTTTTGTGGTGCCTTTCAGATGCCTACCAAGGTAGTGTAAAAACTACCAAGAGAACTCCTGTCTGGCACCTTCCCCGGTGGTGTTGTGCATGGGGTGTGTTTGGAACATTTTGTCACCGGCCGAGTCCAAAATTCAGCGGTTCCCCATCTCAGCCCAGAAAGCAGGTAGAACAACTTTTGTGGTGTCTTTCAGATGCCTACCGGAGCAATGTAAAAACTACCAGGAGAACTCCTGTCTGGCACCTTCCCCGGTGGAGTTGTGCATGGGGTGTGTTTGGAACATTTTGTCACCGGCCGAGTCCAAAATTCAGCGGTTCCCCATCTCAGCCCAGAAAGCAGGTAGAACAACTTTTGTGGTGTCTTTCAGATGCCTACAAAGGCAGTGTAAAAACTACCAGGAGAACTCCTGTCTGGCACCTTCCGTGGTGGAGTTGTGCATGGGGTGTGTTTGGAACATTTTGTCACCAGCCGAGTCTAAAATTCAGCGTTTCCTCATCTCAGCCCAGAAAGCAGGTAGAACAACTTTTGTGGTGTCTTTCAGATGCCTACCGGAGCAATGTAAAAACTACCAGGAGAACTCCTGTCTGGCACCTTCCCCGGTGGAGTTGTGCAGGGGGTGTGTTTGGAACATTTTGTCACCAGCCGAGTCCAAAATTCAGCGGTTCCCCATCTCAGCCCAGAAAGCAGGTAGAACAAGTTTTGTGGTGTCTTTCAGCTGCCTACCAAGGTAGTGTAAAAACTACCAGGAGAACTCCTGTCTGGCACCTTCCCCGGTGGTGTTGTGCATGGGGTGTGTTTGGAACATTTTGTCACCGGCCGAGTCCAAAATTCAGCGGTTCCCCATCTCAGCCCACAAAGCAGGTAGAACAACTTTTGTGGTGTCTTTCAGATGCCTACCGGAGCAATGTAAAAACTACCAGGAGAACTCCTGTCTGGCACCTTCCCCGGTGGAGTTGTGCAGGGGGTGTGTTTGGAACATTTTGTCACCAGCCGACTCCAAAATTCAGCGGTTCCCCATCTCAGCCCACAAAGCAGGGACAACAACTTTTATGGTGCCTTTCAGCTGCCTACCAAGGTAGTGTAAATCTACCAAAAGAATTCGTTCCTGGCACCTTCCCCGGTGGAGTTGTGCATGGGGTGTCTGTGGAACATTTTGTCACCGGCCGACTCCAAAATTCAGCGATTCCCCATCTCAGCCCAGAAAGCAGGTAGAACAACTTCTGTGGTGTCTTTCAGCTGCCTACCAAGGTAGTGTAAAAACTACCAGGAGAACTCCTGTCTGGCACCTTCCGTGGTGGAGTTGTGCATGGGGTGTGTTTGGAACATTTTGTCACCGGCCGAGTCCAAAATTCAGCGATTCCCCATCTCAGCCCAGAAAGCAGGAAGAACAACTTTTGTGGTGCCTTTCAGCTGCCTACCAAGGTAGTGTAAAAACTACCAAGAGAACTCCTGTCTGGCACCTTCCCGGGTGGAGTTGTGCATGGGGTGTGTTTGGAACACTTTGTCACCGGCCGAGTCCAAAATTCAGCGGTTCCCCATCTCAGCCCAGAAAGCAGGAAGAACAACTTTTGTGGTGCCTTTCAGCTGCCTACCAAGGTAGTGTAAAAACTACCAGGAGAACTCCTGTCTGGCACCTTCCCCGGTGGAGTTGTGCAGGGGGTGTGTTTGGAACATTTTGTCACCGGCCGAGTCCAAAATTCAGCGGTTCCCCATCTCAGCCCAGGAAGCAGGTAGAACAACTTTTGTGGTGCCTTTCAGCTGCCTACCAAGGTAGTGTAAAAACTACCAAGAGAACTCTTGTCTGGCACCTTCCCCGGTGGAGTTGTGCATGGGGTGTGTTTGGAACATTTTGTCAACGGCCGAGTCCAAAATTCAGCGGTTCCCCATCTCAGCCCAGAAAGCAGGTAGAACAACTTTTGTGGTGCCTTTCAGATGCCTACCAAGGTAGTGTAAAAACTACCAAGAGAACTCCTGTCTGGCACCTTCCCCGGTGGTGTTGTGCATGGGGTGTGTTTGGAACATTTTGTCACCGGCCGAGTCCAAAATTCAGCGGTTCCCCATCTCAGCCCAGAAAGCAGGTAGAACAACTTTTGTGGTGTCTTTCAGATGCCTACCGGAGCAATGTAAAAACTACCAGGAGAACTCCTGTCTGGCACCTTCCCCGGTGGAGTTGTGCAGGGGGTGTGTTTGGAACATTTTGTCACCAGCCGAGTCCAAAATTCAGCGGTTCCCCATCTCAGCCCAGAAAGCAGGTAGAACAACTTTTGTGGTGTCTTTCAGCTGCCTACCAAGGTAGTGTAAAAACTACCAGGAGAACTCCTGTCTGGCACCTTCCCCGGTGGTGTTGTGCATGGGGTGTGTTTGGAACATTTTGTCACCGGCCGAGTCCAAAATTCAGCGGTTCCCCATCTCAGCCCACAAAGCAGGTAGAACAACTTTTGTGGTGTCTTTCAGATGCCTACCGGAGCAATGTAAAAACTACCAGGAGAACTCCTGTCTGGCACCTTCCCCGGTGGAGTTGTGCAGGGGGTGTGTTTGGAACATTTTGTCACCAGCCGACTCCAAAGTTCAGCGGTTCCCCATCTCAGCCCACAAAGCAGGTACAACAACTTTTCTTGTGCCTTTCAGCTGCCTACCAAGGTAGTGTAAATCTACCAAAAGAATTCGTTCCTGGCACCTTCCCCGGTGGAGTTGTGCATGGGGTGTCTGTGGAACATTTTGTCACCGGCCGACTCCAAAATTCAGCGATTCCCCATCTCAGCCCAGAAAGCAGGTAGAACAACTTCTGTGGTGTCTTTCAGATGCCTACCAAGGTAGTGTAAAAACTACCAGGAGAACTCCTGTCTGGCACCTTCCGTGGTGGAGTTGTGCATGGGGTGTGTTTGGAACATTTTGTCACCGGCCGAGTCCAAAATTCAGCGGTTCCCCATCTCAGCCCAGAAAGCAGGAAGAACAACTTTTGTGGTGCCTTTCAAATGCTTACCAAGGTAGTGTAAAAACTACCAGGAGAACTCCTGTCTGGCACCTTCCCCGGTGGAGTTGTGCATGGGGTGTGTTTGGAACATTTTGTCACCGGCCGAGTCCAAAATTCAGCGGTTCCCCATCTCAGCCCAGAAAGCAGGAAGAACAACTTTTGTGGTGCCTTTCAGCTGCCTACCAAGGTAGTGTAAAAACTACCAACAGAATTCGTTCCTGGCACCTTCCCCGGTGGAGTTGTGCATGGGGTGTGTTTGGAACACTTTGTCACCGGCCGAGTCCAAAATTCAGCGGTTCCCCATCTCAGCCCAGAAAGCAGGTAGAACAACTTTTGTGGTGTCTTTCAGATGCCTACCAAGGTAGTGTAAAAACTACCAGGAGAACTCCTGTCTGGCACCTTCCCCGGTGGAGTTGTGCATGGGGTGTGTTTGGAACATTTTGTCAGCAGCCGACTCCAAAATTCAGCGTTTCCCCATCTCAGCCCAGAAAGCAGGTAGAACAACTTTTGTGGTGCCTTTCAGCTGCCTACCAAGGTAGTGTAAAAACTACCAACAGAACTCCTGTCTGGCACCTTCCCCGGTGGAGTTGTGCATGGGGTGTGTTTGGAACATTTTGTCACCAGCCGAGTCCAAAATTCAGCGATTCCCCATCTCAGCCCAGAAAGCAGGTAGAACAACTTTTGTGGTGTCTTTCAGATGCCTACAAAGGCAGTGTAAAAACTACCAGGAGAACTCCTGTCTGGCACCTTCCGTGGTGGAGTTGTGCATGGGGTGTGTTTGGAACATTTTGTCACCGGCCGAGTCCAAAATTCAGCTGTTCCCCATCTCAGCCCAGAAAGCAGGTAGAACAACTTTTGTGGTGTCTTTCAGATGCCTACCGGAGCAATATAAAAACTACCAGGAGAACTCCTGTCTGGCACCTTCCCCGGTGGAGTTGTGCATGGGGTGTGTTTGGAACATTTTGTCACCGGCCGAGTCCAAAATTCAGCGGTTCCCCATCTCAGCCCAGAAAGCAGGTAGAACAACTTTTGTGGTGCCTTTCAGCTGCCTACCGGAGCAATGTAAAAACTACCAGGAGAACTCCTGTCTGGCACCTTCCCCGGTGGAGTTGTGCATGGGGTGTGTTTGGAACATTTTGTCACCAGCCGACTCCAAAATTCAGCAGTTCCCCATCTCAGCCCACAAAGCAGGTACAACAACTTTTCTTGTGCCTTTCAGCTGCCTACCAAGGTAGTGTAAATCTACCAAAAGAATTCGTTCCTGGCACCTTCCCCGGTGGAGTTGTGCATGGGGTGTCTGTGGAACATTTTGTCACCGGCCGACTCCAAAATTCAGCGGTTCCCCATCTCAGCCCACAAAGCAGGTAGAACAACTTTTGTGGTGTCTTTCAGATGCCTACCGGAGCAATGTAAAAACTACCAGGAGAACTCCTGTCTGGCACCTTCCCCGGTGGAGTTGTGCAGGGGGTGTGTTTGGAACATTTTGTCACCAGCCGAGTCCAAAATTCAGCGTTTCCCCATCTCAGCCCACAAAGCAGGTACAACAACTTTTCTTGTGCCTTTCAGCTGCCTACCAAGGTAGTGTAAATCTACCAAAAGAATTCGTTCCTGGCACCTTCCCCGGTGGAGTTGTGCATGGGGTGTCTGTGGAACATTTTATCACCGGCCGACTCCAAAATTCAGCGGTTCCCCATCTCAGCCCACAAAGCAGGTAGAACAACTTTTGTGGTGTCTTTCAGATGCCTACCGGAGCAATGTAAAAACTACCAGGAGAACTCCTGTCTGGCACCTTCCCCGGTGGAGTTGTGCATGGGGTGTGTTTGGAACATTTTGTCACCAGCCGAGTCCAAAATTCAGCTGTTCCCCATCTCAGCCCAGAAAGCAGGTAGAACAACTTTTGTGGTGTCTTTCAGATGCCTACCAAGGTAGTGTAAAAACTACCAGGAGAACTCCTGTCTGGCACCTTCCCCGGTGGAGTTGTGCATGGGGTGTGTTTGGAACATTTTGTCACCAGCCGACTCCAAAATTCAGCGTTTCCCCATCTCAGCCCAGAAAGCAGGTAGAACAACTTTTGTGGTGTCTTTCAGATGCCTACCAAGGTAGTGTAAAAACTACCAGGAGAACTCCTGTCTGGCACCTTCCCCGGTGGAGTTGTGCATGGGGTGTGTTTGGAACATTTTGTCACCGGCCGAGTCCAAAATTCAGCGGTTCCCCATCTCAGCCCAGAAAGCAGGTAGAACATCTTTTGTGGTATCTTTCAGATGCCTACCGGAGCAATGTAAAAACTACCAGGAGAACTCCTGTCTGGCACCTTCCGTGGTGGAGTTGTGCAGGGGGTGTGTTTGGAACATTTTGTCACCAGCCGACTCCAAAATTCAGCGTTTCCCCATCTCAGCCCAGAAAGCAGGTAGAACAACTTTTGTGGTGTCTTTCAGATGCCTACCAAGGTAGTGTAAAAACTACTAAGAGAACTCCTGTCTGGCACCTTCCCCGGTGGAGTTGTGCATGGGGTGTGTTTGGAACATTTTGTCACCAGCCGAGTCCAAAATTCAGCGATTCCCCATCTCAGCCCAGAAAGCAGGTAGAACAACTTTTGTGGTGTCTTTCAGATGCCTACAAAGGCAGTGTAAAAACTACCAGGAGAACTCCTGTCTGGCACCTTCCCCGGTGGAGTTGTGCAGGGGGTGTGTTTGGAACATTTTGTCACCGGCCGAGTCCAAAATTCAGCGGTTCCCCATCTCAGCATACAAAGCAGGTAGAACAACTTTTGTGGTGTCTTTCAGATGCCTACCGGAGCAATGTAAAAACTACCAGGAGAACTCCTGTCTGGCACCTTCCCCGGTGGAGTTGTGCATGGGGTGTGTTTGGAACATTTTGTCACCGGCCGAGTCCAAAATTCAGCTGTTCCCCATCTCAGCCCAGAAAGCAGGTAGAACAACTTTTGTGGTGTCTTTCAGATGCCTACCGGAGCAATATAAAAACTACCAGGAGAACTCCTGTCTGGCACCTTCCCCGGTGGAGTTGTGCATGGGGTGTGTTTGGAACATTTTGTCACCGGCCGAGTCCAAAATTCAGCGGTTCCCCATCTCAGCCCAGAAAGCAGGTAGAACAACTTTTGTGGTGCCTTTCAGCTGCCTACCGGAGCAATGTAAAAACTACCAGGAGAACTCCTGTCTGGCACCTTCCCCGGTGGAGTTGTGCAGGGGGTGTGTTTGGAACATTTTGTCACCAGCCGACTCCAAAATTCAGCAGTTCCCCATCTCAGCCCACAAAGCAGGTACAACAACTTTTCTTGTGCCTTTCAGCTGCCTACCAAGGTAGTGTAAATCTACCAAAAGAATTCGTTCCTGGCACCTTCCCCGGTGGAGTTGTGCATGGGGTGTCTGTGGAACATTTTGTCACCGGCCGACTCCAAAATTCAGCGGTTCCCCATCTCAGCCCACAAAGCAGGTAGAACAACTTTTGTGGTGTCTTTCAGATGCCTACCGGAGCAATGTAAAAACTACCAGGAGAACTCCTGTCTGGCACCTTCCCCGGTGGAGTTGTGCATGGGGTGTGTTTGGAACATTTTGTCACCAGCCGAGTCCAAAATTCAGCTGTTCCCCATCTCAGCCCAGAAAGCAGGTAGAACAACTTTTGTGGTGCCTTTCAGCTGCCTACCAAGGTAGTGTAAAAACTACCAAGAGAACTCCTTTCTGGCACCTTCCGCGGTGGAGTTGTGCATGGGGTGTGTTTGGAACATTTTGTCACCGGCCGAGTCCAAAATTCAGCGATTCCCCATCTCAGCCCAGAAAGCAGGTAGAACAACTTTTGTGGTGCCTTTCAGCTGCCTACCAAGGTAGTGTAAAAACTACCAAGAGAACTCCTGTCTGGCACCTTCCCCGGTGGAGTTGTGCATGGGGTGTGTTTGGAACATTTTGTCACCGGCCGTCTCCAAAATTCAGCGGTTCCCCATCTCAGCCCAGAAAGCAGGTACAACAACTTTTGTGGTGCCTTTCAGCTGCCTACCAAGGTAGTGTAAAAACTACCAAGAGAACTCCTGTCTGGCACCTTCCCCGGTGGAGTTGTGCATGGGGTGTGTTTGGAACATTTTGTCACCGGCCGAGTCCAAAATTCAGCGGTTCCCCATCTCAGCCCAGAAAGCAGGAAGAACAACTTTTGTGGTGTCTTTCAGATGCCTACCAAGGTAGTGTAAAAACTACCAGGAGAACTCCTGTCTGGCACCTTCCCCGGTGGAGTTGTGCATGGGGTGTGTTTGGAACATTTTGTCAACGGCCGAGTCCAAAATTCAGCGGTTCCCCATCTCAGCCCAGAAAGCAGGTAGAACAACTTTTGTGGTGTCTTTCAGATGCCTACCGGAGCAATGTAAAAACTACCAGGAGAACTCCTGTCTGGCACCTTCCCCGGTGGAGTTGTGCAGGGGGTGTGTTTGGAACATTTTGTCACCGGCCGAGTCCAAAATTCAGCGGTTCCCCATCTCAGCCCAGAAAGCAGGTAGAACATCTTTTGTGGTATCTTTCAGATGCCTACCGGAGCAATGTAAAAACTACCAGGAGAACTCCTGTCTGGCACCTTCCCCGGTGGAGTTGTGCAGGGGGTGTGTTTGGAACATTTTGTCACCAGCCGAGTCCAAAATTCAGCGGTTCCCCATCTCAGCCCACAAAGCAGGTAGAACAACTTTTGTGGTGCCTTTCAGCTGCCTACCAAGGTAGTGTAAAAACTACCAACAGAATTCGTTCCTGGCACCTTCCCCGGTGGAGTTGTGCATGGGGTGTGTTTGGAACATTTTGTCACCAGCCGAGTCCAAAATTCAGCGTTTCCCCATCTCAGCCCAGAAAGCAGGTAGAACAACTTTTGTGGTGTCTTTCAGATGCCTACCGGAGCAATGTAAAAACTACCAGGAGAACTCCTGTCTGGCACCTTCCCCGGTGGAGTTGTGCAGGGGGTGTGTTTGGAACATTTTGTCACCAGCCGAGTCCAAAATTCAGCGGTTCCCCATCTCAGCCCAGAAAGCAGGTAGAACAAGTTTTGTGGTGTCTTTCAGCTGCCTACCAAGGTAGTGTAAAAACTACCAGGAGAACTCCTGTCTGGCACCTTCCCCGGTGGTGTTGTGCATGGGGTGTGTTTGGAACATTTTGTCACCAGCCGACTCCAAAATTCAGCGGTTCCCCATCTCAGCCCACAAAGCAGGTAGAACAACTTTTGTGGTGTCTTTCAGATGCCTACCGGAGCAATGTAAAAACTACCAGGAGAACTCCTGTCTGGCACCTTCCCCGGTGGAGTTGTGCAGGGGGTGTGTTTGGAACATTTTGTCAACGGCCGACTCCAAAATTCAGCGGTTCCCCATCTCAGCCCACAAAGCAGGGACAACAACTTTTCTTGTGCCTTTCAGCTGCCTACCAAGGTAGTGTAAATCTACCAAAAGAATTCGTTCCTGTCACCTTCCCCGGTGGAGTTGTGCATGGGGTGTCTGTGGAACATTTTGTCACCGGCCGACTCCAAAATTCAGCGATTCCCCATCTCAGCCCAGAAAGCAGGTAGAACAACTTCTGTGGTGTCTTTCAGATGCCTACCAAGGTAGTGTAAAAACTACCAGGAGTACTCCTGTCTGGCACCTTCCGTGGTGGAGTTGTGCATGGGGTGTGTTTGGAACATTTTGTCACCGGCCGACTCCAAAATTCAGCGGTTCCCCATCTCAGCCCAGAAAGCAGGTAGAACAACTTTTGTGGTGCCTTTCAGCTGCCTACCAAGGTAGTGTAAAAACTACCAGGAGAACTCCTGTCTGGCACCTTCCCCGGTGGAGTTGTGCATGGGGTGTGTTTGGAACATTTTGTCACCGGCCGAGTCCAAAATTCAGCGGTTCCCCATCTCAGCCCAGAAAGCAGGAAGAACAACTTTTGTGGTGCCTTTCAGCTGCCTACCAAGGTAGTGTAAAAACTACCAAGAGAACTCCTGTCTGGCACCTTCCCCGGTGGAGTTGTGCATGGGGTGTGTTTGGAACACTTTGTCACCGGCCGAGTCCAAAATTCAGCGGTTCCCCATCTCAGCCCAGAAAGCAGGTAGAACATCTTTTGTGGTATCTTTCAGATGCCTACCGGAGCAATGTAAAAACTACCAGGAGAACTCCTGTCTGGCACCTTCCGTGGTGGAGTTGTGCAGGGGGTGTGTTTGGAACATTTTGTCACCAGCCGAGTCCAAAATTCAGCGTTTCCCCATCTCAGCCCAGAAAGCAGGTAGAACAACTTTTGTGGTGTCTTTCAGATGCCTACCAAGGTAGTGTAAAAACTACTAAGAGAACTCCTGTCTGGCACCTTCCCCGGTGGAGTTGTGCATGGGGTGTGTTTGGAACATTTTGTCACCAGCCGAGTCCAAAATTCAGCGATTCCCCATCTCAGCCCAGAAAGCAGGTAGAACAACTTTTGTGGTGTCTTTCAGATGCCTACAAAGGCAGTGTAAAAACTACCAGGAGAACTCCTGTCTGGCACCTTCCCCGGTGGAGTTGTGCATGGGGTGTGTTTGGAACATTTTGTCACCGGCCGACTCCAAAATTCAGCGGTTCCCCATCTCAGCCCAGAAAGCAGGTAGAACAACTTTTGTGGTGCCTTTCATCTGCCTACCAAGGTAGTGTAAAAACTACCAACAGAACTCCTGTCTGGCACCTTCCCCGGTGGTGTTGTGCATGGGGTGTGTTTGGAACATTTTGTCACCGGCCGAGTCCAAAATTCAGCTGTTCCCCATCTCAGCCCAGAAAGCAGGTAGAACAACTTTTGTGGTGTCTTTCAGATGCCTACCGGAGCAATATAAAAACTACCAGGAGAACTCCTGTCTGGCACCTTCCCCGGTGGAGTTGTGCATGGGGTGTGTTTGGAACATTTTGTCACCGGCCGAGTCCAAAATTCAGCGGTTCCCCATCTCAGCCCAGAAAGCAGGTAGAACAACTTTTGTGGTGCCTTTCAGCTGCCTACCGGAGCAATGTAAAAACTACCAGGAGAACTCCTGTCTGGCACCTTCCCCGGTGGAGTTGTGCAGGGGGTGTGTTTGGAACATTTTGTCACCAGCCGACTCCAAAATTCAGCAGTTCCCCATCTCAGCCCACAAAGCAGGTACAACAACTTTTCTTGTGCCTTTCAGCTGCCTACCAAGGTAGTGTAAATCTACCAAAAGAATTCGTTCCTGGCACCTTCCCCGGTGGAGTTGTGCATGGGGTGTCTGTGGAACATTTTGTCACCGGCCGACTCCAAAATTCAGCGGTTCCCCATCTCAGCCCACAAAGCAGGTAGAACAACTTTTGTGGTGTCTTTCAGATGCCTACCGGAGCAATGTAAAAACTACCAGGAGAACTCCTGTCTGGCACCTTCCCCGGTGGAGTTGTGCATGGGGTGTGTTTGGAACATTTTGTCACCAGCCGAGTCCAAAATTCAGCTGTTCCCCATCTCAGCCCAGAAAGCAGGTAGAACAACTTTTGTGGTGCCTTTCAGCTGCCTACCAAGGTAGTGTAAAAACTACCAAGAGAACTCCTTTCTGGCACCTTCCGCGGTGGAGTTGTGCATGGGGTGTGTTTGGAACATTTTGTCACCGGCCGAGTCCAAAATTCAGCTGTTCCCCATCTCAGCCCAGAAAGCAGGTAGAACAACTTTTGTGGTGCCTTTCAGCTGCCTACCAAGGTAGTGTAAAAACTACCAAGAGAACTCCTGTCTGGCACCTTCCCCGGTGGAGTTGTGCAGGGGGTGTGTTTGGAACATTTTGTCACCGGCCGTCTCCAAAATTCAGCGGTTCCCCATCTCAGCCCAGAAAGCAGGTAGAACAACTTTTGTGGTGCCTTTCAGCTGCCTACCAAGGTAGTGTAAAAACTACCAAGAGAACTCCTGTCTGGCACCTTCCCCGGTGGAGTTGTGCATGGGGTGTGTTTGGAACATTTTGTCACCGGCCGAGTCCAAAATTCAGCGGTTCCCCATCTCAGCCCAGAAAGCAGGAAGAACAACTTTTGTGGTGTCTTTCAGATGCCTACCAAGGTAGTGTAAAAACTACCAGGAGAACTCCTGTCTGGCACCTTCCCCGGTGGAGTTGTGCATGGGGTGTGTTTGGAACATTTTGTCAACGGCCGAGTCCAAAATTCAGCGGTTCCCCATCTCAGCCCAGAAAGCAGGTAGAACAACTTTTGTGGTGTCTTTCAGATGCCTACCGGAGCAATGTAAAAACTACCAGGAGAACTCCTGTCTGGCACCTTCCCCGGTGGAGTTGTGCAGGGGGTGTGTTTGGAACATTTTGTCACCGGCCGAGTCCAAAATTCAGCGGTTCCCCATCTCAGCCCAGAAAGCAGGTAGAACATCTTTTGTGGTATCTTTCAGATGCCTACCGGAGCAATGTAAAAACTACCAGGAGAACTCCTGTCTGGCACCTTCCCCGGTGGAGTTGTGCAGGGGGTGTGTTTGGAACATTTTGTCACCAGCCGAGTCCAAAATTCAGCGGTTCCCCATCTCAGCCCACAAAGCAGGTAGAACAACTTTTGTGGTGCCTTTCAGCTGCCTACCAAGGTAGTGTAAAAACTACCAACAGAATTCGTTCCTGGCACCTTCCCCGGTGGAGTTGTGCATGGGGTGTGTTTGGAACATTTTGTCACCAGCCGAGTCCAAAATTCAGCGTTTCCCCATCTCAGCCCAGAAAGCAGGTAGAACAACTTTTGTGGTGTCTTTCAGATGCCTACCGGAGCAATGTAAAAACTACCAGGAGAACTCCTGTCTGGCACCTTCCCCGGTGGAGTTGTGCAGGGGGTGTGTTTGGAACATTTTGTCACCGGCCGAGTCCAAAATTCAGCGGTTCCCCATCTCAGCCCAGAAAGCAGGTAGAACAACTTTTGTGGTGCCTTTCAGCTGCCTACCAAGGTAGTGTAAAAACTACCAAGAGAACTCTTGTCTGGCACCTTCCCCGGTGGAGTTGTGCATGGGGTGTGTTTGGAACATTTTGTCAACGGCCGAGTCCAAAATTCAGCGGTTCCCCATCTCAGCCCAGAAAGCAGGTAGAACAACTTTTGTGGTGCCTTTCAGATGCCTACCAAGGTAGTGTAAAAACTACCAAGAGAACTCCTGTCTGGCACCTTCCCCGGTGGTGTTGTGCATGGGGTGTGTTTGGAACATTTTGTCACCGGCCGAGTCCAAAATTCAGCGTTTCCCCATCTCAGCCCACAAAGCAGGTAGAACAACTTTTGTGGTGTCTTTCAGATGCCTACCGGAGCAATGTAAAAACTACCAGGAGAACTCCTGTCTGGCACCTTCCCCGGTGGAGTTGTGCAGGGGGTGTGTTTGGAACATTTTGTCAACGGCCGACTCCAAAATTCAGCGGTTCCCCATCTCAGCCCACAAAGCAGGGACAACAACTTTTCTTGTGCCTTTCAGCTGCCTACCAAGGTAGTGTAAATCTACCAAAAGAATTCGTTCCTGTCACCTTCCCCGGTGGAGTTGTGCATGGGGTGTCTGTGGAACATTTTGTCACCGGCCGACTCCAAAATTCAGCGATTCCCCATCTCAGCCCAGAAAGCAGGTAGAACAACTTCTGTGGTGTCTTTCAGATGCCTACCAAGGTAGTGTAAAAACTACCAGGAGTACTCCTGTCTGGCACCTTCCGTGGTGGAGTTGTGCATGGGGTGTGTTTGGAACATTTTGTCACCGGCCGACTCCAAAATTCAGCGGTTCCCCATCTCAGCCCAGAAAGCAGGTAGAACAACTTTTGTGGTGCCTTTCAGCTGCCTACCAAGGTAGTGTAAAAACTACCAGGAGAACTCCTGTCTGGCACCTTCCCCGGTGGAGTTGTGCATGGGGTGTGTTTGGAACATTTTGTCACCGGCCGAGTCCAAAATTCAGCGGTTCCCCATCTCAGCCCAGAAAGCAGGAAGAACAACTTTTGTGGTGCCTTTCAGCTGCCTACCAAGGTAGTGTAAAAACTACCAAGAGAACTCCTGTCTGGCACCTTCCCCGGTGGAGTTGTGCATGGGGTGTGTTTGGAACACTTTGTCACCGGCCGAGTCCAAAATTCAGCGGTTCCCCATCTCAGCCCAGAAAGCAGGTAGAACATCTTTTGTGGTATCTTTCAGATGCCTACCGGAGCAATGTAAAAACTACCAGGAGAACTCCTGTCTGGCACCTTCCGTGGTGGAGTTGTGCAGGGGGTGTGTTTGGAACATTTTGTCACCAGCCGAGTCCAAAATTCAGCGTTTCCCCATCTCAGCCCAGAAAGCAGGTAGAACAACTTTTGTGGTGTCTTTCAGATGCCTACCAAGGTAGTGTAAAAACTACTAAGAGAACTCCTGTCTGGCACCTTCCCCGGTGGAGTTGTGCATGGGGTGTGTTTGGAACATTTTGTCACCAGCCGAGTCCAAAATTCAGCGATTCCCCATCTCAGCCCAGAAAGCAGGTAGAACAACTTTTGTGGTGTCTTTCAGATGCCTACAAAGGCAGTGTAAAAACTACCAGGAGAACTCCTGTCTGGCACCTTCCCCGGTGGAGTTGTGCATGGGGTGTGTTTGGAACATTTTGTCACCGGCCGACTCCAAAATTCAGCGGTTCCCCATCTCAGCCCAGAAAGCAGGTAGAACAACTTTTGTGGTGCCTTTCATCTGCCTACCAAGGTAGTGTAAAAACTACCAACAGAACTCCTGTCTGGCACCTTCCCCGGTGGTGTTGTGCATGGGGTGTGTTTGGAACATTTTGTCACCGGCCGAGTCCAAAATTCAGCTGTTCCCCATCTCAGCCCAGAAAGCAGGTAGAACAACTTTTGTGGTGTCTTTCAGATGCCTACCGGAGCAATATAAAAACTACCAGGAGAACTCCTGTCTGGCACCTTCCCCGGTGGAGTTGTGCATGGGGTGTGTTTGGAACATTTTGTCACCGGCCGAGTCCAAAATTCAGCGGTTCCCCATCTCAGCCCAGAAAGCAGGTAGAACAACTTTTGTGGTGCCTTTCAGCTGCCTACCGGAGCAATGTAAAAACTACCAGGAGAACTCCTGTCTGGCACCTTCCCCGGTGGAGTTGTGCAGGGGGTGTGTTTGGAACATTTTGTCACCAGCCGACTCCAAAATTCAGCAGTTCCCCATCTCAGCCCACAAAGCAGGTACAACAACTTTTCTTGTGCCTTTCAGCTGCCTACCAAGGTAGTGTAAATCTACCAAAAGAATTCGTTCCTGGCACCTTCCCCGGTGGAGTTGTGCATGGGGTGTCTGTGGAACATTTTGTCACCGGCCGACTCCAAAATTCAGCGGTTCCCCATCTCAGCCCACAAAGCAGGTAGAACAACTTTTGTGGTGTCTTTCAGATGCCTACCGGAGCAATGTAAAAACTACCAGGAGAACTCCTGTCTGGCACCTTCCCCGGTGGAGTTGTGCATGGGGTGTGTTTGGAACATTTTGTCACCAGCCGAGTCCAAAATTCAGCTGTTCCCCATCTCAGCCCAGAAAGCAGGTAGAACAACTTTTGTGGTGCCTTTCAGCTGCCTACCAAGGTAGTGTAAAAACTACCAAGAGAACTCCTTTCTGGCACCTTCCGCGGTGGAGTTGTGCATGGGGTGTGTTTGGAACATTTTGTCACCGGCCGAGTCCAAAATTCAGCTGTTCCCCATCTCAGCCCAGAAAGCAGGTAGAACAACTTTTGTGGTGCCTTTCAGCTGCCTACCAAGGTAGTGTAAAAACTACCAAGAGAACTCCTGTCTGGCACCTTCCCCGGTGGAGTTGTGCAGGGGGTGTGTTTGGAACATTTTGTCACCGGCCGTCTCCAAAATTCAGCGGTTCCCCATCTCAGCCCAGAAAGCAGGTAGAACAACTTTTGTGGTGCCTTTCAGCTGCCTACCAAGGTAGTGTAAAAACTACCAAGAGAACTCCTGTCTGGCACCTTCCCCGGTGGAGTTGTGCATGGGGTGTGTTTGGAACATTTTGTCACCGGCCGAGTCCAAAATTCAGCGGTTCCCCATCTCAGCCCAGAAAGCAGGAAGAACAACTTTTGTGGTGTCTTTCAGATGCCTACCAAGGTAGTGTAAAAACTACCAGGAGAACTCCTGTCTGGCACCTTCCCCGGTGGAGTTGTGCATGGGGTGTGTTTGGAACATTTTGTCAACGGCCGAGTCCAAAATTCAGCGGTTCCCCATCTCAGCCCAGAAAGCAGGTAGAACAACTTTTGTGGTGTCTTTCAGATGCCTACCGGAGCAATGTAAAAACTACCAGGAGAACTCCTGTCTGGCACCTTCCCCGGTGGAGTTGTGCAGGGGGTGTGTTTGGAACATTTTGTCACCGGCCGAGTCCAAAATTCAGCGGTTCCCCATCTCAGCCCAGAAAGCAGGTAGAACAACTTTTGTGGTGTCTTTCAGATGCCTACCGGAGCAATGTAAAAACTACCAGGAGAACTCCTGTCTGGCACCTTCCCCGGTGGAGTTGTGCAGGGGGTGTGTTTGGAACATTTTGTCACCAGCCGAGTCCAAAATTCAGCGGTTCCCCATCTCAGCCCACAAAGCAGGTAGAACAACTTTTGTGGTGCCTTTCAGCTGCCTACCAAGGTAGTGTAAAAACTACCAACAGAATTCGTTCCTGGCACCTTCCCCGGTGGAGTTGTGCATGGGGTGTGTTTGGAACATTTTGTCACCAGCCGACTCCAAAATTCAGCGTTTCCCCATCTCAGCCCAGAAAGCAGGTAGAACAACTTTTGTGGTGTCTTTCAGATGCCTACCGGAGCAATGTAAAAACTACCAGGAGAACTCCTGTCTGGCACCTTCCCCGGTGGAGTTGTGCAGGGGGTGTGTTTGGAACATTTTGTCACCGGCCGAGTCCAAAATTCAGCGGTTCCCCATCTCAGCCCAGAAAGCAGGTAGAACAACTTTTGTGGTGCCTTTCAGCTGCCTACCAAGGTAGTGTAAAAACTACCAAGAGAACTCTTGTCTGGCACCTTCCCCGGTGGAGTTGTGCATGGGGTGTGTTTGGAACATTTTGTCAACGGCCGAGTCCAAAATTCAGCGGTTCCCCATCTCAGCCCAGAAAGCAGGTAGAACAACTTTTGTGGTGCCTTTCAGATGCCTACCAAGGTAGTGTAAAAACTACCAAGAGAACTCCTGTCTGGCACCTTCCCCGGTGGTGTTGTGCATGGGGTGTGTTTGGAACATTTTGTCACCGGCCGAGTCCAAAATTCAGCGTTTCCCCATCTCAGCCCAGAAAGCAGGTAGAACAACTTTTGTGGTGTCTTTCAGATGCCTACCGGAGCAATGTAAAAACTACCAGGAGAACTCCTGTCTGGCACCTTCCCCGGTGGAGTTGTGCAGGGGGTGTGTTTGGAACATTTTGTCACCGGCCGAGTCCAAAATTCAGCGGTTCCCCATCTCAGCCCAGAAAGCAGGTAGAACAACTTTTGTGGTGTCTTTCAGATGCCTACAAAGGCAGTGTAAAAACTACCAGGAGAACTCCTGTCTGGCACCTTCCGTGGTGGAGTTGTGCATGGGGTGTGTTTGGAACATTTTGTCACCAGCCGAGTCTAAAATTCAGCGTTTCCTCATCTCAGCCCAGAAAGCAGGTAGAACAACTTTTGTGGTGTCTTTCAGATGCCTACCAGAGCAATGTAAAAACTACCAGGAGAACTCCTGTCTGGCACCTTCCCCGGTGGAGTTGTGCAGGGGGTGTGTTTGGAACATTTTGTCACCAGCCGAGTCCAAAATTCAGCGGTTCCCCATCTCAGCCCAGAAAGCAGGTAGAACAAGTTTTGTGGTGTCTTTCAGCTGCCTACCAAGGTAGTGTAAAAACTACCAGGAGAACTCCTGTCTGGCACCTTCCCCGGTGGTGTTGTGCATGGGGTGTGTTTGGAACATTTTGTCACCGGCCGAGTCCAAAATTCAGCGGTTCCCCATCTCAGCCCACAAAGCAGGTAGAACAACTTTTGTGGTGTCTTTCAGATGCCTACCGGAGCAATGTAAAAACTACCAGGAGAACTCCTGTCTGGCACCTTCCCCGGTGGAGTTGTGCAGGGGGTGTGTTTGGAACATTTTGTCAACGGCCGACTCCAAAATTCAGCGGTTCCCCATCTCAGCCCACAAAGCAGGGACAACAACTTTTCTTGTGCCTTTCAGCTGCCTACCAAGGTAGGGTAAATCTACCAAAAGAATTCGTTCCTGGCACCTTCCCCGGTGGAGTTGTGCATGGGGTGTCTGTGGAACATTTTGTCACCGGCCGACTCCAAAATTCAGCGTTTCCCCATCTCAGCCCAGAAAGCAGGTAGAACAACTTCTGTGGTGTCTTTCAGATGCCTACCAAGGTAGTGTAAAAACTACCAGGAGTACTCCTGTCTGGCACCTTCCGTGGTGGAGTTGTGCATGGGGTGTGTTTGGAACATTTTGTCACCGGCCGACTCCAAAATTCAGCTGTTCCCCATCTCAG
Organism: Falco cherrug; assembly: GCF_023634085.1. Classification (NCBI taxonomy): domain Eukaryota; kingdom Metazoa; phylum Chordata; class Aves; order Falconiformes; family Falconidae; genus Falco; species Falco cherrug. The sequence goes on along the minus strand of NW_026599479.1, from coordinate 1,280,931 downwards.
CCCAGAAAGCAGGTAGAACAACTTTTGTGGTGCCTTTCAGCTGCCTACCAAGGTAGTGTAAAAACTACCAGGAGAACTCCTGTCTGGCACCTTCCCCGGTGGAGTTGTGCATGGGGTGTGTTTGGAACATTTTGTCACCAGCCGAGTCCAAAATTCAGCGGTTCCCCATCTCAGCCCAGAAAGCAGGAAGAACAACTTTTGTGGTGCCTTTCAGATGCCTACCGGAGCAATGTAAAAACTACCAGGAGAACTCCTGTCTGGCACCTTCCCCGGTGGAGTTGTGCATGGGGTGTGTTTGGAACACTTTGTCACCGGCCGAGTCCAAAATTCAGCGGTTCCCCATCTCAGCCCAGAAAGCAGGAAGAACAACTTTTGTGGTGCCTTTCAGCTGCCTACCAAGGTAGTGTAAAAACTACCAGGAGAACTCCTGTCTGGCACCTTCCGTGGTGGAGTTGTGCAGGGGGTGTGTTTGGAACATTTTGTCACCGGACGAGTCCAAAATTCAGCGGTTCCCCATCTCAGCCCAGAAAGCAGGTAGAACAACTTTTGTGGTGCCTTTCAGCTGCCTACCAAGGTAGTGTAAAAACTACCAAGAGAACTCTTGTCTGGCACCTTCCCCGGTGGAGTTGTGCATGGGGTGTGTTTGGAACATTTTGTCAACGGCCGACTCCAAAATTCAGCGGTTCCCCATCTCAGCCCAGAAAGCAGGTAGAACAACTTTTGTGGTGCCTTTCAGATGCCTACCAAGGTAGTGTAAAAACTACCAACAGAACTCCTGTCTGGCACCTTCCCCGGTGGTGTTGTGCATGGGGTGTGTTTGGAACATTTTGTCACCGGCCGAGTCCAAAATTCAGCGGTTCCCCATCTCAGCCCAGAAAGCAGGTAGAACAACTTTTGTGGTGTCTTTCAGATGCCTACCGGAGCAATGTAAAAACTACCAGGAGAACTCCTGTCTGGCACCTTCCCCGGTGGAGTTGTGCATGGGGTGTGTTTGGAACATTTTGTCACCGGCCGAGTCCAAAATTCAGCGGTTCCCCATCTCAGCCCAGAAAGCAGGTAGAACAACTTTTGTGGTGTCTTTCAGATGCCTACAAAGGCAGTGTAAAAACTACCAGGAGAACTCCTGTCTGGCACCTTCCGTGGTGGAGTTGTGCATGGGGTGTGTTTGGAACATTTTGTCACCAGCCGAGTCCAAAATTCAGCGTTTCCCCATCTCAGCCCAGAAAGCAGGTAGAACAACTTTTGTGGTGTCTTTCAGATGCCTACCGGAGCAATGTAAAAACTACCAGGAGAACTCCTGTCTGGCACCTTCCCCGGTGGAGTTGTGCAGGGGGTGTGTTTGGAACATTTTGTCACCAGCCGAGTCCAAAATTCAGCGGTTCCCCATCTCAGCCCAGAAAGCAGGTAGAACAACTTTTGTGGTGTCTTTCAGCTGCCTACCAAGGTAGTGTAAAAACTACCAGGAGAACTCCTGTCTGGCACCTTCCCCGGTGGTGTTGTGCATGGGGTGTGTTTGGAACATTTTGTCACCAGCCGACTCCAAAATTCAGCGGTTCCCCATCTCAGCCCACAAAGCAGGTAGAACAACTTTTGTGGTGTCTTTCAGATGCCTACCGGAGCAATGTAAAAACTACCAGGAAAACTCCTGTCTGGCACCTTCCCCGGTGGAGTTGTGCAGGGGGTGTGTTTGGAACATTTTGTCACCAGCCGACTCCAAAATTCAGCGGTTCCCCATCTCAGCCCACAAAGCAGGGACAACAACTTTTCTTGTGCCTTTCAGCTGCCTACCAAGGTAGTGTAAATCTACCAAAAGAATTCGTTCCTGGCACCTTCCCCGGTGGAGTTGTGCATGGGGTGTCTGTGGAACATTTTGTCACCGGCCGACTCCAAAATTCAGCGATTCCCCATCTCAGCCCAGAAAGCAGGTAGAACAACTTCTGTGGTGTCTTTCAGATGCCTACCAAGGTAGTGTAAAAACTACCAACAGAACTCCTGTCTGGCACCTTCCGTGGTGGAGTTGTGCATGGGGTGTGTTTGGAACATTTTGTCACCGGCCGACTCCAAAATTCAGCGGTTCCCCATCTCAGCCCAGAAAGCAGGAAGAACAACTTTTGTGGTGCCTTTCAGCTGCCTACCAAGGTAGTGTAAAAACTACCAGGAGAACTCCTGTCTGGCACCTTCCCCGGTGGAGTTGTGCATGGGGTGTGTTTGGAACATTTTGTCACCGGCCGAGTCCAAAATTCAGCGGTTCCCCATCTCAGCCCAGAAAGCAGGAAGAACAACTTTTGTGGTGCCTTTCAGCTGCCTACCAAGGTAGTGTAAAAACTACCAAGAGAACTCCTGTCTGGCACCTTCCCCGGTGGAGTTGTGCATGGGGTGTGTTTGGAACACTTTGTCACCGGCCGAGTCCAAAATTCAGCGGTTCCCCATCTCAGCCCAGAAAGCAGGTAGAACAACTTTTGTGGTGTCTTTCAAATGCCTACCAAGGTAGTGTAAAAACTACCAGGAGAACTCCTGTCTGGCACCTTCCCCGGTGGAGTTGTGCATGGGGTGTGTTTGGAACATTTTGTCACCAGCCGACTCCAAAATTCAGCGTTTCCCCATCTCAGCCCAGAAAGCAGGTAGAACAACTTTTGTGGTGCCTTTCAGCTGCCTACCAAGGTAGTGTAAAAACTACCAGGAGAACTCCTGTCTGGCACCTTCCCCGGTGGAGTTGTGCATGGGGTGTGTTTGGAACATTTTGTCACCAGCCGAGTCCAAAATTCAGCGATTCCCCATCTCAGCCCAGAAAGCAGGTAGAACAACTTTTGTGGTGTCTTTCAGATGCCTACAAAGGCAGTGTAAAAACTACCAGGAGAACTCCTGTCTGGCACCTTCCCCGGTGGAGTTGTGCAGGGGGTGTGTTTGGAACATTTTGTCACCGGCCGAGTCCAAAATTCAGCGGTTCCCCATCTCAGCCCAGAAAGCAGGTAGAACAACTTTTGTGGTGCCTTTCAGCTGCCTACCAAGGTAGTGTAAAAACTACCAACAGAACTCCTGTCTGGCACCTTCCCCGGTGGTGTTGTGCATGGGGTGTGTTTGGAACATTTTGTCACCGGCCGAGTCCAAAATTCAGCTGTTCCCCATCTCAGCCCAGAAAGCAGGTAGAACAACTTTTGTGGTGTCTTTCAGATGCCTACCGGAGCAATATAAAAACTACCAGGAGAACTCCTGTCTGGCACCTTCCCCGGTGGAGTTGTGCATGGGGTGTGTTTGGAACATTTTGTCACCAGCCGAGTCCAAAATTCAGCGATTCCCCATCTCAGCCCAGAAAGCAGGTAGAACAACTTTTGTGGTGTCTTTCAGATGCCTACAAAGGCAGTGTAAAAACTACCAGGAGAACTCCTGTCTGGCACCTTCCCCGGTGGAGTTGTGCAGGGGGTGTGTTTGGAACATTTTGTCACCGGCCGAGTCCAAAATTCAGCGGTTCCCCATCTCAGCCCAGAAAGCAGGTAGAACAACTTTTGTGGTGCCTTTCAGCTGCCTACCAAGGTAGTGTAAAAACTACCAACAGAACTCCTGTCTGGCACCTTCCCCGGTGGTGTTGTGCATGGGGTGTGTTTGGAACATTTTGTCACCGGCCGACTCCAAAATTCAGCGGTTCCCCATCTCAGCCCAGAAAGCAGGTAGAACAACTTTTGTGGTGTCTTTCAGATGCCTACCGGAGCAATATAAAAACTACCAGGAGAACTCCTGTCTGGCACCTTCCCCGGTGGAGTTGTGCATGGGGTGTGTTTGGAACATTTTGTCACCGGCCGAGTCCAAAATTCAGCGGTTCCCCATCTCAGCCCAGAAAGCAGGTAGAACAACTTTTGTGGTGCCTTTCAGCTGCCTACCAAGGTAGTGTAAAAACTACCAGGAGAACTCCTGTCTGGCACCTTCCCCGGTGGAGTTGTGCAGGGGGTGTGTTTGGAACATTTTGTCACCAGCCGACTCCAAAATTCAGCGGTTCCCCATCTCAGCCCACAAAGCAGGTACAACAACTTTTCTTGTGCCTTTCAGCTGCCTACCAAGGTAGTGTAAATCTACCAAAAGAATTCGTTCCTGGCACCTTCCCCGGTGGAGTTGTGCATGGGGTGTGTTTGGAACATTTTGTCACCGGCCGACTCCAAAATTCAGCGGTTCCCCATCTCAGCCCACAAAGCAGGTAGAACAACTTTTGTGGTGTCTTTCAGATGCCTACAAAGGCAATGTAAAAACTACCAGGAGAACTCCTGTCTGGCACCTTCCGTGGTGGAGTTGTGCATGGGGTGTGTTTGGAACATTTTGTCACCGGCCGAGTCCAAAATTCAGCTGTTCCCCATCTCAGCCCAGAAAGCAGGTAGAACAACTTTTGTGGTGCCTTTCAGATGCCTACCAAGGTAGTGTAAAAACTACCAGGAGAACTCCTGTCTGGCACCTTCCCCGGTGGAGTTGTGCATGGGGTGTGTTTGGAACATTTTGTCACCAGCCGAGTCCAAAATTCAGCGATTCCCCATCTCAGCCCAGAAAGCAGGTAGAACAACTTTTGTGGTGTCTTTCAGATGCCTACAAAGGCAGTGTAAAAACTACCAGGAGAACTCCTGTCTGGCACCTTCCCCGGTGGAGTTGTGCAGGGGGTGTGTTTGGAACATTTTGTCACCGGCCGAGTCCAAAATTCAGCGGTTCCCCATCTCAGCCCACAAAGCAGGTACAACAACTTTTGTGGTGCCTTTCAGCTGCCTACCAAGGTAGTGTAAAAACTACCAAGAGAACTCCTGTCTGGCACCTTCCCCGGTGGTGTTGTGCATGGGGTGTGTTTGGAACATTTTGTCACCGGCCGAGTCCAAAATTCAGCTGTTCCCCATCTCAGCCCAGAAAGCAGGTAGAACAACTTTTGTGGTGTCTTTCAGATGCCTACCGGAGCAATATAAAAACTACCAGGAGAACTCCTGTCTGGCACCTTCCCCGGTGGAGTTGTGCATGGGGTGTGTTTGGAACATTTTGTCACCGGCCGAGTCCAAAATTCAGCGGTTCCCCATCTCAGCCCAGAAAGCAGGTAGAACAACTTTTGTGGTGCCTTTCAGCTGCCTACCGGAGCAATGTAAAAACTACCAGGAGAACTCCTGTCTGGCACCTTCCCCGGTGGAGTTGTGCAGGGGGTGTGTTTGGAACATTTTGTCACCAGCCGACTCCAAAATTCAGCAGTTCCCCATCTCAGCCCACAAAGCAGGTACAACAACTTTTCTTGTGCCTTTCAGCTGCCTACCAAGGTAGTGTAAATCTACCAAAAGAATTCGTTCCTGGCACCTTCCCCGGTGGAGTTGTGCATGGGGCGTCTGTGGAACATTTTGTCACCGGCCGAGTCCAAAATTCAGCGGTTCCCCATCTCAGCCCAGAAAGCAGGTAGAACAACTTTTGTGGTGTCTTTCAGATGCCTACCGGAGCAATGTAAAAACTACCAGGAGAACTCCTGTCTGGCACCTTCCCCGGTGGAGTTGTGCATGGGGTGTGTTTGGAACATTTTGTCAGCAGCCGACTCCAAAATTCAGCGTTTCCCCATCTCAGCCCAGAAAGCAGGTAGAACAACTTTTGTGGTGTCTTTCAGATGCCTACCAAGGTAGTGTAAAAACTACCAGGAGAACTCCTGTCTGGCACCTTCCCCGGTGGAGTTGTGCATGGGGTGTGTTTGGAACATTTTGTCACCGGCCGAGTCCAAAATTCAGCGATTCCCCATCTCAGCCCAGAAAGCAGGTAGAACAACTTTTGTGGTGCCTTTCAGCTGCCTACCAAGGTAGTGTAAAAACTACCAAGAGAACTCCTTTCTGGCACCTTCCGTGGTGGAGTTGTGCATGGGGTGTGTTTGGAACATTTTGTCACCAGCCGAGTCCAAAATTCAGCGGTTCCCTATCTCAGCCCAGAAAGCAGGTAGAACAACTTTTGTGGTGCCTTTCAGCTGCCTACCAAGGTAGTGTAAAAACTACCAGGAGAACTCCTGTCTGGCACCTTCCCCGGTGGAGTTGTGCATGGGGTGTGTTTGGAACATTTTGTCACCGGCCGAGTCCAAAATTCAGCGGTTCCCCATCTCAGCCCAGAAAGCAGGTAGAACAACTTTTGTGGTGTCTTTCAGATGCCTACCGGAGCAATGTAAAAACTACCAGGAGAACTCCTGTCTGGCACCTTCCCCGGTGGAGTTGTGCAGGGGGTGTGTTTGGAACATTTTGTCACCGGCCGAGTCCAAAATTCAGCGGTTCCCTATCTCAGCCCAGAAAGCAGGTAGAACAACTTTTGTGGTGCCTTTCAGCTGCCTACCAAGGTAGTGTAAAAACTACCAGGAGAACTCCTGTCTGGCACCTTCCCCGGTGGAGTTGTGCAGGGGGTGTGTTTGGAACATTTTGTCACCAGCCGACTCCAAAATTCAGCGGTTCCCCATCTCAGCCCACAAAGCAGGTACAACAACTTTTCTTGTGCCTTTCAGCTGCCTACCAAGGTAGTGTAAATCTACCAAAAGAATTCGTTCCTGGCACCTTCCCCGGTGGAGTTGTGCATGGGGTGTGTTTGGAACATTTTGTCACCGGCCGACTCCAAAATTCAGCGGTTCCCCATCTCAGCCCACAAAGCAGGTAGAACAACTTTTGTGGTGTCTTTCAGATGCCTACAAAGGCAATGTAAAAACTACCAGGAGAACTCCTGTCTGGCACCTTCCGTGGTGGAGTTGTGCATGGGGTGTGTTTGGAACATTTTGTCACCGGCCGAGTCCAAAATTCAGCTGTTCCCCATCTCAGCCCAGAAAGCAGGTAGAACAACTTTTGTGGTGCCTTTCAGATGCCTACCAAGGTAGTGTAAAAACTACCAGGAGAACTCCTGTCTGGCACCTTCCCCGGTGGAGTTGTGCATGGGGTGTGTTTGGAACATTTTGTCACCAGCCGAGTCCAAAATTCAGCGATTCCCCATCTCAGCCCAGAAAGCAGGTAGAACAACTTTTGTGGTGTCTTTCAGATGCCTACAAAGGCAGTGTAAAAACTACCAGGAGAACTCCTGTCTGGCACCTTCCCCGGTGGAGTTGTGCAGGGGGTGTGTTTGGAACATTTTGTCACCGGCCGAGTCCAAAATTCAGCGGTTCCCCATCTCAGCCCACAAAGCAGGTACAACAACTTTTGTGGTGCCTTTCAGCTGCCTACCAAGGTAGTGTAAAAACTACCAAGAGAACTCCTGTCTGGCACCTTCCCCGGTGGTGTTGTGCATGGGGTGTGTTTGGAACATTTTGTCACCGGCCGAGTCCAAAATTCAGCTGTTCCCCATCTCAGCCCAGAAAGCAGGTAGAACAACTTTTGTGGTGTCTTTCAGATGCCTACCGGAGCAATATAAAAACTACCAGGAGAACTCCTGTCTGGCACCTTCCCCGGTGGAGTTGTGCATGGGGTGTGTTTGGAACATTTTGTCACCGGCCGAGTCCAAAATTCAGCGGTTCCCCATCTCAGCCCAGAAAGCAGGTAGAACAACTTTTGTGGTGCCTTTCAGCTGCCTACCGGAGCAATGTAAAAACTACCAGGAGAACTCCTGTCTGGCACCTTCCCCGGTGGAGTTGTGCAGGGGGTGTGTTTGGAACATTTTGTCACCAGCCGACTCCAAAATTCAGCAGTTCCCCATCTCAGCCCACAAAGCAGGTACAACAACTTTTCTTGTGCCTTTCAGCTGCCTACCAAGGTAGTGTAAATCTACCAAAAGAATTCGTTCCTGGCACCTTCCCCGGTGGAGTTGTGCATGGGGCGTCTGTGGAACATTTTGTCACCGGCCGAGTCCAAAATTCAGCGGTTCCCCATCTCAGCCCAGAAAGCAGGTAGAACAACTTTTGTGGTGTCTTTCAGATGCCTACCGGAGCAATGTAAAAACTACCAGGAGAACTCCTGTCTGGCACCTTCCCCGGTGGAGTTGTGCATGGGGTGTGTTTGGAACATTTTGTCAGCAGCCGACTCCAAAATTCAGCGTTTCCCCATCTCAGCCCAGAAAGCAGGTAGAACAACTTTTGTGGTGTCTTTCAGATGCCTACCAAGGTAGTGTAAAAACTACCAGGAGAACTCCTGTCTGGCACCTTCCCCGGTGGAGTTGTGCATGGGGTGTGTTTGGAACATTTTGTCACCGGCCGAGTCCAAAATTCAGCGATTCCCCATCTCAGCCCAGAAAGCAGGTAGAACAACTTTTGTGGTGCCTTTCAGCTGCCTACCAAGGTAGTGTAAAAAACTACCAAGAGAACTCCTTTCTGGCACCTTCCGTGGTGGAGTTGTGCATGGGGTGTGTTTGGAACATTTTGTCACCAGCCGAGTCCAAAATTCAGCGGTTCCCTATCTCAGCCCAGAAAGCAGGTAGAACAACTTTTGTGGTGCCTTTCAGCTGCCTACCAAGGTAGTGTAAAAACTACCAGGAGAACTCCTGTCTGGCACCTTCCCCGGTGGAGTTGTGCATGGGGTGTGTTTGGAACATTTTGTCACCGGCCGAGTCCAAAATTCAGCGGTTCCCCATCTCAGCCCAGAAAGCAGGTAGAACAACTTTTGTGGTGTCTTTCAGATGCCTACCGGAGCAATGTAAAAACTACCAGGAGAACTCCTGTCTGGCACCTTCCCCGGTGGAGTTGTGCAGGGGGTGTGTTTGGAACATTTTGTCACCGGCCGAGTCCAAAATTCAGCGGTTCCCTATCTCAGCCCAGAAAGCAGGTAGAACAACTTTTGTGGTGCCTTTCAGCTGCCTACCGGAGCAATGTAAAAACTACCAGGAGAACTCCTGTCTGGCACCTTCCCCGGTGGAGTTGTGCAGGGGGTGTGTTTGGAACATTTTTTCACCAGCCGACTCCAAAATTCAGCGGTTCCCCATCTCAGCCCACAAAGCAGGTAGAACAACTTTTGTGGTGCCTTTCAGCTGCCTACCAAGGTAGTGTAAATCTACCAACAGAATTCGTTCCTGGCACCTTCCCCGGTGGAGTTGTGCATGGGGTGTGTTTGGAACATTTTGTCACCGGCCGACTCCAATATTCAGCGTTTCCCCATCTCAGCCCACAAAGCAGGTAGAACAACTTTTGTGGTGTCTTTCAGATGCCTACCGGAGCAATGTAAAAACTACCAGGAGAACTCCTGTCTGGCACCTTCCCCGGTGGAGTTGTGCATGGGGTGTGTTTGGAACATTTTGTCACCAGCCGACTCCAAAATTCAGCGGTTCCCCATCTCAGCCCAGAAAGCAGGTAGAACAACTTTTGTGGTGTCTTTCAAATGCCTACCAAGGTAGCGTAAAAACTACCAGGAGAACTCCTGTCTGGCACCTTCCCCGGTGGAGTTGTGCATGGGGTGTGTTTGGAACATTTTGTCACCGGCCGAGTCCAAAATTCAGCGGTTCCCTATCTCAGCCCAGAAAGCAGGTAGAACATCTTTTGTGGTGTCTTTCAGCTGCCTACCAAGGTAGTGTAAAAACTACCAGGAGAACTCCTGTCTGGCACCTTCCCCGGTGGAGTTGTGCATGGGGTGTGTTTGGAACATTTTGTCACCGGCCGACTCCAAAATTCAGCGGTTCCCCATCTCAGCCCAGAAAGCAGGTAGAACAACTTTTGTGGTGTCTTTCAGATGCCTACCGGATCAATGTAAAAACTACCAGGAGAACTCCTGTCTGGCACCTTCCCCGGTGGAGTTGTGCATGGGGTGTGTTTGGAACATTTTGTCACCGGCCGAGTCCAAAATTCAGCGGTTCCCCATCTCAGCCCAGAAAGCAGGTAGAACAACTTTTGTGGTGCCTTTCAGCTGCCTACCAAGGTAGTGTAAAAACTACCAGGAGAACTCCTGTCTGGCACCTTCCCCGGTGGAGTTGTGCAGGGGGTGTGTTTGGAACATTTTGTCACCAGCCGACTCCAAAATTCAGCGGTTCCCCATCTCAGCCTACAAAGCAGGTACAACAACTTTTCTTGTGCCTTTCAGCTGCCTACCAAGGTAGTGTAAATCTACCAAAAGAATTCGTTCCTGGCACCTTCCCCGGTGGAGTTGTGCATGGGGTGTGTTTGGAACATTTTGTCAACGGCCGACTCCAAAATTCAGCGGTTCCCCATCTCAGCCCACAAAGCAGGTAGAACAACTTTTGTGGTGTCTTTCAGATGCCTACAAAGGCAATGTAAAAACTACCAGGAGAACTCCTGTCTGGCACCTTCCGTGGTGGAGTTGTGCATGGGGTGTGTTTGGAACATTTTGTCACCAGCCGACTCCAAAATTCAGCGTTTCCCCCATCTCAGCCCAGAAAGCAGGTAGAACAACTTTTGTGGTGTCTTTCAGATGCCTACCAAGGTAGTGTAAAAACTACCAGGAGAACTCCTGTCTGGCACCTTCCGTGGTGGAGTTGTGCATGGGGTGTGTTTGGAACATTTTGTCACCAGCCGAGTCCAAAATTCAGCGGTTCCCCATCTCAGCCCAGAAAGCAGGTAGAACAACTTTTGTGGTGTCTTTCAGATGCCTACCGGAGCAATGTAAAAACTACCAGGAGAACTCCTGTCTGGCACCTTCCCCGGTGGAGTTGTGCAGGGGGTGTGTTTGGAACATTTTGTCACCAGCCGAGTCCAAAATTCAGCGGTTCCCCATCTCAGCCCAGAAAGCAGGTAGAACAACTTTTGTGGTGTCTTTCAGCTGCCTACCAAGGTAGTGTAAAAACTACCAGGAGAACTCCTGTCTGGCACCTTCCCCGGTGGTGTTGTGCATGGGGTGTGTTTGGAACATTTTGTCAACGGCCGAGTCCAAAATTCAGCTGTTCCCCATCTCAGCCCAGAAAGCAGGTAGAACAACTTTTGTGGTGTCTTTCAGATGCCTACCGGAGCAATGTAAAAACTACCAGGAGAACTCCTGTCTGGCACCTTCCCCGGTGGAGTTGTGCAGGGGGTGTGTTTGGAACATTTTGTCACCGGCCGGGTCCAAAATTCAGCGGTTCCCCATCTCAGCCCAGAAAGCAGGTAGAACAACTTTTGTGGTGCCTTTCAGCTGCCTACCGGAGCAATGTAAAAACTACCAGGAGAACTCCTGTCTGGCACCTTCCCCGGTGGAGTTGTGCAGGGGGTGTGTTTGGAACATTTTGTCACCGGCCGAGTCCAAAATTCAGCGGTTCCCTATCTCAGCCCAGAAAGCAGGTAGAACAACTTTTGTGGTGCCTTTCAGCTGCCTACCGGAGCAATGTAAAAACTACCAGGAGAACTCCTGTCTGGCACCTTCCCCGGTGGAGTTGTGCATGGGGTGTGTTTGGAACATTTTGTCACCGGCCGAGTCCAAAATTCAGCGGTTCCCCATCTCAGCCCAGAAAGCAGGTAGAACAACTTTTGTGGTGCCTTTCAGCTGCCTACCAAGGTAGTGTAAATCTACCAACAGAATTCGTTCCTGGCACCTTCCCCGGTGGAGTTGTGCATGGGGTGTGTTTGGAACATTTTGTCACCGGCCGACTCCAATATTCAGCGTTTCCCCATCTCAGCCCACAAAGCAGGTAGAACAACTTTTGTGGTGTCTTTCAGATGCCTACCGGAGCAATGTAAAAACTACCAGGAGAACTCCTGTCTGGCACCTTCCCCGGTGGAGTTGTGCATGGGGTGTGTTTGGAACATTTTGTCACCAGCCGACTCCAAAATTCAGCGGTTCCCCATCTCAGCCCAGAAAGCAGGTAGAACAACTTTTGTGGTGTCTTTCAAATGCCTACCAAGGTAGCGTAAAAACTACCAGGAGAACTCCTGTCTGGCACCTTCCCCGGTGGAGTTGTGCATGGGGTGTGTTTGGAACATTTTGTCACCGGCCGAGTCCAAAATTCAGCGGTTCCCTATCTCAGCCCAGAAAGCAGGTAGAACATCTTTTGTGGTGTCTTTCAGCTGCCTACCAAGGTAGTGTAAAAACTACCAGGAGAACTCCTGTCTGGCACCTTCCCCGGTGGAGTTGTGCATGGGGTGTGTTTGGAACATTTTGTCACCGGCCGACTCCAAAATTCAGCGGTTCCCCATCTCAGCCCAGAAAGCAGGTAGAACAACTTTTGTGGTGTCTTTCAGATGCCTACCGGATCAATGTAAAAACTACCAGGAGAACTCCTGTCTGGCACCTTCCCCGGTGGAGTTGTGCATGGGGTGTGTTTGGAACATTTTGTCACCGGCCGAGTCCAAAATTCAGCGGTTCCCCATCTCAGCCCAGAAAGCAGGTAGAACAACTTTTGTGGTGCCTTTCAGCTGCCTACCAAGGTAGTGTAAAAACTACCAGGAGAACTCCTGTCTGGCACCTTCCCCGGTGGAGTTGTGCAGGGGGTGTGTTTGGAACATTTTGTCACCAGCCGACTCCAAAATTCAGCGGTTCCCCATCTCAGCCTACAAAGCAGGTACAACAACTTTTCTTGTGCCTTTCAGCTGCCTACCAAGGTAGTGTAAATCTACCAAAAGAATTCGTTCCTGGCACCTTCCCCGGTGGAGTTGTGCATGGGGTGTGTTTGGAACATTTTGTCAACGGCCGACTCCAAAATTCAGCGGTTCCCCATCTCAGCCCACAAAGCAGGTAGAACAACTTTTGTGGTGTCTTTCAGATGCCTACAAAGGCAATGTAAAAACTACCAGGAGAACTCCTGTCTGGCACCTTCCGTGGTGGAGTTGTGCATGGGGTGTGTTTGGAACATTTTGTCACCAGCCGACTCCAAAATTCAGCGTTTCCCCATCTCAGCCCAGAAAGCAGGTAGAACAACTTTTGTGGTGTCTTTCAGATGCCTACCAAGGTAGTGTAAAAACTACCAGGAGAACTCCTGTCTGGCACCTTCCGTGGTGGAGTTGTGCATGGGGTGTGTTTGGAACATTTTGTCACCAGCCGAGTCCAAAATTCAGCGGTTCCCCATCTCAGCCCAGAAAGCAGGTAGAACAACTTTTGTGGTGTCTTTCAGATGCCTACCGGAGCAATGTAAAAACTACCAGGAGAACTCCTGTCTGGCACCTTCCCCGGTGGAGTTGTGCAGGGGGTGTGTTTGGAACATTTTGTCACCAGCCGAGTCCAAAATTCAGCGGTTCCCCATCTCAGCCCAGAAAGCAGGTAGAACAACTTTTGTGGTGTCTTTCAGCTGCCTACCAAGGTAGTGTAAAAACTACCAGGAGAACTCCTGTCTGGCACCTTCCCCGGTGGTGTTGTGCATGGGGTGTGTTTGGAACATTTTGTCAACGGCCGAGTCCAAAATTCAGCTGTTCCCCATCTCAGCCCAGAAAGCAGGTAGAACAACTTTTGTGGTGTCTTTCAGATGCCTACCGGAGCAATGTAAAAACTACCAGGAGAACTCCTGTCTGGCACCTTCCCCGGTGGAGTTGTGCATGGGGTGTGTTTGGAACATTTTGTCACCGGCCGAGTCCAAAATTCAGCGGTTCCCCATCTCAGCCCAGAAAGCAGGTAGAACAACTTTTGTGGTGCCTTTCAGCTGCCTACCGGAGCAATGTAAAAACTACCAGGAGAACTCCTGTCTGGCACCTTCCCCGGTGGAGTTGTGCAGGGGGTGTGTTTGGAACATTTTGTCACCAGCCGACTCCAAAATTCAGCGGTTCCCCATCTCAGCCCACAAAGCAGGTACAACAACTTTTCTTGTGCCTTTCAGCTGCCTACCAAGGTAGTGTAAATCTACCAAAAGAATTCGTTCCTGGCACCTTCCCCGGTGGAGTTGTGCATGGGGTGTCTGTGGAACATTTTGTCACCGGCCGAGTCCAAAATTCAGCGGTTCCCCATCTCAGCCCAGAAAGCAGGTAGAACAACTTTTGTGGTGTCTTTCAGATGCCTACCAAGGTAGTGTAAAAACTACCAGGAGAACTCCTGTCTGGCACCTTCCCCGGTGGAGTTGTGCATGGGGTGTGTTTGGAACATTTTGTCACCAGCCGACTCCAAAATTCAGCGTTTCCCCATCTCAGCCCAGAAAGCAGGTAGAACAACTTTTGTGGTGTCTTTCAGCTGCCTACCAAGGTAGTGTAAAAACTACCAGGAGAACTCCTGTCTGGCACCTTCCGTGGTGGAGTTGTGCATGGGGTGTGTTTGGAACATTTTGTCACCAGCCGAGTCCAAAATTCAGCGTTTCCCCATCTCAGCCCAGAAAGCAGGTAGAACAACTTTTGTGGTGCCTTTCAGCTGCCTACCAAGGTAGTGTAAAAACTACCAAGAGAACTCCTGTCTGGCACCTTCCCCGGTGGAGTTGTGCATGGGGTGTGTTTGGAACATTTTGTCAACGGCCGAGTCCAAAATTCAGCGGTTCCCCATCTCAGCCCAGAAAGCAGGTAGAACAACTTTTGTGGTGTCTTCCAGATGCCTACCAAGGTAGTGTAAAAACTACCAGGAGAACTCCTGTCTGGCACCTTCCCCGGTGGAGTTGTGCAGGGGGTGTGTTTGGAACATTTTGTCACCGGCCGAGTCCAAAATTCAGCGGTTCCCCATCTCAGCCCAGAAAGCAGGTAGAACAACTTTTGTGGTGCCTTTCAGCTGCCTACCGGAGCAATGTAAAAACTACCAGGAGAACTCCTGTCTGGCACCTTCCCCGGTGGAGTTGTGCAGGGGGTGTGTTTGGAACATTTTGTCACCAGCCGACTCCAAAATTCAGCGATTCCCCATCTCAGCCCACAAAGCAGGTACAACAACTTTTCTTGTGCCTTTCAGCTGCCTACCAAGGTAGTGTAAATCTACCAACAGAATTCGTTCCTGGCACCTTCCCCGGTGGAGTTGTGCATGGGGTGTCTGTGGAACATTTTGTCACCGGCCGAGTCCAAAATTCAGCGGTTCCCCATCTCAGCCCAGAAAGCAGGTAGAACAACTTTTGTGGTGTCTTTCAGATGCCTACCGGAGCAATGTAAAAACTACAAGGAGAACTCCTGCCTGGCACCTTCCCCGGTGGAGTTGTGCATGGGGTGTGTTTGGAACATTTTGTCACCAGCCGACTCCAAAATTCAGCGTTTCCCCATCTCAGCCCAGAAAGCAGGAAGAACAACTTTTGTGGTGTCTTTCAGATGCCTACCGGAGCAATGTAAAAACTACCAGGAGAACTCCTGTCTGGCACCTTCCCCGGTGGAGTTGTGCAGGGGGTGTGTTTGGAACATTTTGTCACCAGCCGAGTCCAAAATTCAGCGTTTCCCCATCTCAGCCCAGAAAGCAGGTAGAACAACTTTTGTGGTGCCTTTCAGCTGCCTACCAAGGTAGTGTAAAAACTACCAAGAGAACTCCTTTCTGGCACCTTCCCCGGTGGAGTTGTGCATGGGGTGTGTTTGGAACATTTTGTCACCGGCCGACTCCAAAATTCAGCGGTTCCCCATCTCAGCCCAGAAAGCAGGTAGAACAACTTTTGTGGTGTCTTTCAGATGCCTACCGGAGCAATGTAAAAACTACCAGGAGAACTCCTGTCTGGCACCTTCCCCGGTGGAGTTGTGCAGGGGGTGTGTTTGGAACATTTTGTCACCGGCCGAGTCCAAAATTCAGCGGTTCCCCATCTCAGCCCAGAAAGTAGGTAGAACAACTTTTGTGGTGTCTTTCAGATGCCTACCGGAGCAATGTAAAAACTACCAGGAGAACTCCTGTCTGGCACCTTCCCCGGTGGAGTTGTGCAGGGGGTGTGTTTGGAACATTTTGTCACCGGCCGAGTCCAAAATTCAGCGGTTCCCCATCTCAGCCCAGAAAGCAGGTAGAACAACTTTTGTGGTGCCTTTCAGCTGCCTACCGGAGCAATGTAAAAACTACCAGGAGAACTCCTGTCTGGCACCTTCCCCGGTGGAGTTGTGCAGGGGGTGTGTTTGGAACATTTTGTCACCGGCCGACTCCAAAATTCAGCGATTCCCCATCTCAGCCCACAAAGCAGGTACAACAACTTTTCTTGTGCCTTTCAGCTGCCTACCAAGGTAGTGTAAATCTACCAACAGAATTCGTTCCTGGCACCTTCCCCGGTGGAGTTGTGCATGGGGTGTCTGTGGAACATTTTGTCACCGGCCGAGTCCAAAATTCAGCGTTTCCCCATCTCAGCCCACAAAGCAGGTAGAACAACTTTTGTGGTGTCTTTCAGATGCCTACCGGAGCAATGTAAAAACTACCAGGAGAACTCCTGTCTGGCACCTTCCCCGGTGGAGTTGTGCATGGGGTGTGTTTGGAACATTTTGTCACCAGCCGAGTCCAAAATTCAGCTGTTCCCCATCTCAGCCCAGAAAGCAGGTAGAACAACTTTTGTGGTGTCTTTCAGATGCCTACCAAGGTAGTGTAAAAACTACCAGGAGAACTCCTGTCTGGCACCTTCCCCGGTGGAGTTGTGCATGGGGTGTGTTTGGAACATTTTGTCACCAGCCGACTCCAAAATTCAGCGGTTCCCCATCTCAGCCCAGAAAGCAGGTAGAACAACTTTTGTGGTGTCTTTCAGATGCCTACCAAGGTAGTGTAAAAACTACCAGGAGAACTCCTGTCTGGCACCTTCCGTGGTGGAGTTGTGCATGGGGTGTGTTTGGAACATTTTGTCACCGGCCGAGTCCAAAATTCAGCGGTTCCCCATCTCAGCCCAGAAAGCAGGTAGAACAACTTTTGTGGTGTCTTTCAGATGCCTACCAAGGTAGTGTAAAAACTACCAGGAGAACTCCTGTCTGGCACCTTCCGTGGTGGAGTTGTGCATGGGGTGTGTTTGGAACATTTTGTCACCAGCCGAGTCCAAAATTCAGCGTTTCCCCATCTCAGCCCAGAAAGCAGGTAGAACAACTTTTGTGGTGCCTTTCAGCTGCCTACCAAGGTAGTGTAAAAACTACCAAGAGAACTCCTGTCTGGCACCTTCCCCGGTGGAGTTGTGCATGGGGTGTGTTTGGAACATTTTGTCACCGGCCGAGTCCAAAATTCAGCGGTTCCCCATCTCAGCCCACAAAGCAGGTACAACAACTTTTGTGGTGCCTTTCAGCTGCCTACCAAGGTAGTGTAAAAACTACCAACAGAATTCGTTCCTGGCACCTTCCCCGGTGGAGTTGTGCATGGGGTGTGTTTGGAACATTTTGTCACCAGCCGACTCCAAAATTCAGCGTTTCCCCATCTCAGCCCACAAAGCAGGTAGAACAACTTTTGTGGTGTCTTTCAGATGCCTACCAAGGTAGTGTAAAAACTACCAGGAGAACTCCTGTCTGGCACCTTCCCCGGTGGAGTTGTGCATGGGGTGTGTTTGGAACATTTTGTCACCGGCCGAGTCCAAAATTCAGCGGTTCCCCATCTCAGCCCAGAAAGCAGGAAGAACAACTTTTGTGGTGCCTTTCAGCTGCCTACCAAGGTAGTGTAAAAACTACCAAGAGAACTCCTGTCTGGCACCTTCCCCGGTGGAGTTGTGCATGGGGTGTGTTTGGAACATTTTGTCACCGGCCGAGTCCAAAATTCAGCGTTTCCCCATCTCAGCCCAGAAAGCAGGAAGAACAACTTTTGTGGTGTCTTTCAGATGCCTACCGGAGCAATGTAAAAACTACCAGGAGAACTCCTGTCTGGCACCTTCCCCGGTGGAGTTGTGCAGGGGGTGTGTTTGGAACATTTTGTCACCAGCCGAGTCCAAAATTCAGCGTTTCCCCATCTCAGCCCAGAAAGCAGGTAGAACAACTTTTGTGGTGCCTTTCAGCTGCCTACCAAGGTAGTGTAAAAACTACCAAGAGAACTCCTTTCTGGCACCTTCCCCGGTGGAGTTGTGCATGGGGTGTGTTTGGAACATTTTGTCACCGGCTGAGTCCAAAATTCAGCGGTTCCCCATCTCAGCCCAGAAAGCAGGTAGAACAACTTTTGTGGTGTCTTTCAGATGCCTACCGGAGCAATGTAAAAACTACCAGGAGAACTCCTGTCTGGCACCTTCCCCGGTGGAGTTGTGCAGGGGGTGTGTTTGGAACATTTTGTCACCGGCCGAGTCCAAAATTCAGCGGTTCCCCATCTCAGCCCAGAAAGCAGGTAGAACAACTTTTGTGGTGTCTTTCAGATGCCTACCGGAGCAATGTAAAAACTACCAGGAGAACTCCTGTCTGGCACCTTCCCCGGTGGAGTTGTGCAGGGGGTGTGTTTGGAACATTTTGTCACCGGCCGACTCCAAAATTCAGCGGTTCCCCATCTCAGCCCAGAAAGCAGGAAGAACAACTTTTGTGGTGCCTTTCAGCTGCCTACCGGAGCAATGTAAAAACTACCAGGAGAACTCCTGTCTGGCACCTTCCCCGGTGGAGTTGTGCAGGGGGTGTGTTTGGAACATTTTGTCACCGGCCGACTCCAAAATTCAGCGATTCCCCATCTCAGCCCACAAAGCAGGTACAACAACTTTTCTTGTGCCTTTCAGCTGCCTACCAAGGTAGTGTAAATCTACCAACAGAATTCGTTCCTGGCACCTTCCCCGGTGGAGTTGTGCATGGGGTGTCTGTGGAACATTTTGTCACCGGCCGAGTCCAAAATTCAGCGTTTCCCCATCTCAGCCCACAAAGCAGGTAGAACAACTTTTGTGGTGTCTTTCAGATGCCTACCGGAGCAATGTAAAAACTACCAGGAGAACTCCTGTCTGGCACCTTCCCCGGTGGAGTTGTGCATGGGGTGTGTTTGGAACATTTTGTCACCAGCCGAGTCCAAAATTCAGCTGTTCCCCATCTCAGCCCAGAAAGCAGGTAGAACAACTTTTCTGGTGTCTTTCAGATGCCTACCAAGGTAGTGTAAAAACTACCAGGAGAACTCCTGTCTGGCACCTTCCCCGGTGGAGTTGTGCATGGGGTGTGTTTGGAACATTTTGTCACCAGCCGACTCCAAAATTCAGCGTTTCCCCATCTCAGCCCAGAAAGCAGGTAGAACAACTTTTGTGGTGTCTTTCAGATGCCTACCAAGGTAGTGTAAAAACTACCAGGAGAACTCCTGTCTGGCACCTTCCCCGGTGGAGTTGTGCATGGGGTGTGTTTGGAACATTTTGTCACCGGCCGAGTCCAAAATTCAGCGATTCCCCATCTCAGCCCAGAAAGCAGGTAGAACAACTTTTGTGGTGTCTTTCAGATGCCTACCAAGGTAGTGTAAAAACTACCAGGAGAACTCCTGTCTGGCACCTTCCGTGGTGGAGTTGTGCATGGGGTGTGTTTGGAACATTTTGTCACCAGCCGAGTCCAAAATTCAGCGGTTCCCCATCTCAGCCCAGAAAGCAGGTAGAACAACTTTTGTGGTGCCTTTCAGATGCCTACCAAGGTAGTGTAAAAACTACCAAGAGAACTCCTGTCTGGCACCTTCCCCGGTGGAGTTGTGCATGGGGTGTGTTTGGAACATTTTGTCACCGGCCGAGTCCAAAATTCAGCGGTTCCCCATCTCAGCCCACAAAGCAGGTACAACAACTTTTGTGGTGCCTTTCAGCTGCCTACCAAGGTAGTGTAAAAACTACCAACAGAATTCGTTCCTGGCACCTTCCCCGGTGGAGTTGTGCATGGGGTGTGTTTGGAACATTTTGTCACCAGCCGACTCCAAAATTCAGCGGTTCCCCATCTCAGCCCAGAAAGCAGGTAGAACAACTTTTGTGGTGTCTTTCAGATGCCTACCAAGGTAGTGTAAAAACTACTAAGAGAACTCCTGTCTGGCACCTTCCCCGGTGGAGTTTTGCATGGGGTGTGTTTGGAACATTTTGTCACCGGCCGACTCCAAAATTCAGCGATTCCCCATCTCAGCCCAGAAAGCAGGTAGAACAACTTCTGTGGTGTCTTTCAGATGCCTACCAAGGTAGTGTAAAAACTACTAAGAGAACTCCTGTCTGGCACCTTCCCCGGTGGAGTTGTGCAGGGGGTGTGTTTGGAACATTTTGTCACCGGCCGACTCCAAAATTCAGCGGTTCCCCATCTCAGCCCAGAAAGCAGGAAGAACAACTTTTGTGGTGCCTTTCAAATGCTTACCAAGGTAGTGTAAAAACTACCAGGAGAACTCCTGTCTGGCACCTTCCCCGGTGGAGTTGTGCATGGGGTGTGTTTGGAACATTTTGTCACCGGCCGAGTCCAAAATTCAGCGTTTCCCCATCTCAGCCCAGAAAGCAGGTAGAACAACTTTTGTGGTGCCTTTCAAATGCCTACCAAGGTAGTGTAAAAACTACCAAGAGAACTCCTGTCTGGCACCTTCCCCGGTGGAGTTGTGCATGGGGTGTGTTTGGAACATTTTGTCACCGGCCGAGTCCAAAATTCAGCGGTTCCCCATCTCAGCCCAGAAAGCAGGAAGAACAACTTTTGTGGTGCCTTTCAGCTGCCTACCAAGGTAGTGTAAAAACTACCAAGAGAACTCCTGTCTGGCACCTTCCCCGGTGGAGTTGTGCATGGGGTGTGTTTGGAACATTTTGTCACCAGCCGAGTCCAAAATTCAGCGTTTCCCCATCTCAGCCCAGAAAGCAGGTAGAACAACTTTTGTGGTGTCTTTCAGATGCCTACCGGAGCAATGTAAAAACTACCAGGAGAACTCCTGTCTGGCACCTTCCCCGGTGGAGTTGTGCATGGGGTGTGTTTGGAACATTTTGTCACCGGCCGAGTCCAAAATTCAGCGGTTCCCCATCTCAGCCCAGAAAGCAGGTAGAACAACTTTTGTGGTACCTTTCAGCTGCCTACCAAGGTAGTGTCAAAACTACCAAGAGAACTGCTGTCTGGCACCTTCCCCGGTGGTGTTGTGCATGGGGTGTGTTTGGAACATTTTGTCACCGGCCGAGTCCAAAATTCAGCGGTTCCCCATCTCAGCCCAGAAAGCAGGTAGAACAACTTTTGTGGTGTCTTTCAGATGCCTACCGGAGCAATGTAAAAACTACCAGGAGAACTCCTGTCTGGCACCTTCCCCGGTGGAGTTGTGCAGGGGGTGTGTTTGGAACATTTTGTCACCGGCCGGGTCCAAAATTCAGCGGTTCCCCATCTCAGCCCAGAAAGCAGGTAGAACAACTTTTGTGGTGCCTTTCAGCTGCCTACCGGAGCAATGTAAAAACTACCAGGAGAACTCCTGTCTGGCACCTTCCCCGGTGGAGTTGTGCAGGGGGTGTGTTTGGAACATTTTGTCACCAGCCGACTCCAAAATTCAGCGGTTCCCCATCTCAGCCCACAAAGCAGGTACAACAACTTTTCTTGTGCCTTTCAGCTGCCTACCAAGGTAGTGTAAATCTACCAAAAGAATTCGTTCCTGGCACCTTCCCCGGTGGAGTTGTGCATGGGGTGTGTTTGGAACATTTTGTCACCAGCCGACTCCAAAATTCAGCGTTTCCCCATCTCAGCCCACAAAGCAGGTAGAACAACTTTTGTGGTGTCTTTCAGATGCCTACCAAGGTAGTGTAAAAACTACCAGGAGAACTCCTGTCTGGCACCTTCCCCGGTGGAGTTGTGCATGGGGTGTGTTTGGAACATTTTGTCACCGGCCGAGTCCAAAATTCAGCGGTTCCCCATCTCAGCCCAGAAAGCAGGAAGAACAACTTTTGTGGTGCCTTTCAGCTGCCTACCAAGGTAGTGTAAAAACTACCAAGAGAACTCCTGTCTGGCACCTTCCCCGGTGGAGTTGTGCATGGGGTGTGTTTGGAACATTTTGTCACCAGCCGAGTCCAAAATTCAGCGTTTCCCCATCTCAGCCCAGAAAGCAGGTAGAACAACTTTTGTGGTGTCTTTCAGATGCCTACCGGAGCAATGTAAAAACTACCAGGAGAACTCCTGTCTGGCACCTTCCCCGGTGGAGTTGTGCATGGGGTGTGTTTGGAACATTTTGTCACCGGCCGAGTCCAAAATTCAGCGGTTCCCCATCTCAGCCCAGAAAGCAGGTAGAACAACTTTTGTGGTACCTTTCAGCTGCCTACCAAGGTAGTGTAAAAACTACCAAGAGAACTGCTGTCTGGCACCTTCCCCGGTGGTGTTGTGCATGGGGTGTGTTTGGAACATTTTGTCACCGGCCGAGTCCAAAATTCAGCGGTTCCCCATCTCAGCCCAGAAAGCAGGTAGAACAACTTTTGTGGTGTCTTTCAGATGCCTACCGGAGCAATGTAAAAACTACCAGGAGAACTCCTGTCTGGCACCTTCCCCGGTGGAGTTGTGCAGGGGGTGTGTTTGGAACATTTTGTCACCGGCCGGGTCCAAAATTCAGCGGTTCCCCATCTCAGCCCAGAAAGCAGGTAGAACAACTTTTGTGGTGCCTTTCAGCTGCCTACCGGAGCAATGTAAAAACTACCAGGAGAACTCCTGTCTGGCACCTTCCCCGGTGGAGTTGTGCAGGGGGTGTGTTTGGAACATTTTGTCACCAGCCGACTCCAAAATTCAGCGGTTCCCCATCTCAGCCCACAAAGCAGGTACAACAACTTTTCTTGTGCCTTTCAGCTGCCTACCAAGGTAGTGTAAATCTACCAAAAGAATTCGTTCCTGACACCTTCCCCGGTGGAGTTGTGCATGGGGTGTGTTTGGAACATTTTGTCACCGGCCGAGTCCAAAATTCAGCGATTCCCCATCTCAGCCCAGAAAGCAGGTAGAACAACTTTTGTGGTGCCTTTCAGCTGCCTACCAAGGTAGTGTAAAAACTACCAAGAGAACTCCTGTCTGGCACCTTCCCCGGTGGAGTTGTGCAGGGGGTGTGTTTGGAACATTTTGTCACCAGCCGAGTCCAAAATTCAGCGTTTCCCCATCTCAGCCCAGAAAGCAGGTAGAACAACTTTTGTGGTGCCTTTCAGCTGCCTACCAAGGTAGTGTAAAAACTACCAAGAGAACTCCTTTCTGGCACCTTCCCCGGTGGAGTTGTGCAGGGGGTGTGTTTGGAACATTTTGTCACCGGCCGAGTCCAAAATTCAGCGGTTCCCCATCTCAGCCCAGAAAGCAGGTAGAACAACTTTTGTGGTGTCTTTCAGATGCCTACCGGAGCAATGTAAAAACTACCAGGAGAACTCCTGTCTGGCACCTTCCTCGGTGGAGTTGTGCAGGGGGTGTGTTTGGAACATTTTGTCACCGGCCGACTCCAAAATTCAGCGGTTCCCCATCTCAGCCCAGAAAGCAGGTAGAACAACTTTTGTGGTGCCTTTCAGCTGCCTACCGGAGCAATGTAAAAACTACCAGGAGAACTCCTGTCTGGCACCTTCCCCGGTGGAGTTGTGCAGGGGGTGTGTTTGGAACATTTTGTCACCGGCCGACTCCAAAATTCAGCGATTCCCCATCTCAGCCCACAAAGCAGGTACAACACCTTTTCTTGTGCCTTTCAGCTGCCTACCAAGGTAGTGTAAATCTACCAACAGAATTCGTTCCTGGCACCTTCCCCGGTGGAGTTGTGCATGGGGTGTCTGTGGAACATTTTGTCACCGGCCGAGTCCAAAATTCAGCGTTTCCCCATCTCAGCCCACAAAGCAGGTAGAACAACTTTTGTGGTGTCTTTCAGATGCCTACCGGAGCAATGTAAAAACTACCAGGAGAACTCCTGTCTGGCACCTTCCCCGGTGGAGTTGTGCATGGGGTGTGTTTGGAACATTTTGTCACCAGCCGAGTCCAAAATTCAGCTGTTCCCCATCTCAGCCCAGAAAGCAGGTAGAACAACTTTTCTGGTGTCTTTCAGATGCCTACCAAGGTAGTGTAAAAACTACCAGGAGAACTCCTGTCTGGCACCTTCCCCGGTGGAGTTGTGCATGGGGTGTGTTTGGAACATTTTGTCACCAGCCGACTCCAAAATTCAGCGTTTCCCCATCTCAGCCCAGAAAGCAGGTAGAACAACTTTTGTGGTGTCTTTCAGATGCCTACCAAGGTAGTGTAAAAACTACTAAGAGAACTCCTGTCTGGCACCTTCCCCGGTGGAGTTTTGCATGGGGTGTGTTTGGAACATTTTGTCACCGGCCGACTCCAAAATTCAGCGATTCCCCATCTCAGCCCAGAAAGCAGGTAGAACAACTTCTGTGGTGTCTTTCAGATGCCTACCAAGGTAGTGTAAAAACTACTAAGAGAACTCCTGTCTGGCACCTTCCCCGGTGGAGTTGTGCAGGGGGTGTGTTTGGAACATTTTGTCACCAGCCGACTCCAAAATTCAGCGGTTCCCCATCTCAGCCCAGAAAGCAGGAAGAACAACTTTTGTGGTGTCTTTCAAATGCTTACCAAGGTAGTGTAAAAACTACCAGGAGAACTCCTGTCTGGCACCTTCCCCGGTGGAGTTGTGCATGGGGTGTGTTTGGAACATTTTGTCACCGGCCGAGTCCAAAATTCAGCGGTTCCCCATCTCAGCCCACAAAGCAGGTAGAACAACTTTTGTGGTGCCTTTCAAATGCCTACCAAGGTAGTGTAAAAACTACCAAGAGAACTCCTGTCTGGCACCTTCCCCGGTGGAGTTGTGCATGGGGTGTGTTTGGAACATTTTGTCACCAGCCGACTCCAAAATTCAGCGTTTCCCCATCTCAGCCCACAAAGCAGGTAGAACAACTTTTGTGGTGTCTTTCAGATGCCTACCAAGGTAGTGTAAAAACTACCAGGACAACTCCTGTCTGGCACCTTCCCCGGTGGAGTTGTGCATGGGGTGTGTTTGGAACATTTTGTCACCGGCCGAGTCCAAAATTCAGCGGTTCCCCATCTCAGCCCAGAAAGCAGGAAGAACAACTTTTGTGGTGCCTTTCAGCTGCCTACCAAGGTAGTGTAAAAACTACCAAGAGAACTCCTGTCTGGCACCTTCCCCGGTGGAGTTGTGCATGGGGTGTGTTTGGAACATTTTGTCACCAGCCGAGTCCAAAATTCAGCGTTTCCCCATCTCAGCCCAGAAAGCAGGTAGAACAACTTTTGTGGTGTCTTTCAGATGCCTACCGGAGCAATGTAAAAACTACCAGGAGAACTCCTGTCTGGCACCTTCCCCGGTGGAGTTGTGCATGGGGTGTGTTTGGAACATTTTGTCACCGGCCGAGTCCAAAATTCAGCGGTTCCCCATCTCAGCCCAGAAAGCAGGTAGAACAACTTTTGTGGTACCTTTCAGCTGCCTACCAAGGTAGTGTAAAAACTACCAAGAGAACTGCTGTCTGGCACCTTCCCCGGTGGTGTTGTGCATGGGGTGTGTTTGGAACATTTTGTCACCGGCCGAGTCCAAAATTCAGCGGTTCCCCATCTCAGCCCAGAAAGCAGGTAGAACAACTTTTGTGGTGTCTTTCAGATGCCTACCGGAGCAATGTAAAAACTACCAGGAGAACTCCTGTCTGGCACCTTCCCCGGTGGAGTTGTGCAGGGGGTGTGTTTGGAACATTTTGTCACCGGCCGGGTCCAAAATTCAGCGGTTCCCCATCTCAGCCCAGAAAGCAGGTAGAACAACTTTTGTGGTGCCTTTCAGCTGCCTACCGGAGCAATGTAAAAACTACCAGGAGAACTCCTGTCTGGCACCTTCCCCGGTGGAGTTGTGCATGGGGTGTGTTTGGAACATTTTGTCACCAGCCGACTCCAAAATTCAGCGGTTCCCCATCTCAGCCCACAAAGCAGGTACAACAACTTTTCTTGTGCCTTTCAGCTGCCTACCAAGGTAGTGTAAATCTACCAAAAGAATTCGTTCCTGGCACCTTCCCCGGTGGAGTTGTGCATGGGGTGTGTTTGGAACATTTTGTCACCGGCCGAGTCCAAAATTCAGCGATTCCCCATCTCAGCCCAGAAAGCAGGTAGAACAACTTTTGTGGTGCCTTTCAGCTGCCTACCAAGGTAGTGTAAAAACTACCAAGAGAACTCCTGTCTGGCGCCTTCCCCGGTGGAGTTGTGCATGGGGTGTGTTTGGAACATTTTGTCACCAGCCGAGTCCAAAATTCAGCGGTTCCCTATCTCAGCCCACAAAGCAGGTAGAACAACTTTTGTGGTGCCTTTCAGCTGCCTACCAAGGTAGTGTAAAAACTACCAAGAGAACTCCTGTCTGGCACCTTCCCCGGTGGAGTTGTGCATGGGGTGTGTTTGGAACATTTTGTCACCGGCCGACTCCAAAATTCAGCGGTTCCCCATCTCAGCCCAGAAAGCAGGTAGAACAACTTTTGTGGTGTCTTTCAGATGCCTACCGGAGCAATGTAAAAACTACCAGGAGAACTCCTGTCTGGCACCTTCCCCGGTGGAGTTGTGCAGGGGGTGTGTTTGGAACATTTTGTCACCGGCCGGGTCCAAAATTCAGCGGTTCCCCATCTCAGCCCAGAAAGCAGGTAGAACAACTTTTGTGGTGCCTTTCAGATGCCTACCAAGGTAGTGTAAAAACTACCAGGAGAACTCCTGTCTGGCACCTTCCGTGGTGGAGTTGTGCATGGGGTGTGTTTGGAACATTTTGTCACCAGCCGACTCCAAAATTCAGCGGTTCCCCATCTCAGCCCAGAAAGCAGGTAGAACAACTTTTGTGGTGTCTTTCAGATGCCTACCGGAGCAATGTAAAAACTACCAGGAGAACTCCTGTCTGGCACCTTCCCCGGTGGAGTTGTGCAGGGGGTGTGTTTGGAACATTTTGTCACCGGCCGGGTCCAAAATTCAGCGGTTCCCCATCTCAGCCCAGAAAGCAGGTAGAACAACTTTTGTGGTGCCTTTCAGATGCCTACCGGAGCAATGTAAAAACTACCAGGAGAACTCCTGTCTGGCACCTTCCCCGGTGGAGTTGTGCAGGGGGTGTGTTTGGAACATTTTGTCACCAGCCGACTCCAAAATTCAGCGGTTCCCCATCTCAGCCCACAAAGCAGGTACAACAACTTTTCTTGTGCCTTTCAGCTGCCTACCAAGGTAGTGTAAATCTACCAAAAGAATTCGTTCCTGGCACCTTCCCCGGTGGAGTTGTGCATGGGGTGTGTTTGGAACATTTTGTCACCGGCCGACTCCAAAATTCAGCGTTTCCCCATCTCAGCCCAGAAAGCAGGTAGAACAACTTTTGTGGTGCCTTTCAGCTGCCTACCAAGGTAGTGTAAAAACTACCAAGAGAACTCCTTTCTGGCACCTTCCCCGGTGGAGTTGTGCATGGGGTGTGTTTGGAACATTTTGTCACCAGCCGACTCCAAAATTCAGCGGTTCCCCATCTCAGCCCAGAAAGCAGGTAGAACAACTTTTGTGGTGCCTTTCAGCTGCCTACCAAGGTAGTGTAAAAACTACCAAGAGAACTCCTGTCTGGCACCTTCCCCGGTGGAGTTGTGCATGGGGTGTGTTTGGAACATTTTGTCACCGGCCGACTCCAAAATTCAGCGGTTCCCCATCTCAGCCCAGAAAGCAGGTAGAACAACTTTTGTGGTGTCTTTCAGATGCCTACCGGAGCAATGTAAAAACTACCAGGAGAACTCCTGTCTGGCACCTTCCCCGGTGGAGTTGTGCAGGGGGTGTGTTTGGAACATTTTGTCACCAGCCGAGTCCAAAATTCAGCGTTTCCCCATCTCAGCCCAGAAAGCAGGTAGAACAACTTTTGTGGTGTCTTTCAGATGCCTACCGGAGCAATGTAAAAACTACCAGGAGAACTCCTGTCTGGCACCTTCCCCGGTGGAGTTGTGCATGGGGTGTGTTTGGAACATTTTGTCACCGGCCGAGTCCAAAATTCAGCGATTCCCCATCTCAGCCCAGAAAGCAGGTAGAACAACTTTTGTGGTGTCTTTCAGCTGCCTACAAAGGCAGTGTAAAAACTACCAGGAGAACTCCTGTCTGGCACCTTCCCCGGTGGAGTTGTGCATGGGGTGTGTTTGGAACATTTTGTCACCAGCCGAGTCCAAAATTCAGCGGTTCCCCATCTCAGCCCAGAAAGCAGGTAGAACAACTTTTGTGGTGTCTTTCAGATGCCTACCAAGGTAGTGTAAAAACTACCAGGAGAACTCCTGTCTGGCACCTTCCCCGGTGGAGTTGTGCATGGGGTGTGTTTGGAACATTTTGTCACCAGCCGAGTCCAAAATTCAGCGATTCCCCATCTCAGCCCAGAAAGCAGGTAGAACAACTTTTGTGGTGTCTTTCAGATGCCTACCAAGGTAGTGTAAAAACTACCAGGAGAACTCCTGTCTGGCACCTTCCCCGGTGGAGTTGTGCAGGGGGTGTGTTTGGAACATTTTGTCACCAGCCGACTCCAAAATTCAGCATTTCCCCATCTCAGCCCAGAAAGCAGGTAGAACAACTTTTGTGGTGTCTTTCAGATGCCTACCGGAGCAATGTAAAAACTACCAGGAGAACTCCTGTCTGGCACCTTCCCCGGTGGAGTTGTGCATGGGGTGTGTTTGGAACATTTTGTCACCGGCCGAGTCCAAAATTCAGCGGTTCCCCATCTCAGCCCAGAAAGCAGGTAGAACAACTTTTGTGGTGCCTTTCAGCTGCCTACCGGAGCAATGTAAAAACTACCAGGAGAACTCCTGTCTGGCACCTTCCCCGGTGGAGTTGTGCAGGGGGTGTGTTTGGAACATTTTGTCACCAGCCGAGTCCAAAATTCAGCGGTTCCCCATCTCAGCCCAGAAAGCAGGTAGAACAACTTTTGTGGTGTCTTTCAGATGCCTACCGGAGCAATGTAAAAACTACCAGGAGAACTCCTGTCTGGCACCTTCCCCGGTGGAGTTGTGCAGGGGGTGTGTTTGGAACATTTTGTCACCAGCCGAGTCCAAAATTCAGCGGTTCCCCATCTCAGCCCAGAAAGCAGGTAGAACAACTTTTGTGGTGTCTTTCAGATGCCTACCGGAGCAATGTAAAAACTACCAGGAGAACTCCTGTCTGGCACCTTCCCCGGTGGAGTTGTGCATGGGGTGTGTTTGGAACATTTTGTCACCGGCCGAGTCCAAAATTCAGCGGTTCCCCATCTCAGCCCAGAAAGCAGGTAGAACAAGTTTTGTGGTGCCTTTCAGCTGCCTACCGGAGCAATGTAAAAACTACCAGGAGAACTCCTGTCTGGCACCTTCCCCGGTGGAGTTGTGCAGGGGGTGTGTTTGGAACATTTTGTCACCTGCCGAGTCCAAAATTCAGCGGTTCCCCATCTCAGCCCAGAAAGCAGGTAGAACAACTTTTGTGGTGTCTTTCAGCTGCCTACCAAGGTAGTGTAAATCTACCAAAAGAATTCGTTCCTGGCACCTTCCCCGGTGGAGTTGTGCATGGGGTGTCTGTGGAACATTTTGTCACCGGACGAGTCCAAAATTCAGCGGTTCCCCATCTCAGCCCAGAAAGCAGGTAGAACAACTTTTGTGGTGCCTTTCAGCTGCCTACCGGAGCAATGTAAAAACTACCAGGAGAACTCCTGTCTGGCACCTTCCCCGGTGGAGTTGTGCATGGGGTGTGTTTGGAACATTTTGTTACCAGCCGAGTCCAAAATTCAGCTGTTTCCCCATCTCAGCCCAGAAAGCAGGTAGAACAACTTTTCTGGTGTCTTTCAGATGCCTACCAAGGTAGTGTAAAAACTACCAGGAGAACTCCTGTCTGGCACCTTCCCCGGTGGAGTTGTGCATGGGGTGTGTTTGGAACATTTTGTCACCAGCCGACTCCAAAATTCAGCGTTTCCCCATCTCAGCCCAGAAAGCAGGGTATAGAACAACTTTTGTGGTGTCTTTCAGATGCCTACCAAGGTAGTGTAAAAACTACCAGGAGAACTCCTGTCTGGCACCTTCCGTGGTGGAGTTGTGCATGGGGTGTGTTTGGAACATTTTGTCACCGGCCGAGTCCAAAATTCAGCGATTCCCCATCTCAGCCCAGAAAGCAGGTTAGAACAACTTTTGTGGTGTCTTTCAGATGCCTACCAAGGTAGTGTAAAAACTACCAGGAGAACTCCTGTCTGGCACCTTCCCCGGTGGAGTTGTGCATGGGGTGTGTTTGGAACATTTTGTCACCAGCCGAGTCCAAAATTCAGCTGTTCCCCATCTCAGCCCAGAAAGCAGGTAGAACAACTTTTGTGGTGTCTTTCAGATGCCTACCGGAGCAATGTAAAAACTACCAGGAGAACTCCTGTCTGGCACCTTCCCCGGTGGAGTTGTGCATGGGGTGTGTTTGGAACATTTTGTCACCAGCCGAGTCCAAAATTCAGCTGTTCCCCATCTCAGCCCAGAAAGCAGGTAGAACAACTTTTGTGGTGTCTTTCAGATGCCTACCAAGGTAGTGTAAAAACTACCAAGAGAACTCCTGTCTGGCACCTTCCCGGTGGAGTTGTGCATGGGGTGTGTTTGGAACATTTTGTCACCAGCCGACTCCAAATTCAGCGTTTCCCCATCTCAGCCCAGAAAGCAGGTAGAACAACTTTTGTGGTGTCTTTCAGATGCCTACCGGAGCAATGTAAAAACTACCAGGAGAACTCCTGTCTGGCACCTTCCCCGGTGGAGTTGTGCAGGGGGTGTGTTTGGAACATTTTGTCACCGGCCGAGTCCAAAATTCAGCGGTTCCCCATCTCAGCCCAGAAAGCAGGTAGAACAACTTTTGTGGTGCCTTTCAGCTGCCTACCGGAGCAATGTAAAAACTACCAGGAGAACTCCTGTCTGGCACCTTCCCCGGTGGAGTTGTGCAGGGGGTGTGTTTGGAACATTTTGTCACCAGCCGAGTCCAAAATTCAGCGGTTCCTCTCAGCCCACAAAGCAGGTACAACAACTTTTCTTGTGCCTTTCAGCTGCCTACCAAGGTAGTGTAAATCTACCAAAAGAATTCGTTCCTGGCACCTTCCCCGGTGGAGTTGTGCATGGGGTGTCTGTGGAACATTTTGTCACCGGCCGACTCCAAAATTCAGCGGTTCCCCATCTCAGCCCACAAAGCAGGTTGAACAACTTTTGTGGTGTCTTTCAGATGCCTACCGGAGCAATGTAAAAACTACCAGGAGAACTCCTGTCTGGCACCTTCCCCGGTGGAGTTGTGCATGGGGTGTGTTTGGAACATTTTGTCACCAGCCGAGTCCAAAATTCAGCTGTTCCCCATCTCAGCCCAGAAAGCAGGTAGAACAACTTTTGTGGTGTCTTTCAGATGCCTACCAAGGTAGTGTAAAAACTACCAGGAGAACTCCTGTCTGGCACCTTCCCCGGTGGAGTTGTGCATGGGGTGTGTTTGGAACATTTTGTCACCGGCCGAGTCCAAAATTCAGCGATTCCCCATCTCAGCCCAGAAAGCAGGTAGAACAACTTTTGTGGTGTCTTTCAGATGCCTACCAAGGTAGTGTAAAAACTACCAGGAGAACTCCTGTCTGGCACCTTCCCCGGTGGAGTTGTGCATGGGGTGTGTTTGGAACATTTTGTCACCAGCCGACTCCAAAATTCAGCGTTTCCCCATCTCAGCCCAGAAAGCAGGTAGAACAACTTTTGTGGTGCCTTTCAGCTGCCTACCAAGGTAGTGTAAAAACTACCAAGAGAACTCCTTTCTGGCACCTTCCGTGGTGGAGTTGTGCATGGGGTGTGTTTGGAACATTTTGTCACCAGCCGACTCCAAAATTCAGCGGTTCCCTATCTCAGCCCAGAAAGCAGGTAGAACAACATTTGTGGTGTCTTTCAGATGCCTACCGGAGCAATGTAAAAACTACCAGGAGAACTCCTGTCTGGCACCTTCCCCGGTGGAGTTGTGCATGGGGTGTGTTTGGAACATTTTGTCACCGGCCGAGTCCAAAATTCAGCGTTTCCCCATCTCAGCCCAGAAAGCAGGAAGAACAACTTTTGTGGTGTCTTTCAGATGCCTACCGGAGCAATGTAAAAACTACCAGGAGAACTCCTGTCTGGCACCTTCCCCGGTGGAGTTGTGCAGGGGGTGTGTTTGGAACATTTTGTCACCAGCCGAGTCCAAAATTCAGCGTTTCCCCATCTCAGCCCAGAAAGCAGGTAGAACAACTTTTGTGGTGCCTTTCAGCTGCCTACCAAGGTAGTGTAAAAACTACCAAGAGAACTCCTTTCTGGCACCTTCCCCGGTGGAGTTGTGCATGGGGTGTGTTTGGAACATTTTGTCACCGGCTGAGTCCAAAATTCAGCGGTTCCCCATCTCAGCCCAGAAAGCAGGTAGAACAACTTTTGTGGTGTCTTTCAGATGCCTACCAAGGTAGTGTAAAAACTACCAGGAGAACTCCTGTCTGGCACCTTCCCCGGTGGAGTTGTGCAGGGGGTGTGTTTGGAACATTTTGTCACCGGCCGAGTCCAAAATTCAGCGGTTCCCCATCTCAGCCCAGAAAGCAGGTAGAACAACTTTTGTGGTGTCTTTCAGATGCCTACCGGAGCAATGTAAAAACTACCAGGAGAACTCCTGTCTGGCACCTTCCCCGGTGGAGTTGTGCAGGGGGTGTGTTTGGAACATTTTGTCACCGGCCGACTCCAAAATTCAGCGGTTTCCCATCTCAGCCCAGAAAGCAGGTAGAACAACTTTTGTGGTGCCTTTCAGCTGCCTACCGGAGCAATGTAAAAACTACCAGGAGAACTCCTGTCTGGCACCTTCCCCGGTGGAGTTGTGCAGGGGGTGTGTTTGGAACATTTTGTCACCGGCCGACTCCAAAATTCAGCGATTCCCCATCTCAGCCCACAAAGCAGGTACAACAACTTTTCTTGTGCCTTTCAGCTGCCTACCAAGGTAGTGTAAATCTACCAACAGAATTCGTTCCTGGCACCTTCCCCGGTGGAGTTATGCATGGGGTGTCTGTGGAACATTTTGTCACCGGCCGAGTCCAAAATTCAGCGTTTCCCCATCTCAGCCCACAAAGCAGGTAGAACAACTTTTGTGGTGTCTTTCAGATGCCTACCGGAGCAATGTAAAAACTACCAGGAGAACTCCTGTCTGGCACCTTCCCCGGTGGAGTTGTGCATGGGGTGTGTTTGGAACATTTTGTCACCAGCCGAGTCCAAAATTCAGCTGTTCCCCATCTCAGCCCAGAAAGCAGGTAGAACAACTTTTCTGGTGTCTTTCAGATGCCTACCAAGGTAGTGTAAAAACTACCAGGAGAACTCCTGTCTGGCACCTTCCCCGGTGGAGTTGTGCATGGGGTGTGTTTGGAACATTTTGTCACCAGCCGACTCCAAAATTCAGCGTTTCCCCATCTCAGCCCAGAAAGCAGGTAGAACAACTTTTGTGGTGTCTTTCAGATGCCTACCAAGGTAGTGTAAAAACTACCAGGAGAACTCCTGTCTGGCACCTTCCCCGGTGGAGTTGTGCATGGGGTGTGTTTGGAACATTTTGTCACCGGCCGAGTCCAAAATTCAGCGATTCCCCATCTCAGCCCAGAAAGCAGGTAGAACAACTTTTGTGGTGTCTTTCAGATGCCTACCAAGGTAGTGTAAAAACTACCAGGAGAACTCCTGTCTGGCACCTTCCGTGGTGGAGTTGTGCATGGGGTGTGTTTGGAACATTTTGTCACCAGCCGAGTCCAAAATTCAGCGTTTCCCCATCTCAGCCCAGAAAGCAGGTAGAACAACTTTTGTGGTGCCTTTCAGATGCCTACCAAGGTAGTGTAAAAACTACCAAGAGAACTCCTGTCTGGCACCTTCCCCGGTGGAGTTGTGCATGGGGTGTGTTTGGAACATTTTGTCACCGGCCGAGTCCAAAATTCAGCGGTTCCCCATCTCAGCCCACAAAGCAGGTACAACAACTTTTGTGGTGCCTTTCAGCTGCCTACCAAGGTAGTGTAAAAACTACCACAGAATTCGTTCCTGGCACCTTCCCCGGTGGAGTTGTGCATGGGGTGTGTTTGGAACATTTTGTCACCAGCCGACTCCAAAATTCAGCGGTTCCCCATCTCAGCCCAGAAAGCAGGTAGAACAACTTTTGTGGTGTCTTTCAGATGCCTACCAAGGTAGTGTAAAAACTACTAAGAGAACTCCTGTCTGGCACCTTCCCCGGTGGAGTTTTGCATGGGGTGTGTTTGGAACATTTTGTCACCGGCCGACTCCAAAATTCAGCGATTCCCCATCTCAGCCCAGAAAGCAGGTAGAACAACTTCTGTGGTGTCTTTCAGATGCCTACCAAGGTAGTGTAAAAACTACTAAGAGAACTCCTGTCTGGCACCTTCCCCGGTGGAGTTGTGCAGGGGGTGTGTTTGGAACATTTTGTCACCGGCCGACTCCAAAATTCAGCGGTTCCCCATCTCAGCCCAGAAAGCAGGAAGAACAACTTTTGTGGTGCCTTTCAAATGCTTACCAAGGTAGTGTAAAAACTACCAGGAGAACTCCTGTCTGGCACCTTCCCCGGTGGAGTTGTGCATGGGGTGTGTTTGGAACATTTTGTCACCGGCCGAGTCCAAAATTCAGCGTTTCCCCATCTCAGCCCAGAAAGCAGGTAGAACAACTTTTGTGGTGCCTTTCAAATGCCTACCAAGGTAGTGTAAAAACTACCAAGAGAACTCCTGTCTGGCACCTTCCCCGGTGGAGTTGTGCATGGGGTGTGTTTGGAACATTTTGTCACCAGCCGACTCCAAAATTCAGCGTTTCCCCATCTCAGCCCAGAAAGCAGGTAGAACAACTTTTGTGGTGTCTTTCAGATGCCTACCAAGGTAGTGTAAAAACTACCAGGAGAACTCCTGTCTGGCACCTTCCCCGGTGGAGTTGTGCATGGGGTGTGTTTGGAACATTTTGTCACCGGCCGAGTCCAAAATTCAGCGGTTCCCCATCTCAGCCCAGAAAGCAGGAAGAACAACTTTTGTGGTGCCTTTCAGCTGCCTACCAAGGTAGTGTAAAAACTACCAAGAGAACTCCTGTCTGGCACCTTCCCCGGTGGAGTTGTGCATGGGGTGTGTTTGGAACATTTTGTCACCGGCCGAGTCCAAAATTCAGCGGTTCCCCATCTCAGCCCAGAAAGCAGGTAGAACAACTTTTGTGGTGTCTTTCAGATGCCTACCGGAGCAATGTAAAAACTACCAGGAGAACTCCTGTCTGGCACCTTCCCCGGTGGAGTTGTGCATGGGGTGTGTTTGGAACATTTTGTCACCGGCCGAGTCCAAAATTCAGCGGTTCCCCATCTCAGCCCAGAAAGCAGGTAGAACAACTTTTGTGGTACCTTTCAGCTGCCTACCAAGGTAGTGTAAAAACTACCAAGAGAACTGCTGTCTGGCACCTTCCCCGGTGGTGTTGTGCATGGGGTGTGTTTGGAACATTTTGTCACCGGCCGAGTCCAAAATTCAGCGGTTCCCCATCTCAGCCCAGAAAGCAGGTAGAACAACTTTTGTGGTGTCTTTCAGATGCCTACCGGAGCAATGTAAAAACTACCAGGAGAACTCCTGTCTGGCACCTTCCCCGGTGGAGTTGTGCAGGGGGTGTGTTTGGAACATTTTGTCACCGGCCGGGTCCAAAATTCAGCGGTTCCCCATCTCAGCCCAGAAAGCAGGTAGAACAACTTTTGTGGTGCCTTTCAGCTGCCTACCGGAGCAATGTAAAAACTACCAGGAGAACTCCTGTCTGGCACCTTCCCCGGTGGAGTTGTGCAGGGGGTGTGTTTGGAACATTTTGTCACCAGCCGACTCCAAAATTCAGCGGTTCCCCATCTCAGCCCACAAAGCAGGTACAACAACTTTTCTTGTGCCTTTCAGCTGCCTACCAAGGTAGTGTAAATCTACCAAAAGAATTCGTTCCTGGCACCTTCCCCGGTGGAGTTGTGCATGGGGTGTGTTTGGAACATTTTGTCACCGGCCGAGTCCAAAATTCAGCGATTCCCCATCTCAGCCCAGAAAGCAGGTAGAACAACTTTTGTGGTGCCTTTCAGCTGCCTACCAAGGTAGTGTAAAAACTACCAAGAGAACTCCTGTCTGGCACCTTCCCCGGTGGAGTTGTGCAGGGGGTGTGTTTGGAACATTTTGTCACCGGCCGACTCCAAAATTCAGCGGTTCCCCATCTCAGCCCAGAAAGCAGGTAGAACAACTTTTGTGGTGTCTTTCAAATGCCTACCAAGGTAGTGTAAAAACTACCAGGAGAACTCCTGTCTGGCACCTTCCGTGGTGGAGTTGTGCATGGGGTGTGTTTGGAACATTTTGTCACCGGCCGACTCCAAAATTCAGCGGTTCCCCATCTCAGCCCAGAAAGCAGGTAGAACAACTTTTGTGGTGTCTTTCAGATGCCTACCAAGGTAGTGTAAAAACTACTAAGAGAACTCCTGTCTGGCACCTTCCCCGGTGGAGTTTTGCATGGGGTGTGTTTGGAACATTTTGTCACCGGCCGACTCCAAAATTCAGCGATTCCCCATCTCAGCCCAGAAAGCAGGTAGAACAACTTCTGTGGTGTCTTTCAGATGCCTACCAAGGTAGTGTAAAAACTACTAAGAGAACTCCTGTCTGGCACCTTCCCCGGTGGAGTTGTGCAGGGGGTGTGTTTGGAACATTTTGTCACCGGCCGACTCCAAAATTCAGCGGTTCCCCATCTCAGCCCAGAAAGCAGGAAGAACAACTTTTGTGGTGCCTTTCAAATGCTTACCAAGGTAGTGTAAAAACTACCAGGAGAACTCCTGTCTGGCACCTTCCCCGGTGGAGTTGTGCATGGGGTGTGTTTGGAACATTTTGTCACCGGCCGAGTCCAAAATTCAGCGTTTCCCCATCTCAGCCCAGAAAGCAGGTAGAACAACTTTTGTGGTGCCTTTCAAATGCCTACCAAGGTAGTGTAAAAACTACCAAGAGAACTCCTGTCTGGCACCTTCCCCGGTGGAGTTGTGCATGGGGTGTGTTTGGAACATTTTGTCACCAGCCGACTCCAAAATTCAGCGTTTCCCCATCTCAGCCCAGAAAGCAGGTAGAACAACTTTTGTGGTGTCTTTCAGATGCCTACCAAGGTAGTGTAAAAACTACCAGGAGAACTCCTGTCTGGCACCTTCCCCGGTGGAGTTGTGCATGGGGTGTGTTTGGAACATTTTGTCACCGGCCGAGTCCAAAATTCAGCGGTTCCCCATCTCAGCCCAGAAAGCAGGAAGAACAACTTTTGTGGTGCCTTTCAGCTGCCTACCAAGGTAGTGTAAAAACTACCAAGAGAACTCCTGTCTGGCACCTTCCCCGGTGGAGTTGTGCATGGGGTGTGTTTGGAACATTTTGTCACCGGCCGAGTCCAAAATTCAGCGGTTCCCCATCTCAGCCCAGAAAGCAGGTAGAACAACTTTTGTGGTGTCTTTCAGATGCCTACCGGAGCAATGTAAAAACTACCAGGAGAACTCCTGTCTGGCACCTTCCCCGGTGGAGTTGTGCATGGGGTGTGTTTGGAACATTTTGTCACCGGCCGAGTCCAAAATTCAGCGGTTCCCCATCTCAGCCCAGAAAGCAGGTAGAACAACTTTTGTGGTACCTTTCAGCTGCCTACCAAGGTAGTGTAAAAACTACCAAGAGAACTGCTGTCTGGCACCTTCCCCGGTGGTGTTGTGCATGGGGTGTGTTTGGAACATTTTGTCACCGGCCGAGTCCAAAATTCAGCGGTTCCCCATCTCAGCCCAGAAAGCAGGTAGAACAACTTTTGTGGTGTCTTTCAGATGCCTACCGGAGCAATGTAAAAACTACCAGGAGAACTCCTGTCTGGCACCTTCCCCGGTGGAGTTGTGCAGGGGGTGTGTTTGGAACATTTTGTCACCGGCCGGGTCCAAAATTCAGCGGTTCCCCATCTCAGCCCAGAAAGCAGGTAGAACAACTTTTGTGGTGCCTTTCAGCTGCCTACCGGAGCAATGTAAAAACTACCAGGAGAACTCCTGTCTGGCACCTTCCCCGGTGGAGTTGTGCAGGGGGTGTGTTTGGAACATTTTGTCACCAGCCGACTCCAAAATTCAGCGGTTCCCCATCTCAGCCCACAAAGCAGGTACAACAACTTTTCTTGTGCCTTTCAGCTGCCTACCAAGGTAGTGTAAATCTACCAAAAGAATTCGTTCCTGGCACCTTCCCCGGTGGAGTTGTGCATGGGGTGTGTTTGGAACATTTTGTCACCGGCCGAGTCCAAAATTCAGCGATTCCCCATCTCAGCCCAGAAAGCAGGTAGAACAACTTTTGTGGTGCCTTTCAGCTGCCTACCAAGGTAGTGTAAAAACTACCAAGAGAACTCCTGTCTGGCACCTTCCCCGGTGGAGTTGTGCAGGGGGTGTGTTTGGAACATTTTGTCACCAGCCGAGTCCAAAATTCAGCGTTTCCCCATCTCAGCCCAGAAAGCAGGTAGAACAACTTTTGTGGTGCCTTTCAGCTGCCTACCAAGGTAGTGTAAAAACTACCAAGAGAACTCCTTTCTGGCACCTTCCCCGGTGGAGTTGTGCATGGGGTGTGTTTGGAACATTTTGTCACCGGCTGAGTCCAAAATTCAGCGGTTCCCCATCTCAGCCCAGAAAGCAGGTAGAACAACTTTTGTGGTGTCTTTCAGATGCCTACCGGAGCAATGTAAAAACTACCAGGAGAACTCCTGTCTGGCACCTTCCCCGGTGGAGTTGTGCATGGGGTGTGTTTGGAACATTTTGTCACCGGCCGAGTCCAAAATTCAGCGGTTCCCCATCTCAGCCCAGAAAGCAGGTAGAACAACTTTTGTGGTGTCTTTCAGATGCCTACCGGAGCAATGTAAAAACTACCAGGAGAACTCCTGTCTGGCACCTTCCCCGGTGGAGTTGTGCAGGGGGTGTGTTTGGAACATTTTGTCACCGGCCGAGTCCAAAATTCAGCGGTTCCCCATCTCAGCCCAGAAAGCAGGTAGAACAACTTTTGTGGTGCCTTTCAGCTGCCTACCGGAGCAATGTAAAAACTACCAGGAGAACTCCTGTCTGGCACCTTCCCCGGTGGAGTTGTGCAGGGGGTGTGTTTGGAACATTTTGTCACCGGCCGACTCCAAAATTCAGCGATTCCCCATCTCAGCCCACAAAGCAGGTACAACAACTTTTCTTGTGCCTTTCAGCTGCCTACCAAGGTAGTGTAAATCTACCAACAGAATTCGTTCCTGGCACCTTCCCCGGTGGAGTTGTGCATGGGGTGTCTGTGGAACATTTTGTCACCGGCCGAGTCCAAAATTCAGCGTTTCCCCATCTCAGCCCACAAAGCAGGTAGAACAACTTTTGTGGTGTCTTTCAGATGCCTACCGGAGCAATGTAAAAACTACCAGGAGAACTCCTGTCTGGCACCTTCCCCGGTGGAGTTGTGCATGGGGTGTGTTTGGAACATTTTGTCACCAGCCGAGTCCAAAATTCAGCTGTTCCCCATCTCAGCCCAGAAAGCAGGTAGAACAACTTTTCTGGTGTCTTTCAGATGCCTACCAAGGTAGTGTAAAAACTACCAGGAGAACTCCTGTCTGGCACCTTCCCCGGTGGAGTTGTGCATGGGGTGTGTTTGGAACATTTTGTCACCGGCCGAGTCCAAAATTCAGCGATTCCCCATCTCAGCCCAGAAAGCAGGTAGAACAACTTTTGTGGTGCCTTTCAGCTGCCTACCAAGGTAGTGTAAAAACTACCAAGAGAACTCCTGTCTGGCACCTTCCCCGGTGGAGTTGTGCAGGGGGTGTGTTTGGAACATTTTGTCACCAGCCGAGTCCAAAATTCAGCGTTTCCCCATCTCAGCCCAGAAAGCAGGTAGAACAACTTTTGTGGTGCCTTTCAGCTGCCTACCAAGGTAGTGTAAAAACTACCAAGAGAACTCCTTTCTGGCACCTTCCCCGGTGGAGTTGTGCATGGGGTGTGTTTGGAACATTTTGTCACCGGCTGAGTCCAAAATTCAGCGGTTCCCCATCTCAGCCCAGAAAGCAGGTAGAACAACTTTTGTGGTGTCTTTCAGATGCCTACCGGAGCAATGTAAAAACTACCAGGAGAACTCCTGTCTGGCACCTTCCCCGGTGGAGTTGTGCAGGGGGTGTGTTTGGAACATTTTGTCACCAGCCGAGTCCAAAATTCAGCGGTTCCCCATCTCAGCCCAGAAAGCAGGTAGAACAACTTTTGTGGTGTCTTTCAGATGCCTACCGGAGCAATGTAAAAACTACCAGGAGAACTCCTGTCTGGCACCTTCCCCGGTGGAGTTGTGCAGGGGGTGTGTTTGGAACATTTTGTCACCGGCCGAGTCCAAAATTCAGCGGTTCCCCATCTCAGCCCAGAAAGCAGGTAGAACAACTTTTGTGGTGCCTTTCAGCTGCCTACCGGAGCAATGTAAAAACTACCAGGAGAACTCCTGTCTGGCACCTTCCCCGGTGGAGTTGTGCAGGGGGTGTGTTTGGAACATTTTGTCACCGGCCGACTCCAAAATTCAGCGATTCCCCATCTCAGCCCACAAAGCAGGTACAACAACTTTTCTTGTGCCTTTCAGCTGCCTACCAAGGTAGTGTAAATCTACCAACAGAATTCGTTCCTGGCACCTTCCCCGGTGGAGTTGTGCATGGGGTGTCTGTGGAACATTTTGTCACCGGCCGAGTCCAAAATTCAGCGTTTCCCCATCTCAGCCCACAAAGCAGGTAGAACAACTTTTGTGGTGTCTTTCAGATGCCTACCGGAGCAATGTAAAAACTACCAGGAGAACTCCTGTCTGGCACCTTCCCCGGTGGAGTTGTGCATGGGGTGTGTTTGGAACATTTTGTCACCAGCCGAGTCCAAAATTCAGCTGTTCCCCATCTCAGCCCAGAAAGCAGGTAGAACAACTTTTCTGGTGTCTTTCAGATGCCTACCAAGGTAGTGTAAAAACTACCAGGAGAACTCCTGTCTGGCACCTTCCCCGGTGGAGTTGTGCATGGGGTGTGTTTGGAACATTTTGTCACCAGCCGACTCCAAAATTCAGCGTTTCCCCATCTCAGCCCAGAAAGCAGGTAGAACAACTTTTGTGGTGTCTTTCAGATGCCTACCAAGGTAGTGTAAAAACTACCAGGAGAACTCCTGTCTGGCACCTTCCCCGGTGGAGTTGTGCATGGGGTGTGTTTGGAACATTTTGTCACCGGCCGACTCCAAAATTCAGCGATTCCCCATCTCAGCCCAGAAAGCAGGTAGAACAACTTTTGTGGTGTCTTTCAGATGCCTACCAAGGTAGTGTAAAAACTACCAGGAGAACTCCTGTCTGGCACCTTCCCCGGTGGAGTTGTGCATGGGGTGTGTTTGGAACATTTTGTCACCAGCCGAGTCCAAAATTCAGCGTTTCCCCATCTCAGCCCAGAAAGCAGGTAGAACAACTTTTGTGGTGCCTTTCAGATGCCTACCAAGGTAGTGTAAAAACTACCAAGAGAACTCCTGTCTGGCACCTTCCCCGGTGGAGTTGTGCATGGGGTGTGTTTGGAACATTTTGTCACCGGCCGAGTCCAAAATTCAGCGGTTCCCCATCTCAGCCCACAAAGCAGGTACAACAACTTTTGTGGTGCCTTTCAGCTGCCTACCAAGGTAGTGTAAAAACTACCAACAGAATTCGTTCCTGGCACCTTCCCCGGTGGAGTTGTGCATGGGGTGTGTTTGGAACATTTTGTCACCAGCCGACTCCAAAATTCAGCGGTTCCCCATCTCAGCCCAGAAAGCAGGTAGAACAACTTTTGTGGTGTCTTTCAGATGCCTACCAAGGTAGTGTAAAAACTACTAAGAGAACTCCTGTCTGGCACCTTCCCCGGTGGAGTTTTGCATGGGGTGTGTTTGGAACATTTTGTCACCGGCCGACTCCAAAATTCAGCGATTCCCCATCTCAGCCCAGAAAGCAGGTAGAACAACTTCTGTGGTGTCTTTCAGATGCCTACCAAGGTAGTGTAAAAACTACTAAGAGAACTCCTGTCTGGCACCTTCCCCGGTGGAGTTGTGCAGGGGGTGTGTTTGGAACATTTTGTCACCGGCCGACTCCAAAATTCAGCGGTTCCCCATCTCAGCCCAGAAAGCAGGAAGAACAACTTTTGTGGTGTCTTTCAAATGCTTACCAAGGTAGTGTAAAAACTACCAGGAGAACTCCTGTCTGGCACCTTCCCCGGTGGAGTTGTGCATGGGGTGTGTTTGGAACATTTTGTCACCGGCCGAGTCCAAAATTCAGCGTTTCCCCATCTCAGCCCAGAAAGCAGGTAGAACAACTTTTGTGGTGCCTTTCAAATGCCTACCAAGGTAGTGTAAAAACTACCAAGAGAACTCCTGTCTGGCACCTTCCCCGGTGGAGTTGTGCATGGGGTGTGTTTGGAACATTTTGTCACCAGCCGACTCCAAAATTCAGCGTTTCCCCATCTCAGCCCACAAAGCAGGTAGAACAACTTTTGTGGTGTCTTTCAGATGCCTACCAAGGTAGTGTAAAAACTACCAGGACAACTCCTGTCTGGCACCTTCCCCGGTGGAGTTGTGCATGGGGTGTGTTTGGAACATTTTGTCACCGGCCGAGTCCAAAATTCAGCGGTTCCCCATCTCAGCCCAGAAAGCAGGAAGAACAACTTTTGTGGTGCCTTTCAGCTGCCTACCAAGGTAGTGTAAAAACTACCAAGAGAACTCCTGTCTGGCACCTTCCCCGGTGGAGTTGTGCATGGGGTGTGTTTGGAACATTTTGTCACCAGCCGAGTCCAAAATTCAGCGTTTCCCCATCTCAGCCCAGAAAGCAGGTAGAACAACTTTTGTGGTGTCTTTCAGATGCCTACCGGAGCAATGTAAAAACTACCAGGAGAACTCCTGTCTGGCACCTTCCCCGGTGGAGTTGTGCATGGGGTGTGTTTGGAACATTTTGTCACCGGCCGGGTCCAAAATTCAGCGGTTCCCCATCTCAGCCCAGAAAGCAGGTAGAACAACTTTTGTGGTACCTTTCAGCTGCCTACCAAGGTAGTGTAAAAACTACCAGGAGAACTCCTGTCTGGCACCTTCCCCGGTGGAGTTGTGCATGGGGTGTGTTTGGAACATTTTGTCACCAGCCGACTCCAAAATTCAGCGGTTCCCCATCTCAGCCCAGAAAGCAGGTAGAACAACTTTTGTGGTGTCTTTCAGATGCCTACCGGAGCAATGTAAAAACTACCAGGAGAACTCCTGTCTGGCACCTTCCCCGGTGGAGTTGTGCAGGGGGTGTGTTTGGAACATTTTGTCACCGGCCGGGTCCAAAATTCAGCGGTTCCCCATCTCAGCCCAGAAAGCAGGTAGAACAACTTTTGTGGTGCCTTTCAGCTGCCTACCGGAGCAATGTAAAAACTACCAGGAGAACTCCTGTCTGGCACCTTCCCCGGTGGAGTTGTGCAGGGGGTGTGTTTGGAACATTTTGTCACCAGCCGACTCCAAAATTCAGCGGTTCCCCATCTCAGCCCACAAAGCAGGTACAACAACTTTTCTTGTGCCTTTCAGCTGCCTACCAAGGTAGTGTAAATCTACCAAAAGAATTCGTTCCTGGCACCTTCCCCGGTGGAGTTGTGCATGGGGTGTGTTTGGAACATTTTGTCACCGGCCGACTCCAAAATTCAGCGTTTCCCCATCTCAGCCCAGAAAGCAGGTAGAACAACTTTTGTGGTGTCTTTCAGATGCCTACCGGAGCAATGTAAAAACTACCAGGAGAACTCCTGTCTGGCACCTTCCCCGGTGGAGTTGTGCATGGGGTGTGTTTGGAACATTTTGTCACCAGCCGAGTCCAAAATTCAGCGGTTCCCCATCTCAGCCCAGAAAGCAGGTAGAACAACTTTTGTGGTGCCTTTCAGCTGCCTACCAAGGTAGTGTAAAAACTACCAAGAGAACTCCTGTCTGGCACCTTCCCCGGTGGAGTTGTGCATGGGGTGTGTTTGGAACATTTTGTCACCGGCCGACTCCAAAATTCAGCGGTTCCCCATCTCAGCCCAGAAAGCAGGTAGAACAACTTTTGTGGTGTCTTTCAGATGCCTACCGGAGCAATGTAAAAACTACCAGGAGAACTCCTGTCTGGCACCTTCCCCGGTGGAGTTGTGCAGGGGGTGTGTTTGGAACATTTTGTCACCAGCCGAGTCCAAAATTCAGCGTTTCCCCATCTCAGCCCAGAAAGCAGGTAGAACAACTTTTGTGGTGTCTTTCAGATGCCTACCGGAGCAATGTAAAAACTACCAGGAGAACTCCTGTCTGGCACCTTCCCCGGTGGAGTTGTGCATGGGGTGTGTTTGGAACATTTTGTCACCGGCCGAGTCCAAAATTCAGCGATTCCCCATCTCAGCCCAGAAAGCAGGTAGAACAACTTTTGTGGTGTCTTTCAGCTGCCTACAAAGGCAGTGTAAAAACTACCAGGAGAACTCCTGTCTGGCACCTTCCCCGGTGGAGTTGTGCATGGGGTGTGTTTGGAACATTTTGTCACCAGCCGAGTCCAAAATTCAGCGGTTCCCCATCTCAGCCCAGAAAGCAGGTAGAACAACTTTTGTGGTGTCTTTCAGATGCCTACCAAGGTAGTGTAAAAACTACCAGGAGAACTCCTGTCTGGCACCTTCCCCGGTGGAGTTGTGCATGGGGTGTGTTTGGAACATTTTGTCACCAGCCGACTCCAAAATTCAGCGATTCCCCATCTCAGCCCAGAAAGCAGGTAGAACAACTTTTGTGGTGTCTTTCAGATGCCTACCAAGGTAGTGTAAAAACTACCAGGAGAACTCCTGTCTGGCACCTTCCCCGGTGGAGTTGTGCAGGGGGTGTGTTTGGAACATTTTGTCACCAGCCGACTCCAAAATTCAGCGTTTCCCCATCTCAGCCCAGAAAGCAGGTAGAACAACTTTTGTGGTGTCTTTCAGATGCCTACCGGAGCAATGTAAAAACTACCAGGAGAACTCCTGTCTGGCACCTTCCGTGGTGGAGTTGTGCATGGGGTGTGTTTGGAACATTTTGTCACCGGCCGAGTCCAAAATTCAGCGGTTCCCCATCTCAGCCCAGAAAGCAGGTAGAACAACTTTTGTGGTGCCTTTCAGCTGCCTACCGGAGCAATGTAAAAACTACCAGGAGAACTCCTGTCTGGCACCTTCCCCGGTGGAGTTGTGCAGGGGGTGTGTTTGGAACATTTTGTCACCAGCCGAGTCCAAAATTCAGCGGTTCCCCATCTCAGCCCAGAAAGCAGGTAGAACAACTTTTGTGGTGTCTTTCAGATGCCTACCGGAGCAATGTAAAAACTACCAGGAGAACTCCTGTCTGGCACCTTCCCCGGTGGAGTTGTGCAGGGGGTGTGTTTGGAACATTTTGTCACCAGCCGAGTCCAAAATTCAGCGTTTCCCCATCTCAGCCCAGAAAGCAGGTAGAACAACTTTTGTGGTGTCTTTCAGATGCCTACCGGAGCAATGTAAAAACTACCAGGAGAACTCCTGTCTGGCACCTTCCCCGGTGGAGTTGTGCATGGGGTGTG
The DNA here is from genome assembly GCF_023634085.1 of Falco cherrug. Taxonomy (NCBI): domain Eukaryota; kingdom Metazoa; phylum Chordata; class Aves; order Falconiformes; family Falconidae; genus Falco; species Falco cherrug. Next base: position 1,235,944 of record NW_026599479.1, on the reverse strand, counting down.
TTTGGAACATTTTGTCACCGGCCGAGTCCAAAATTCAGCGGTTCCCCATCTCAGCCCAGAAAGCAGGTAGAACAACTTTTGTGGTGCCTTTCAGCTGCCTACCGGAGCAATGTAAAAACTACCAGGAGAACTCCTGTCTGGCACCTTCCCCGGTGGAGTTGTGCAGGGGGTGTGTTTGGAACATTTTGTCACCAGCCGAGTCCAAAATTCAGCGGTTCCCCATCTCAGCCCACAAAGCAGGTACAACAACTTTTGTGGTGTCTTTCAGCTGCCTACCAAGGTAGTGTAAATCTACCAAAAGAATTCGTTCCTGGCACCTTCCCCGGTGGAGTTGTGCATGGGGTGTCTGTGGAACATTTTGTCACCGGCCGAGTCCAAAATTCAGCGGTTCCCCATCTCAGCCCAGAAAGCAGGTAGAACAACTTTTGTGGTGTCTTTCAGATGCCTACCGGAGCAATGTAAAAACTACCAGGAGAACTCCTGTCTGGCACCTTCCCCGGTGGAGTTGTGCATGGGGTGTGTTTGGAACATTTTGTTACCAGCCGAGTCCAAAATTCAGCTGTTCCCCATCTCAGCCCAGAAAGCAGGTAGAACAACTTTTGTGGTGTCTTTCAGATGCCTACCAAGGTAGTGTAAAAACTACCAGGAGAACTCCTGTCTGGCACCTTCCCCGGTGGAGTTGTGCATGGGGTGTGTTTGGAACATTTTGTCACCAGCCGACTCCAAAATTCAGCGTTTCCCCATCTCAGCCCAGAAAGCAGGTAGAACAACTTTTGTGGTGTCTTTCAGATGCCTACCAAGGTAGTGTAAAAACTACCAGGAGAACTCCTGTCTGGCACCTTCCGTGGTGGAGTTGTGCATGGGGTGTGTTTGGAACATTTTGTCACCGGCCGAGTCCAAAATTCAGCGATTCCCCATCTCAGCCCAGAAAGCAGGTAGAACAACTTTTGTGGTGTCTTTCAGATGCCTACCAAGGTAGTGTAAAAACTACCAGGAGAACTCCTGTCTGGCACCTTCCCCGGTGGAGTTGTGCATGGGGTGTGTTTGGAACATTTTGTCACCAGCCGAGTCCAAAATTCAGCTGTTCCCCATCTCAGCCCAGAAAGCAGGTAGAACAACTTTTGTGGTGTCTTTCAGATGCCTACCGGAGCAATGTAAAAACTACCAGGAGAACTCCTGTCTGGCACCTTCCCCGGTGGAGTTGTGCATGGGGTGTGTTTGGAACATTTTGTCACCAGCCGAGTCCAAAATTCAGCTGTTCCCCATCTCAGCCCAGAAAAAAGGTAGAACAACTTTTGTGGTGTCTTTCAGATGCCTACCAAGGTAGTGTAAAAACTACCAGGAGAACTCCTGTCTGGCACCTTCCCCGGTGGAGTTGTGCATGGGGTGTGTTTGGAACATTTTGTCACCAGCCGACTCCAAAATTCAGCGTTTCCCCATCTCAGCCCAGAAAGCAGGTAGAACAACTTTTGTGGTGTCTTTCAGATGCCTACCGGAGCAATGTAAAAACTACCAGGAGAACTCCTGTCTGGCACCTTCCGTGGTGGAGTTGTGCATGGGGTGTGTTTGGAACATTTTGTCACCGGCCGAGTCCAAAATTCAGCGGTTCCCCATCTCAGCCCAGAAAGCAGGTAGAACAACTTTTGTGGTGCCTTTCAGATGCCTACCGGAGCAATGTAAAAACTACCAGGAGAACTCCTGTCTGGCACCTTCCCCGGTGGAGTTGTGCAGGGGGTGTGTTTGGAACATTTTGTCACCAGCCGAGTCCAAAATTCAGCGGTTCCCCATCTCAGCCCACAAAGCAGGTAGAACAACTTTTGTGGTGCCTTTCAGCTGCCTACCAAGGTAGTGTAAATCTACCAAAAGAATTCGTTCCTGGCACCTTCCCCGGTGGAGTTGTGCATGGGGTGTCTGTGGAACATTTTGTCACCGGCCGACTCCAAAATTCAGCGGTTCCCCATCTCAGCCCACAAAGCAGGTAGAACAACTTTTGTGGTGTCTTTCAGATGCCTACCGGAGCAATGTAAAAACTACCAGGAGAACTCCTGTCTGGCACCTTCCCCGGTGGAGTTGTGCATGGGGTGTGTTTGGAACATTTTGTCACCAGCCGAGTCCAAAATTCAGCTGTTCCCCATCTCAGCCCAGAAAGCAGGTAGAACAACTTTTGTGGTGTCTTTCAGATGCCTACCAAGGTAGTGTAAAAACTACCAGGAGAACTCCTGTCTGGCACCTTCCCCGGTGGAGTTGTGCATGGGGTGTGTTTGGAACATTTTGTCACCGGCCGAGTCCAAAATTCAGCGATTCCCCATCTCAGCCCAGAAAGCAGGTAGAACAACTTTTGTGGTGTCTTTCAGATGCCTACCAAGGTAGTGTAAAAACTACCAGGAGAACTCCTGTCTGGCACCTTCCCCGGTGGAGTTGTGCATGGGGTGTGTTTGGAACATTTTGTCACCAGCCGACTCCAAAATTCAGCGTTTCCCCATCTCAGCCCAGAAAGCAGGTAGAACAACTTTTGTGGTGCCTTTCAGCTGCCTATCAAGGTAGTGTAAAAACTACCAAGAGAACTCCTTTCTGGCACCTTCCGTGGTGGAGTTGTGCATGGGGTGTGTTTGGAACATTTTGTCACCAGCCGAGTCCAAAATTCAGCGGTTCCCTATCTCAGCCCAGAAAGCAGGTAGAACAACTTTTGTGGTGCCTTTCAGCTGCCTACCAAGGTAGTGTAAAAACTACCAAGAGAACTCCTGTCTGGCACCTTCCCCGGTGGAGTTGTGCATGGGGTGTGTTTGGAACATTTTGTCACCGGCCGACTCCAAAATTCAGCGGTTCCCCATCTCAGCCCAGAAAGCAGGTAGAACAACTTTTGTGGTGTCTTTCAGATGCCTACCGGAGCAATGTAAAAACTACCAGGAGAACTCCTGTCTGGCACCTTCCGTGGTGGAGTTGTGCATGGGGTGTGTTTGGAACATTTTGTCACCAGCCGAGTCCAAAATTCAGCGATTCCCCATCTCAGCCCAGAAAGCAGGTAGAACAACTTTTGTGGTGTCTTTCAGATGCCTACCGGAGCAATGTAAAAACTACCAGGAGAACTCCTGTCTGGCACCTTCCCCGGTGGAGTTGTGCATGGGGTGTGTTTGGAACATTTTGTCACCGGCCGAGTCCAAAATTCAGCGATTCCCCATCTCAGCCCAGAAAGCAGGTAGAACAACTTTTGTGGTGTCTTTCAGACGCCTACAAAGGCAGTGTAAAAACTACCAGGAGAACTCCTGTCTGGCACCTTCCCCGGTGGAGTTGTGCATGGGGTGTGTTTGGAACATTTTGTCACCAGCCGAGTCCAAAATTCAGCGGTTCCCCATCTCAGCCCACAAAGCAGGTACAACAACTTTTGTGGTGTCTTTCAGATGCCTACCGGAGCAATGTAAAAACTACCAGGAGAACTCCTGTCTGGCACCTTCCCCGGTGGAGTTGTGCATGGGGTGTGTTTGGAACATTTTGTCACCGGCCGACTCCAAAATTCAGCGATTCCCCATCTCAGCCCAGAAAGCAGGTAGAACAACTTTTGTGGTGTCTTTCAGATGCCTACAAAGGCAGTGTAAAAACTACCAGGAGAACTCCTGTCTGGCACCTTCCCCGGTGGAGTTGTGCATGGGGTGTGTTTGGAACATTTTGTCACCAGCCGAGTCCAAAATTCAGCGGTTCCCCATCTCAGCCCAGAAAGCAGGTAGAACAACTTTTGTGGTGTCTTTCAGATGCCTACAAAGGCAGTGTAAAAACTACCAGGAGAACTCCTGTCTGGCACCTTCCCCGGTGGAGTTGTGCATGGGGTGTGTTTGGAACATTTTGTCACCAGCCGACTCCAAAATTCAGCGGTTCCCCATCTCAGCCCACAAAGCAGGTACAACAACTTTTCTTGTGCCTTTCAGCTGCCTACCAAGGTAGTGTAAATCTACCAAAAGAATTCGTTCCTGGCACCTTCCCCGGTGGAGTTGTGCATGGGGTGTCTGTGGAACATTTTGTCACCGGCCGAGTCCAAAATTCAGCGGTTCCCCATCTCAGCCCACAAAGCAGGTACAACAACTTTTCTTGTGCCTTTCAGCTGCCTACCAAGGTAGTGTAAATCTACCAAAAGAATTCGTTCCTGGCACCTTCCCCGGTGGAGTTGTGCATGGGGTGTCTGTGGAACATTTTGTCACCGGCCGAGTCCAAAATTCAGCGGTTCCCCATCTCAGCCCACAAAGCAGGTAGAACAACTTTTGTGGTGTCTTTCAGATGCCTACCGGAGCAATGTAAAAACTACCAGGAGAACTCCTGTCTGGCACCTTCCCCGGTGGAGTTGTGCATGGGGTGTGTTTGGAACATTTTGTCACCAGCCGACTCCAAAATTCAGCGTTTCCCCATCTCAGCCCAGAAAGCAGGTAGAACAACTTTTGTGGTGTCTTTCAGATGCCTACCAAGGTAGTGTAAAAACTACCAGGAGAACTCCTGTCTGGCACCTTCCCCGGTGGAGTTGTGCAGGGGGTGTGTTTGGAACATTTTGTCACCGGCCGACTCCAAAATTCAGCGGTTCCCCATCTCAGCCCAGAAAGCAGGAAGAACAACTTTTGTGGTGTCTTTCAAATGCTTACCAAGGTAGTGTAAAAACTACCAGGAGAACTCCTGTCTGGCACCTTCCCCGGTGGAGTTGTGCATGGGGTGTGTTTGGAACATTTTGTCACCGGCCGAGTCCAAAATTCAGCGTTTCCCCATCTCAGCCCAGAAAGCAGGTAGAACAACTTTTGTGGTGCCTTTCAAATGCCTACCAAGGTAGTGTAAAAACTACCAAGAGAACTCCTGTCTGGCACCTTCCCCGGTGGAGTTGTGCATGGGGTGTGTTTGGAACATTTTGTCACCAGCCGACTCCAAAATTCAGCGTTTCCCCATCTCAGCCCACAAAGCAGGTAGAACAACTTTTGTGGTGTCTTTCAGATGCCTACCAAGGTAGTGTAAAAACTACCAGGACAACTCCTGTCTGGCACCTTCCCCGGTGGAGTTGTGCATGGGGTGTGTTTGGAACATTTTGTCACCGGCCGAGTCCAAAATTCAGCGGTTCCCCATCTCAGCCCAGAAAGCAGGAAGAACAACTTTTGTGGTGCCTTTCAAATGCTTACCAAGGTAGTGTAAAAACTACCAAGAGAACTCCTGTCTGGCACCTTCCCCGGTGGAGTTGTGCATGGGGTGTGTTTGGAACATTTTGTCACCGGCCGAGTCCAAAATTCAGCGTTTCCCCATCTCAGCCCAGAAAGCAGGTAGAACAACTTTTGTGGTGTCTTTCAGATGCCTACCGGAGCAATGTAAAAACTACCAGGAGAACTCCTGTCTGGCACCTTCCCCGGTGGAGTTGTGCATGGGGTGTGTTTGGAACATTTTGTCACCGGCCGGGTCCAAAATTCAGCGGTTCCCCATCTCAGCCCAGAAAGCAGGTAGAACAACTTTTGTGGTGTCTTTCAGATGCCTACCAAGGTAGTGTAAAAACTACCAGGAGAACTCCTGTCTGGCACCTTCCCCGGTGGAGTTGTGCATGGGGTGTGTTTGGAACATTTTGTCACCAGCCGACTCCAAAATTCAGCGTTTCCCCATCTCAGCCCAGAAAGCAGGTAGAACAACTTTTGTGGTGTCTTTCAGATGCCTACCAAGGTAGTGTAAAAACTACCAGGAGAACTCCTGTCTGGCACCTTCCCCGGTGGAGTTGTGCAGGGGGTGTGTTTGGAACATTTTGTCACCGGCCGACTCCAAAATTCAGCGGTTCCCCATCTCAGCCCAGAAAGCAGGAAGAACAACTTTTGTGGTGTCTTTCAAATGCTTACCAAGGTAGTGTAAAAACTACCAGGAGAACTCCTGTCTGGCACCTTCCGTGGTGGAGTTGTGCATGGGGTGTGTTTGGAACATTTTGTCAACGGCCGACTCCAAAATTCAGCGGTTCCCCATCTCAGCCCAGAAAGCAGGTAGAACAACTTTTGTGGTGTCTTTCAGATGCCTACCGGAGCAATGTAAAAACTACCAGGAGAACTCCTGTCTGGCACCTTCCCCGGTGGAGTTGTGCAGGGGGTGTGTTTGGAACATTTTGTCACCAGCCGAGTCCAAAATACAGCGTTTCCCCATCTCAGCCCAGAAAGCAGGTAGAACAACTTTTGTGGTGTCTTTCAGATGCCTACCGGAGCAATGTAAAAACTACCAGGAGAACTCCTGTCTGGCACCTTCCCCGGTGGAGTTGTGCATGGGGTGTGTTTGGAACATTTTGTCACCAGCCGAGTCCAAAATTCAGCTGTTCCCCATCTCAGCCCAGAAAGCAGGTAGAACAACTTTTGTGGTGTCTTTCAGATGCCTACCAAGGTAGTGTAAAAACTACCAGGAGAACTCCTGTCTGGCACCTTCCCCGGTGGAGTTGTGCATGGGGTGTGTTTGGAACATTTTGTCACCAGCCGACTCCAAAATTCACCGTTTCCCCATCTCAGCCCAGAAAGCAGGTAGAACAACTTTTGTGGTGTCTTTCAGATGCCTACCAAGGTAGTGTAAAAACTACCAGGAGAACTCCTGTCTGGCACCTTCCCCGGTGGAGTTGTGCATGGGGTGTGTTTGGAACATTTTGTCACCGGCCGAGTCCAAAATTCAGCGATTCCCCATCTCAGCCCAGAAAGCAGGTAGAACAACTTTTGTGGTGTCTTTCAGATGCCTACCAAGGTAGTGTAAAAACTACCAGGAGAACTCCTGTCTGGCACCTTCCGTGGTGGAGTTGTGCATGGGGTGTGTTTGGAACATTTTGTCACCGGCCGAGTCCAAAATTCAGCGATTCCCCATCTCAGCCCAGAAAGCAGGTAGAACAACTTTTGTGGTGTCTTTCAGATGCCTACCGGAGCAATGTAAAAACTACCAGGAGAACTCCTGTCTGGCACCTTCCCCGGTGGAGTTGTGCATGGGGTGTGTTTGGAACATTTTGTCACCAGCCGAGTCCAAAATTCAGCGGTTCCCCATCTCAGCCCAGAAAGCAGGTAGAACAACTTTTGTGGTGTCTTTCAGATGCCTACCGGAGCAATGTAAAAACTACCAGGAGAACTCCTGTCTGGCACCTTCCCCGGTGGAGTTGTGCAGGGGGTGTGTTTGGAACATTTTGTCACCAGCCGAGTCCAAAATTCAGCGGTTCCCTATCTCAGCCCAGAAAGCAGGTAGAACAAGTTTTGTGGTGTCTTTCAGCTGCCTACCAAGGTAGTGTAAAAACTACCAAGAGAACTCCTGTCTGGCACCTTCCCCGGTGGTGTTGTGCATGGGGTGTGTTTGGAACATTTTGTCACCGGCCGAGTCCAAAATTCAGCTGTTCCCCATCTCAGCCCAGAAAGCAGGTAGAACAACTTTTGTGGTGTCTTTCAGATGCCTACCGGAGCAATGTAAAAACTACCAGGAGAACTCCTGTCTGGCACCTTCCCCGGTGGAGTTGTGCAGGGGGTGTGTTTGGAACATTTTGTCACCGGCCGAGTCCAAAATTCAGCGGTTCCCCATCTCAGCCCAGAAAGCAGGTAGAACAACTTTTGTGGTGCTTTCAGATGCCTACCGGAGCAATGTAAAAACTACCAGGAGAACTCCTGTCTGGCACCTTCCCCGGTGGAGTTGTGCATGGGGTGTGTTTGGAACATTTTGTCACCAGCCGAGTCCAAAATTCAGCGGTTCCCCATCTCAGCCCACAAAGCAGGTACAACAACTTTTCTTGTGCCTTTCAACTGCCTACCAAGGTAGTGTAAAAACTACCAAGAGAACTCCTGTCTGGCACCTTCCCCGGTGGAGTTGTGCATGGGGTGTGTTTGGAACATTTTGTCACCGGCCGAGTCCAAAATTCAGCGGTTCCCCATCTCAGCCCACAAAGCAGGTAGAACAACTTTTGTGGTGTCTTTCAGATGCCTACCGGAGCAATGTAAAAACTACCAGGAGAACTCCTGTCTGGCACCTTCCGTGGTGGAGTTGTGCATGGGGTGTGTTTGGAACATTTTGTCACCAGCCGAGTCTAAAATTCAGCTGTTCCCCATCTCAGCCCAGAAAGCAGGTAGAACAACTTTTGTGGTGTCTTTCAGATGCCTACCAAGGTAGTGTAAAAACTACCAGGAGAACTCCTGTCTGGCACCTTCCCCGGTGGAGTTGTGCATGGGGTGTGTTTGGAACATTTTGTCACCAGCCGACTCCAAAATTCAGCGTTTCCCCATCTCAGCCCAGAAAGCAGGTAGAACAACTTTTGTGGTGTCTTTCAGATGCCTACCGGAGCAATGTAAAAACTACCAGGAGAACTCCTGTCTGGCACCTTCCCCGGTGGAGTTGTGCATGGGGTGTGTTTGGAACATTTTGTCACCGGCCGAGTCCAAAATTCAGCGGTTCCCCATCTCAGCCCAGAAAGCAGGTAGAACAACTTTTGTGGTGCCTTTCAGCTGCCTACCGGAGCAATGTAAAAACTACCAGGAGAACTCCTGTCTGGCACCTTCCCCGGTGGAGTTGTGCAGGGGGTGTGTTTGGAACATTTTGTCACCAGCCGAGTCCAAAATTCAGCGGTTCCCTATCTCAGCCCAGAAAGCAGGTAGAACAAGTTTTGTGGTGTCTTTCAGCTGCCTACCAAGGTAGTGTAAAAACTACCAAGAGAACTCCTGTCTGGCACCTTCCCCGGTGGTGTTGTGCATGGGGTGTGTTTGGAACATTTTGTCACCGGCCGAGTCCAAAATTCAGCTGTTCCCCATCTCAGCCCAGAAAGCAGGTAGAACAACTTTTGTGGTGTCTTTCAGATGCCTACCGGAGCAATGTAAAAACTACCAGGAGAACTCCTGTCTGGCACCTTCCCCGGTGGAGTTGTGCAGGGGGTGTGTTTGGAACATTTTGTCACCGGCCGAGTCCAAAATTCAGCGGTTCCCCATCTCAGCCCAGAAAGCAGGTAGAACAACTTTTGTGGTGCTTTCAGATGCCTACCGGAGCAATGTAAAAACTACCAGGAGAACTCCTGTCTGGCACCTTCCCCGGTGGAGTTGTGCAGGGGGTGTGTTTGGAACATTTTGTCACCAGCCGAGTCCAAAATTCAGCGGTTCCCCATCTCAGCCCACAAAGCAGGTACAACAACTTTTCTTGTGCCTTTCAACTGCCTACCAAGGTAGTGTAAAAACTACCAAGAGAACTCCTGTCTGGCACCTTCCCCGGTGGTGTTGTGCATGGGGTGTGTTTGGAACATTTTGTCACCGGCCGAGTCCAAAATTCAGCTGTTCCCCATCTCAGCCCAGAAAGCAGGTAGAACAACTTTTGTGGTGTCTTTCAGATGCCTACCGGAGCAATGTAAAAACTACCAGGAGAACTCCTGTCTGGCACCTTCCCCGGTGGAGTTGTGCAGGGGGTGTGTTTGGAACATTTTGTCACCGGCCGAGTCCAAAATTCAGCGGTTCCCCATCTCAGCCCACAAAGCAGGTAGAACAACTTTTGTGGTGTCTTTCAGATGCCTACCGGAGCAATGTAAAAACTACCAGGAGAACTCCTGTCTGGCACCTTCCGTGGTGGAGTTGTGCATGGGGTGTGTTTGGAACATTTTGTCACCAGCCGAGTCTAAAATTCAGCTGTTCCCCATCTCAGCCCAGAAAGCAGGTAGAACAACTTTTGTGGTGTCTTTCAGATGCCTACCAAGGTAGTGTAAAAACTACCAGGAGAACTCCTGTCTGGCACCTTCCCCGGTGGAGTTGTGCATGGGGTGTGTTTGGAACATTTTGTCACCAGCCGACTCCAAAATTCAGCGTTTCCCCATCTCAGCCCAGAAAGCAGGTAGAACAACTTTTGTGGTGTCTTTCAGATGCCTACCGGAGCAATGTAAAAACTACCAGGAGAACTCCTGTCTGGCACCTTCCCCGGTGGAGTTGTGCATGGGGTGTGTTTGGAACATTTTGTCACCGGCCGAGTCCAAAATTCAGCGGTTCCCCATCTCAGCCCAGAAAGCAGGTAGAACAACTTTTGTGGTGCCTTTCAGCTGCCTACCGGAGCAATGTAAAAACTACCAGGAGAACTCCTGTCTGGCACCTTCCCCGGTGGAGTTGTGCATGGGGTGTGTTTGGAACATTTTGTCACCAGCCGAGTCCAAAATTCAGCGGTTCCCCATCTCACCCCACAAAGCAGGTACAACAACTTTTCTTGTGCCTTTCAGATGCCTACCAAGGTAGTGTAAATCTACCAAAAGAATTCGTTCCTGGCACCTTCCCCGGTGGAGTTGTGCATGGGGTGTCTGTGGAACATTTTGTCACCGGCCGAGTCCAAAATTCAGCGGTTCCCCATCTCAGCCCAGAAAGCAGGTAGAACAACTTTTGTGGTGCCTTTCAGCTGCCTACCGGAGCAATGTAAAAACTACCAGGAGAACTCCTGTCTGGCACCTTCCCCGGTGGAGTTGTGCATGGGGTGTGTTTGGAACATTTTGTCACCAGCCGAGTCCAAAATTCAGCTGTTCCCCATCTCAGCCCAGAAAGCAGGTAGAACAACTTTTGTGGTGTCTTTCAGATGCCTACCAAGGTAGTGTAAAAACTACCAGGAGAACTCCTGTCTGGCACCTTCCCCGGTGGAGTTGTGCATGGGGTGTGTTTGGAACATTTTGTCACCAGCCGACTCCAAAATTCAGCGTTTCCCCATCTCAGCCCAGAAAGCAGGTAGAACAACTTTTGTGGTGTCTTTCAGATGCCTACCAAGGTAGTGTAAAAACTACCAGGAGAACTCCTGTCTGGCACCTTCCCCGGTGGAGTTGTGCATGGGGTGTGTTTGGAACATTTTGTCACCGGCCGAGTCCAAAATTCAGCGATTCCCCATCTCAGCCCAGAAAGCAGGTAGAACAACTTTTGTGGTGTCTTTCAGATGCCTACCGGAGCAATGTAAAAACTACCAGGAGAACTCCTGTCTGGCACCTTCCCCGGTGGAGTTGTGCAGGGGGTGTGTTTGGAACATTTTGTCACCGGCCGAGTCCAAAATTCAGCGGTTCCCCATCTCAGCCCAGAAAGCAGGTAGAACAACTTTTGTGGTGCCTTTCAGCTGCCTACCGGAGCAATGTAAAAACTACCAGGAGAACTCCTGTCTGGCACCTTCCCCGGTGGAGTTGTGCAGGGGGTGTGTTTGGAACATTTTGTCACCAGCCGAGTCCAAAATTCAGCGGTTCCCCATCTCAGCCCACAAAGCAGGTACAACAACTTTTCTTGTGCCTTTCAGCTGCCTACCAAGGTAGTGTAAAAACTACCAAGAGAACTCCTGTCTGGCACCTTCCCCGGTGGTGTTGTGCATGGGGTGTGTTTGGAACATTTTGTCACCGGCCGAGTCCAAAATTCAGCGGTTCCCTATCTCAGCCCAGAAAGCAGGTAGAACAACTTTTGTGGTGTCTTTCAGCTGCCTACCAAGGTAGTGTAAAAACTACCAAGAGAACTCCTGTCTGGCACCTTCCCCGGTGGTGTTGTGCATGGGGTGTGTTTGGAACATTTTGTCACCGGCCGAGTCCAAAATTCAGCTGTTCCCCATCTCAGCCCAGAAAGCAGGTAGAACAACTTTTGTGGTGTCTTTCAGATGCCTACCGGAGCAATGTAAAAACTACCAGGAGAACTCCTGTCTGGCACCTTCCCCGGTGGAGTTGTGCATGGGGTGTGTTTGGAACATTTTGTCACCGGCCGAGTCCAAAATTCAGCGGTTCCCCATCTCAGCCCAGAAAGCAGGTAGAACAACTTTTGTGGTGCCTTTCAGCTGCCTACCGGAGCAATGTAAAAACTACCAGGAGAACTCCTGTCTGGCACCTTCCCCGGTGGAGTTGTGCAGGGGGTGTGTTTGGAACATTTTGTCACCAGCCGAGTCCAAAATTCAGCGGTTCCCCATCTCAGCCCACAAAGCAGGTACAACAACTTTTCTTGTGCCTTTCAGATGCCTACCAAGGTAGTGTAAATCTACCAAAAGAATTCGTTCCTGGCACCTTCCCCGGTGGAGTTGTGCATGGGGTGTCTGTGGAACATTTTGTCACCGGCCGAGTCCAAAATTCAGCGGTTCCCCATCTCAGCCCACAAAGCAGGTAGAACAACTTTTGTGGTGTCTTTCAGATGCCTACCGGAGCAATGTAAAAACTACCAGGAGAACTCCTGTCTGGCACCTTCCCCGGTGGAGTTGTGCATGGGGTGTGTTTGGAACATTTTGTCACCAGCCGAGTCCAAAATTCAGCTGTTCCCCATCTCAGCCCAGAAAGCAGGTAGAACAACTTTTGTGGTGTCTTTCAGATGCCTACCAAGGTAGTGTAAAAACTACCAGGAGAACTCCTGTCTGGCACCTTCCCCGGTGGAGTTGTGCATGGGGTGTGTTTGGAACATTTTGTCACCAGCCGACTCCAAAATTCAGCGTTTCCCCATCTCAGCCCACAAAGCAGGTACAACAACTTTTCTTGTGCCTTTCAGCTGCCTACCAAGGTAGTGTAAATCTACCAACAGAATTCGTTCCTGGCACCTTCCCCGGTGGAGTTGTGCATGGGGTGTGTTTGGAACATTTTGTCACCGGCCGAGTCCAAAATTCAGCGATTCCCCATCTCAGCCCAGAAAGCAGGTAGAACAACTTTTGTGGTGTCTTTCAGATGCCTACCGGAGCAATGTAAAAACTACCAGGAGAACTCCTGTCTGGCACCTTCCCCGGTGGAGTTGTGCAGGGGGTGTGTTTGGAACATTTTGTCACCGGCCGAGTCCAAAATTCAGCGGTTCCCCATCTCAGCCCAGAAAGCAGGTAGAACAACTTTTGTGGTGCCTTTCAGCTGCCTACCGGAGCAATGTAAAAACTACCAGGAGAACTCCTGTCTGGCACCTTCCGTGGTGGAGTTGTGCATGGGGTGTGTTTGGAACATTTTGTCACCAGCCGAGTCCAAAATTCAGCTGTTCCCCATCTCAGCCCAGAAAGCAGGTAGAACAACTTTTGTGGTGTCTTTCAGATGCCTACCAAGGTAGTGTAAAAACTACCAGGAGAACTCCTGTCTGGCACCTTCCCCGGTGGAGTTGTGCATGGGGTGTGTTTGGAACATTTTGTCACCAGCCGACTCCAAAATTCAGCGTTTCCCCATCTCAGCCCAGAAAGCAGGTAGAACAACTTTTGTGGTGTCTTTCAGATGCCTACCAAGGTAGTGTAAAAACTACCAGGAGAACTCCTGTCTGGCACCTTCCCCGGTGGAGTTGTGCATGGGGTGTGTTTGGAACATTTTGTCACCGGCCGAGTCCAAAATTCAGCGATTCCCCATCTCAGCCCAGAAAGCAGGTAGAACAACTTTTGTGGTGTCTTTCAGATGCCTACCGGAGCAATGTAAAAACTACCAGGAGAACTCCTGTCTGGCACCTTCCCCGGTGGAGTTGTGCATGGGGTGTGTTTGGAACATTTTGTCACCGGCCGAGTCCAAAATTCAGCGGTTCCCCATCTCAGCCCAGAAAGCAGGTAGAACAACTTTTGTGGTGCCTTTCAGCTGCCTACCGGAGCAATTTAAAAACTACCAGGAGAACTCCTGTCTGGCACCTTCCCCGGTGGAGTTGTGCATGGGGTGTGTTTGGAACATTTTGTCACCAGCCGAGTCCAAAATTCAGCGGTTCCCCATCTCAGCCCACAAAGCAGGTACAACAACTTTTCTTGTGCCTTTCAGCTGCCTACCAAGGTAGTCTAAATCTACCAAAAGAATTCGTTCCTGGCACCTTCCCCGGTGGAGTTGTGCATGGGGTGTCTGTGGAACATTTTGTCACCGGCCGAGTCCAAAATTCAGCGTTTCCCCATCTCAGCCCACAAAGCAGGTAGAACAACTTTTGTGGTGTCTTTCAGATGCCTACCGGAGCAATGTAAAAACTACCAGGAGAACTCCTGTCTGGCACCTTCCCCGGTGGAGTTGTGCATGGGGTGTGTTTGGAACATTTTGTCACCAGCCGAGTCCAAAATTCAGCTGTTCCCCATCTCAGCCCAGAAAGCAGGTAGAACAACTTTTGTGGTGTCTTTCAGATGCCTACCAAGGTAGTGTAAAAACTACCAGGAGAACTCCTGTCTGGCACCTTCCCCGGTGGAGTTGTGCATGGGGTGTGTTTGGAACATTTTGTCACCAGCCGACTCCAAAATTCAGCGTTTCCCCATCTCAGCCCAGAAAGCAGGTAGAACAACTTTTGTGGTGTCTTTCAGATGCCTACAAAGGTAGTGTAAAAACTACCAGGAGAACTCCTGTCTGGCACCTTCCGTGGTGGAGTTGTGCATGGGGTGTGTTTGGAACATTTTGTCACCGGCCGAGTCCGAAATTCAGCGGTTCCCCATCTCAGCCCAGAAAGCAGGAAGAACAACTTTTGTGGTGTCTTTCAGATGCCTACCAAGGTAGTGTAAAAACTACCAGGAGAACTCCTGTCTGGCACCTTCCGTGGTGGAGTTGTGCATGGGGTGTGTTTGGAACATTTTGTCACCGGCCGAGTCCAAAATTCAGCGGTTCCCCATCTCAGCCCAGAAAGCAGGTAGAACAACTTTTGTGGTGCCTTTCAGCTGCCTACCAAGGTAGTGTAAAAACTACCAAGAGAACTCCTGTCTGGCACCTTCCCCGGTGGTGTTGTGCATGGGGTGTGTTTGGAACATTTTGTCACCGGCCGAGTCCAAAATTCAGCTGTTCCCCATCTCAGCCCAGAAAGCAGGTAGAACAACTTTTGTGGTGTCTTTCAGATGCCTACCGGAGCAATGTAAAAACTACCAGGAGAACTCCTGTCTGGCACCTTCCCCGGTGGAGTTGTGCATGGGGTGTGTTTGGAACATTTTGTCACCAGCCGAGTCCAAAATTCAGCTGTTCCCCATCTCAGCCCAGAAAGCAGGTAGAACAACTTTTGTGGTGTCTTTCAGATGCCTACCAAGGTAGTGTAAAAACTACCAGGAGAACTCCTGTCTGGCACCTTCCCCGGTGGAGTTGTGCATGGGGTGTGTTTGGAACATTTTGTCACCAGCCGACTCCAAAATTCAGCGTTTCCCCATCTCAGCCCAGAAAGCAGGTAGAACAACTTTTGTGGTGTCTTTCAGATGCCTACCGGAGCAATGTAAAAACTACCAGGAGAACTCCTGTCTGGCACCTTCCCCGGTGGAGTTGTGCATGGGGTGTGTTTGGAACATTTTGTCACCGGCCGAGTCCAAAATTCAGCTGTTCCCCATCTCAGCCCAGAAAGCAGGTAGAACAACTTTTGTGGTGTCTTT
Source organism: Falco cherrug (assembly GCF_023634085.1). Classification (NCBI taxonomy): domain Eukaryota; kingdom Metazoa; phylum Chordata; class Aves; order Falconiformes; family Falconidae; genus Falco; species Falco cherrug. The sequence continues at coordinate 1,220,725 of NW_026599479.1, read as the reverse complement.
CAGATGCCTACCGGAGCAATGTAAAAACTACCAGGAGAACTCCTGTCTGGCACCTTCCCCGGTGGAGTTGTGCATGGGGTGTGTTTGGAACATTTTGTCACCGGCCGAGTCCAAAATTCAGCGGTTCCCCATCTCAGCCCAGAAAGCAGGTAGAACAACTTTTGTGGTGCCTTTCAGCTGCCTACCGGAGCAATGTAAAAACTACCAGGAGAACTCCTGTCTGGCACCTTCCGTGGTGGAGTTGTGCATGGGGTGTGTTTGGAACATTTTGTCACCAGCCGAGTCCAAAATTCAGCTGTTCCCCATCTCAGCCCAGAAAGCAGGTAGAACAACTTTTGTGGTGTCTTTCAGATGCCTACCAAGGTAGTGTAAAAACTACCAGGAGAACTCCTGTCTGGCACCTTCCCCGGTGGAGTTGTGCATGGGGTGTGTTTGGAACATTTTGTCACCAGCCGACTCCAAAATTCAGCGTTTCCCCATCTCAGCCCAGAAAGCAGGTAGAACAACTTTTGTGGTGTCTTTCAGATGCCTACCAAGGTAGTGTAAAAACTACCAGGAGAACTCCTGTCTGGCACCTTCCCCGGTGGAGTTGTGCATGGGGTGTGTTTGGAACATTTTGTCACCGGCCGAGTCCAAAATTCAGCGATTCCCCATCTCAGCCCAGAAAGCAGGTAGAACAACTTTTGTGGTGTCTTTCAGATGCCTACCGGAGCAATGTAAAAACTACCAGGAGAACTCCTGTCTGGCACCTTCCCCGGTGGAGTTGTGCATGGGGTGTGTTTGGAACATTTTGTCACCGGCCGAGTCCAAAATTCAGCGGTTCCCCATCTCAGCCCAGAAAGCAGGTAGAACAACTTTTGTGGTGCCTTTCAGCTGCCTACCGGAGCAATTTAAAAACTACCAGGAGAACTCCTGTCTGGCACCTTCCCCGGTGGAGTTGTGCATGGGGTGTGTTTGGAACATTTTGTCACCAGCCGAGTCCAAAATTCAGCGGTTCCCCATCTCAGCCCACAAAGCAGGTACAACAACTTTTCTTGTGCCTTTCAGCTGCCTACCAAGGTAGTGTAAATCTACCAAAAGAATTCGTTCCTGGCACCTTCCCCGGTGGAGTTGTGCATGGGGTGTCTGTGGAACATTTTGTCACCGGCCGAGTCCAAAATTCAGCGTTTCCCCATCTCAGCCCACAAAGCAGGTAGAACAACTTTTGTGGTGTCTTTCAGATGCCTACCGGAGCAATGTAAAAACTACCAGGAGAACTCCTGTCTGGCACCTTCCCCGGTGGAGTTGTGCATGGGGTGTGTTTGGAACATTTTGTCACCAGCCGAGTCCAAAATTCAGCTGTTCCCCATCTCAGCCCAGAAAGCAGGTAGAACAACTTTTGTGGTGTCTTTCAGATGCCTACCAAGGTAGTGTAAAAACTACCAGGAGAACTCCTGTCTGGCACCTTCCCCGGTGGAGTTGTGCATGGGGTGTGTTTGGAACATTTTGTCACCAGCCGACTCCAAAATTCAGCGTTTCCCCATCTCAGCCCAGAAAGCAGGTAGAACAACTTTTGTGGTGTCTTTCAGATGCCTACAAAGGTAGTGTAAAAACTACCAGGAGAACTCCTGTCTGGCACCTTCCGTGGTGGAGTTGTGCATGGGGTGTGTTTGGAACATTTTGTCACCGGCCGAGTCCGAAATTCAGCGGTTCCCCATCTCAGCCCAGAAAGCAGGAAGAACAACTTTTGTGGTGTCTTTCAGATGCCTACCAAGGTAGTGTAAAAACTACCAGGAGAACTCCTGTCTGGCACCTTCCGTGGTGGAGTTGTGCATGGGGTGTGTTTGGAACATTTTGTCACCGGCCGAGTCCAAAATTCAGCGGTTCCCCATCTCAGCCCAGAAAGCAGGTAGAACAACTTTTGTGGTGCCTTTCAGCTGCCTACCAAGGTAGTGTAAAAACTACCAAGAGAACTCCTGTCTGGCACCTTCCCCGGTGGTGTTGTGCATGGGGTGTGTTTGGAACATTTTGTCACCGGCCGAGTCCAAAATTCAGCTGTTCCCCATCTCAGCCCAGAAAGCAGGTAGAACAACTTTTGTGGTGTCTTTCAGATGCCTACCGGAGCAATGTAAAAACTACCAGGAGAACTCCTGTCTGGCACCTTCCCCGGTGGAGTTGTGCATGGGGTGTGTTTGGAACATTTTGTCACCAGCCGAGTCCAAAATTCAGCTGTTCCCCATCTCAGCCCAGAAAGCAGGTAGAACAACTTTTGTGGTGTCTTTCAGATGCCTACCAAGGTAGTGTAAAAACTACCAGGAGAACTCCTGTCTGGCACCTTCCCCGGTGGAGTTGTGCATGGGGTGTGTTTGGAACATTTTGTCACCAGCCGACTCCAAAATTCAGCGTTTCCCCATCTCAGCCCAGAAAGCAGGTAGAACAACTTTTGTGGTGTCTTTCAGATGCCTACCGGAGCAATGTAAAAACTACCAGGAGAACTCCTGTCTGGCACCTTCCCCGGTGGAGTTGTGCATGGGGTGTGTTTGGAACATTTTGTCACCGGCCGAGTCCAAAATTCAGCGGTTCCCCATCTCAGCCCAGAAAGCAGGTAGAACAACTTTTGTGGTGCCTTTCAGCTGCCTACCAAGGTAGTGTAAAAACTACCAAGAGAACTCCTGTCTGGCACCTTCCCCGGTGGTGTTGTGCATGGGGTGTGTTTGGAACATTTTGTCACCGGCCGAGTCCAAAATTCAGCTGTTCCCCATCTCAGCCCAGAAAGCAGGTAGAACAACTTTTGTGGTGTCTTTCAGATGCCTACCGGAGCAATGTAAAAACTACCAGGAGAACTCCTGTCTGGCACCTTCCGTGGTGGAGTTGTGCATGGGGTGTGTTTGGAACATTTTGTCACCAGCCGAGTCCAAAATTCAGCTGTTCCCCATCTCAGCCCAGAAAGCAGGTAGAACAACTTTTGTGGTGTCTTTCAGATGCCTACCAAGGTAGTGTAAAAACTACCAGGAGAACTCCTGTCTGGCACCTTCCCCGGTGGAGTTGTGCAGGGGGTGTGTTTGGAACATTTTGTCACCAGCCGACTCCAAAATTCAGCGTTTCCCCATCTCAGCCCAGAAAGCAGGTAGAACAACTTTTGTGGTGTCTTTCAGATGCCTACCATGGTAGTGTAAAAACTACCAAGAGAACTCCTGTCTGGCACCTTCCCCGGTGGAGTTGTGCATGGGGTGTGTTTGGAACATTTTGTCACCGGCCGACTCCAAAATTCAGCGTTTCCCCATCTCAGCCCAGAAAGCAGGTAGAACAACTTCTGTGGTGTCTTTCAGATGCCTACCAAGGTAGTGTAAAAACTACCAAGAGAACTCCTGTCTGGCACCTTCCCCGGTGGAGTTGTGCATGGGGTGTGTTTGGAACATTTTGTCACCAGCCGAGTCCAAAATTCAGCGTTTCCCCATCTCAGCCCAGAAAGCAGGTAGAACAACTTTTGTGGTGTCTTTCAGATGCCTACCAAGGTAGTGTAAAAACTACTAAGAGAACTCCTGTCTGGCACCTTCCGTGGTGGAGTTGTGCATGGGGTGTGTTTGGAACATTTTGTCACCGGCCGAGTCCAAAATTCAGCGATTCCCCATCTCAGCCCAGAAAGCAGGTAGAACAACTTTTGTGGTGCCTTTCAGCTGCCTACCAAGGTAGTGTAAAAACTACCAAGAGAACTCCTGTCTGGCACCTTCCCCGGTGGAGTTGTGCATGGGGTGTGTTTGGAACATTTTGTCACCGGCCGACTCCAAAATTCAGCTGTTCCCCATCTCAGCCCAGAAAGCAGGTAGAACAACTTTTGTGGTGTCTTTCAGATGCCTACTGGAGCAATGTAAAAACTACCAGGAGAACTCCTGTCTGGCACCTTCCCCGGTTGAGTTGTGCAAAGGTGTGTTTGGAACATTTTGTCACCGGCCGAGTCCAAAATTCAGCGTTTCCCCATCTCAGCCCACAAAGCAGGTAGAACAACTTTTGTGGTGCCTTTCAGCTGCCTACCAAGGTAGTGTAAAAACTACCAACAGAATTCGTTCCTGGCACCTTCCCCGGTGGAGTTGTGCATGGGGTGTGTTCGGAACATTTTGTCACCGGCCGACTCCAAAATTCAGCGGTTCCCCATCTCAGCCCAGAAAGCAGGAAGAACAACTTTTGTGGTGCCTTTCAAATGCTTACCAAGGTAGTGTAAAAATTACCAGGAGAACTCCTGTCTGGCACCTTCCCCGGTGGAGTTGTGCATGGGGTGTGTTTGGAACATTTTGTCACCAGCCGACTCCAAAATTCAGCGGTTCCCCATCTCAGCCCAGAAAGCAGGAAGAACAACTTTTGTGGTGCCTTTCAAATGCCTACCAAGGTAGTGTAAAAACTAACAAGAGAACTCCTGTCTGGCACCTTCCCCGGTGGAGTTGTGCATGGGGTGTGTTTGGAACATTTTGTCACCGGCCGACTCCAAAATTCAGCGGTTCCCCATCTCAGCCCAGAAAGCAGGAAGAACAACTTTTGTGGTGCCTTTCAGATGCCTACCAAGGTAGTGTAAAAACTACTAAGAGAACTCCTGTCTGGCACCTTCCCCGGTGGAGTTGTGCATGGGGTGTGTTTGGAACATTTTGTCACCAGCCGAGTCCAAAATTCAGCGTTTCCCCATCTCAGCCCAGAAAGCAGGTAGAACAACTTTTGTGGTGTCTTTCAGATGCCTACCATGGTAGTGTAAAAACTACCAAGAGAACTCCTGTCTGGCACCTTCCCCGGTGGAGTTGTGCATGGGGTGTGTTTGGAACATTTTGTCACCGGCCGACTCCAAAATTCAGCGTTTCCCCATCTCAGCCCAGAAAGCAGGTAGAACAACTTCTGTGGTGTCTTTCAGATGCCTACCAAGGTAGTGTAAAAACTACCAAGAGAACTCCTGTCTGGCACCTTCCCCGGTGGAGTTGTGCATGGGGTGTGTTTGGAACATTTTGTCACCAGCCGAGTCCAAAATTCAGCGTTTCCCCATCTCAGCCCAGAAAGCAGGTAGAACAACTTTTGTGGTGTCTTTCAGATGCCTACCAAGGTAGTGTAAAAACTACTAAGAGAACTCCTGTCTGGCACCTTCCGTGGTGGAGTTGTGCATGGGGTGTGTTTGGAACATTTTGTCACCGGCCGAGTCCAAAATTCAGCGATTCCCCATCTCAGCCCAGAAAGCAGGTAGAACAACTTTTGTGGTGCCTTTCAGCTGCCTACCAAGGTAGTGTAAAAACTACCAAGAGAACTCCTGTCTGGCACCTTCCCCGGTGGAGTTGTGCATGGGGTGTGTTTGGAACATTTTGTCACCGGCCGACTCCAAAATTCAGCTGTTCCCCATCTCAGCCCAGAAAGCAGGTAGAACAACTTTTGTGGTGTCTTTCAGATGCCTACTGGAGCAATGTAAAAACTACCAGGAGAACTCCTGTCTGGCACCTTCCCCGGTTGAGTTGTGCAAAGGTGTGTTTGGAACATTTTGTCACCAGCCGAGTCCAAAATTCAGCGTTTCCCCATCTCAGCCCACAAAGCAGGTAGAACAACTTTTGTGGTGCCTTTCAGCTGCCTACCAAGGTAGTGTAAAAACTACCAACAGAATTCGTTCCTGGCACCTTCCCCGGTGGAGTTGTGCATGGGGTGTGTTTGGAACATTTTGTCACCAGCCGAGTCCAAAATTCAGCGGTTCCCCATCTCAGCCCAGAAAGCAGGAAGAACAACTTTTGTGGTGTCTTTCAGATGCCTACCAAGGTAGTGTAAAAACTACTAAGAGAACTACTGTCTGGCACCTTCCGTGGTGGAGTTGTGCATGGGGTGTGTTTGGAACATTTTGTCACCAGCCGAGTCCAAAATTCAGCGATTCCCCATCTCAGCCCAGAAAGCAGGTAGAACAACTTTTGTGGTGTCTTTCAGATGCCTACCAAGGTAGTGTAAAAACTACGAAGAGAACTCCTGTCTGGCACCTTCCCCGGTGGAGTTGTGCATGGGGTGTGTTTGGAACATTTTGTCACCGGCCGACTCCAAAATTCAGCGGTTCCCCATCTCAGCCCAGAAAGCAGGTAGAACAACTTTTGTGGTGCCTTTCAGCTGCCTACCAAGGTAGTGTAAAAACTACCAAGAGAACTCCTGTCTGGCACCTTCCCCGGTGGAGTTGTGCATGGGGTGTGTTTGGAACATTTTGTCACCAGCCGAGTCCAAAATTCAGCGTTTCCCCATCTCAGCCCAGAAAGCAGGAAGAACAACTTTTGTGGTGCCTTTCAAATGCTTACCAAGGTAGTGTAAAAACTACCAGGAGAACTCCTGTCTGGCACCTTCCGTGGTGGAGTTGTGCATGGGGTGTGTTTGGAACATTTTGTCACCAGCCGAGTCCAAAATTCAGCGGTTCCCCATCTCAGCCCAGAAAGCAGGAAGAACAACTTTTGTGGTGCCTTTCAAATGCCTACCAAGGTAGTGTAAAAACTAACAAGAGAACTCCTGTCTGGCACCTTCCCCGGTGGAGTTGTGCATGGGGTGTGTTTGGAACATTTTGTCACCGGCCGAGTCCAAAATTCAGCGGTTCCCCATCTCAGCCCAGAAAGCAGGTAGAACAACTTTTGTGGTGCCTTTCAGCTGCCTACCGGAGCAATGTAAAAACTACCAGGAGAACTCCTGTCTGGCACCTTCCCCGGTGGAGTTGTGCATGGGGTGTGTTTGGAACATTTTGTCACCAGCCGAGTCCAAAATTCAGCGGTTCCCCATCTCAGCCCACAAAGCAGGTACAACAACTTTTCTTGTGCCTTTCAGATGCCTACCAAGGTAGTGTAAATCTACCAAAAGAATTCGTTCCTGGCACCTTCCCCGGTGGAGTTGTGCATGGGGTGTCTGTGGAACATTTTGTCACCGGCCGAGTCCAAAATTCAGCGTTTCCCCATCTCAGCCCACAAAGCAGGTAGAACAACTTTTGTGGTGTCTTTCAGATGCCTACCGGAGCAATGTAAAAACTACCAGGAGAACTCCTGTCTGGCACCTTCCCCGGTGGAGTTGTGCATGGGGTGTGTTTGGAACATTTTGTCACCAGCCGAGTCCAAAATTCAGCTGTTCCCCATCTCAGCCCAGAAAGCAGGTAGAACAACTTTTGTGGTGTCTTTCAGATGCCTACCAAGGTAGTGTAAAAACTACCAGGAGAACTCCTGTCTGGCACCTTCCCCGGTGGAGTTGTGCATGGGGTGTGTTTGGAACATTTTGTCACCAGCCGACTCCAAAATTCAGCGTTTCCCCATCTCAGCCCAGAAAGCAGGTAGAACAACTTTTGTGGTGTCTTTCAGATGCCTACAAAGGTAGTGTAAAAACTACCAGGAGAACTCCTGTCTGGCACCTTCCGTGGTGGAGTTGTGCATGGGGTGTGTTTGGAACATTTTGTCACCGGCCGAGTCCGAAATTCAGCGGTTCCCCATCTCAGCCCAGAAAGCAGGAAGAACAACTTTTGTGGTGTCTTTCAGATGCCTACCAAGGTAGTGTAAAAACTACCAGGAGAACTCCTGTCTGGCACCTTCCGTGGTGGAGTTGTGCATGGGGTGTGTTTGGAACATTTTGTCACCGGCCGAGTCCAAAATTCAGCGGTTCCCCATCTCAGCCCAGAAAGCAGGTAGAACAACTTTTGTGGTGCCTTTCAGCTGCCTACCAAGGTAGTGTAAAAACTACCAAGAGAACTCCTGTCTGGCACCTTCCCCGGTGGTGTTGTGCATGGGGTGTGTTTGGAACATTTTGTCACCGGCCGAGTCCAAAATTCAGCTGTTCCCCATCTCAGCCCAGAAAGCAGGTAGAACAACTTTTGTGGTGTCTTTCAGATGCCTACCGGAGCAATGTAAAAACTACCAGGAGAACTCCTGTCTGGCACCTTCCCCGGTGGAGTTGTGCATGGGGTGTGTTTGGAACATTTTGTCACCAGCCGAGTCCAAAATTCAGCTGTTCCCCATCTCAGCCCAGAAAGCAGGTAGAACAACTTTTGTGGTGTCTTTCAGATGCCTACCAAGGTAGTGTAAAAACTACCAGGAGAACTCCTGTCTGGCACCTTCCCCGGTGGAGTTGTGCATGGGGTGTGTTTGGAACATTTTGTCACCAGCCGACTCCAAAATTCAGCGTTTCCCCATCTCAGCCCAGAAAGCAGGTAGAACAACTTTTGTGGTGTCTTTCAGATGCCTACCGGAGCAATGTAAAAACTACCAGGAGAACTCCTGTCTGGCACCTTCCCCGGTGGAGTTGTGCATGGGGTGTGTTTGGAACATTTTGTCACCGGCCGAGTCCAAAATTCAGCGGTTCCCCATCTCAGCCCAGAAAGCAGGTAGAACAACTTTTGTGGTGCCTTTCAGCTGCCTACCAAGGTAGTGTAAAAACTACCAAGAGAACTCCTGTCTGGCACCTTCCCCGGTGGTGTTGTGCATGGGGTGTGTTTGGAACATTTTGTCACCGGCCGAGTCCAAAATTCAGCTGTTCCCCATCTCAGCCCAGAAAGCAGGTAGAACAACTTTTGTGGTGTCTTTCAGATGCCTACCGGAGCAATGTAAAAACTACCAGGAGAACTCCTGTCTGGCACCTTCCGTGGTGGAGTTGTGCATGGGGTGTGTTTGGAACATTTTGTCACCAGCCGAGTCCAAAATTCAGCTGTTCCCCATCTCAGCCCAGAAAGCAGGTAGAACAACTTTTGTGGTGTCTTTCAGATGCCTACCAAGGTAGTGTAAAAACTACCAGGAGAACTCCTGTCTGGCACCTTCCCCGGTGGAGTTGTGCAGGGGGTGTGTTTGGAACATTTTGTCACCAGCCGAGTCCAAAATTCAGCGTTTCCCCATCTCAGCCCAGAAAGCAGGTAGAACAACTTTTGTGGTGTCTTTCAGATGCCTACCGGAGCAATGTAAAAACTACCAGGAGAACTCCTGTCTGGCACCTTCCCCGGTGGAGTTGTGCATGGGGTGTGTTTGGAACATTTTGTCACCGGCCGAGTCCAAAATTCAGCGGTTCCCCATCTCAGCCCAGAAAGCAGGTAGAACAACTTTTGTGGTGCCTTTCAGCTGCCTACCGGAGCAATGTAAAAACTACCAGGAGAACTCCTGTCTGGCACCTTCCCCGGTGGAGTTGTGCATGGGGTGTGTTTGGAACATTTTGTCACCAGCCGAGTCCAAAATTCAGCGGTTCCCCATCTCAGCCCACAAAGCAGGTACAACAACTTTTCTTGTGCCTTTCAGATGCCTACCAAGGTAGTGTAAATCTACCAAAAGAATTCGTTCCTGGCACCTTCCCCGGTGGAGTTGTGCATGGGGTGTCTGTGGAACATTTTGTCACCGGCCGAGTCCAAAATTCAGCGGTTCCCCATCTCAGCCCACAAAGCAGGTAGAACAACTTTTGTGGTGTCTTTCAGATGCCTACCGGAGCAATGTAAAAACTACCAGGAGAACTCCTGTCTGGCACCTTCCCCGGTGGAGTTGTGCATGGGGTGTGTTTGGAACATTTTGTCACCAGCCGAGTCCAAAATTCAGCTGTTCCCCATCTCAGCCCAGAAAGCAGGTAGAACAACTTTTGTGGTGTCTTTCAGATGCCTACCAAGGTAGTGTAAAAACTACCAGGAGAACTCCTGTCTGGCACCTTCCCCGGTGGAGTTGTGCATGGGGTGTGTTTGGAACATTTTGTCACCAGCCGACTCCAAAATTCAGCGTTTCCCCATCTCAGCCCAGAAAGCAGGTAGAACAACTTTTGTGGTGTCTTTCAGATGCCTACCGGAGCAATGTAAAAACTACCAGGAGAACTCCTGTCTGGCACCTTCCGTGGTGGAGTTGTGCATGGGGTGTGTTTGGAACATTTTGTCACCGGCCGAGTCCAAAATTCAGCGATTCCCCATCTCAGCCCAGAAAGCAGGTAGAACAACTTTTGTGGTGTCTTTCAGATGCCTACCGGAGCAATGTAAAAACTACCAGGAGAACTCCTGTCTGGCACCTTCCCCGGTGGAGTTGTGCAGGGGGTGTGTTTGGAACATTTTGTCACCGGCCGAGTCCAAAATTCAGCGGTTCCCCATCTCAGCCCAGAAAGCAGGTAGAACAACTTTTGTGGTGCCTTTCAGCTGCCTACCGGAGCAATGTAAAAACTACCAGGAGAACTCCTGTCTGGCACCTTCCCCAGTGGAGTTGTGCAGGGGGTGTGTTTGGAACATTTTGTCACCAGCCGAGTCCAAAATTCAGCGGTTCCCCATCTCAGCCCACAAAGCAGGTACAACAACTTTTCTTGTGCCTTTCAGCTGCCTACCAAGGTAGTGTAAAAACTACCAAGAGAACTCCTGTCTGGCACCTTCCCCGGTGGTGTTGTGCATGGGGTGTGTTTGGAACATTTTGTCACCGGCCGAGTCCAAAATTCAGCTGTTCCCCATCTCAGCCCAGAAAGCAGGTAGAACAACTTTTGTGGTGTCTTTCAGATGCCTACCGGACCAATGTAAAAACTACCAGGAGAACTCCTGTCTGGCACCTTCCCCGGTGGAGTTGTGCATGGGGTGTGTTTGGAACATTTTGTCACCAGCCGAGTCCAAAATTCAGCTGTTCCCCATCTCAGCCCAGAAAGCAGGTAGAACAACTTTTGTGGTGTCTTTCAGATGCCTACCAAGGTAGTGTAAAAACTACCAGGAGAACTCCTGTCTGGCACCTTCCCCGGTGGAGTTGTGCATGGGGTGTGTTTGGAACATTTTGTCACCAGCCGACTCCAAAATTCAGCGTTTCCCCATCTCAGCCCAGAAAGCAGGTAGAACAACTTTTGTGGTGTCTTTCAGATGCCTACCGGAGCAATGTAAAAACTACCAGGAGAACTCCTGTCTGGCACCTTCCCCGGTGGAGTTGTGCATGGGGTGTGTTTGGAACATTTTGTCACCGGCCGAGTCCAAAATTCAGCGGTTCCCCATCTCAGCCCAGAAAGCAGGTAGAACAACTTTTGTGGTGCCTTTCAGCTGCCTACCGGAGCAATGTAAAAACTACCAGGAGAACTCCTGTCTGGCACCTTCCCCGGTGGAGTTGTGCATGGGGTGTGTTTGGAACATTTTGTCACCGGCCGAGTCCAAAATTCAGCGGTTCCCCATCTCAGCCCAGAAAGCAGGTAGAACAACTTTTGTGGTGCCTTTCAGCTGCCTACCGGAGCAATGTAAAAACTACCAGGAGAACTCCTGTCTGGCACCTTCCCCGGTGGAGTTGTGCATGGGGTGTCTGTGGAACATTTTGTCACCGGCCGAGTCCAAAATTCAGCGGTTCCCCATCTCAGCCCACAAAGCAGGTAGAACAACTTTTGTGGTGTCTTTCAGATGCCTACCGGAGCAATGTAAAAACTACCAGGAGAACTCCTGTCTGGCACCTTCCCCGGTGGAGTTGTGCATGGGGTGTGTTTGGAACATTTTGTCACCAGCCGAGTCCAAAATTCAGCTGTTCCCCATCTCAGCCCAGAAAGCAGGTAGAACAACTTTTGTGGTGTCTTTCAGATGCCTACCAAGGTAGTGTAAAAACTACCAGGAGAACTCCTGTCTGGCACCTTCCCCGGTGGAGTTGTGCATGGGGTGTGTTTGGAACATTTTGTCACCAGCCGACTCCAAAATTCAGCGTTTCCCCATCTCAGCCCAGAAAGCAGGTAGAACAACTTTTGTGGTGTCTTTCAGATGCCTACCAAGGTAGTGTAAAAACTACCAGGAGAACTCCTGTCTGGCACCTTCCGTGGTGGAGTTGTGCATGGGGTGTGTTTGGAACATTTTGTCACCGGCCGAGTCCGAAATTCAGCGATTCCCCATCTCAGCCCAGAAAGCAGGTAGAACAACTTTTGTGGTGTCTTTCAGATGCCTACCAAGGTAGTGTAAAAACTACCAGGAGAACTCCTGTCTGGCACCTTCCGTGGTGGAGTTGTGCATGGGGTGTGTTTGGAACATTTTGTCACCGGCCGAGTCCAAAATTCAGCGGTTCCCCATCTCAGCCCAGAAAGCAGGTAGAACAACTTTTGTGGTGCCTTTCAGCTGCCTACCAAGGTAGTGTAAAAACTACCAAGAGAACTCCTGTCTGGCACCTTCCCCGGTGGAGTTGTGCATGGGGTGTGTTTGGAACATTTTGTCACCGGCCGACTCCAAAATTCAGCGGTTCCCCATCTCAGCCCAGAAAGCAGGCAGAACAACTTTTGTGGTGTCTTTCAGATGCCTACCAAGGTAGTGTAAAAACTACCAGGAGAACTCCTGTCTGGCACCTTCCCCGGTGGAGTTGTGCATGGGGTGTGTTTGGAACATTTTGTCACCGGCCGAGTCCAAAATTCAGCGTTTCCCCATCTCAGCCCAGAAAGCAGGTAGAACAACTTTTGTGGTGTCTTTCAGATGCCTACCGGAGCAATGTAAAAACTACCAGGAGAACTCCTGTCTGGCACCTTCCCCGGTGGAGTTGTGCAGGGGGTGTGTTTGGAACATTTTGTCACCGGCCGAGTCCAAAATTCAGCGATTCCCCATCTCAGCCCAGAAAGCAGGTAGAACAACTTTTGTGGTGTCTTTCAGATGCCTACAAAGGCAGTGTAAAAACTACCAGGAGAACTCCTGTCTGGCACCTTCCCCGGTGGAGTTGTGCAGGGGGTGTGTTTGGAACATTTTGTCACCAGCCGAGTCCAAAATTCAGCGGTTCCCCATCTCAGCCCAGAAAGCAGGTAGAACAACTTTTGTGGTGTCTTTCAGATGCCTACCGGAGCAATGTAAAAACTACCAGGAGAACTCCTGTCTGGCACCTTCCCCGGTGGAGTTGTGCATGGGGTGTGTTTGGAACATTTTGTCACCGGCCGAGTCCAAAATTCAGCTGTTCCCCATCTCAGCCCAGAAAGCAGGTAGAACAACTTTTGTGGTGTCTTTCAGATGCCTACAAAGGCAGTGTAAAAACTACCAGGAGAACTCCTGTCTGGCACCTTCCCCGGTGGAGTTGTGCATGGGGTGTGTTTGGAACATTTTGTCACCGGCCGAGTCCAAAATTCAGCGATTCCCCATCTCAGCCCAGAAAGCAGGTAGAACAACTTTTGTGGTGTCTTTCAGATGCCTACAAAGGCAGTGTAAAAACTACCAGGAGAACTCCTGTCTGGCACCTTCCCCGGTGGAGTTGTGCATGGGGTGTGTTTGGAACATTTTGTCACCAGCCGAGTCCAAAATTCAGCGGTTCCCCATCTCAGCCCAGAAAGCAGGTAGAACAACTTTTGTGGTGTCTTTCAGATGCCTACCGGAGCAATGTAAAAACTACCAGGAGAACTCCTGTCTGGCACCTTCCCCGGTGGAGTTGTGCAGGGGGTGTGTTTGGAACATTTTGTCACCAGCCGACTCCAAAATTCAGCATTTCCCCATCTCAGCCCAGAAAGCAGGTACAACAACTTTTCTTGTGCCTTTCAGCTGCCTACCAAGGTAGTGTAAATCTACCAAAAGAATTCGTTCCTGGCACCTTCCCCGGTGGAGTTGTGCATGGGGTGTCTGTGGAACATTTTGTCACCGGCCGAGTCCAAAATTCAGCGGTTCCCCATCTCAGCCCACAAAGCAGGTAGAACAACTTTTGTGGTGTCTTTCAGATGCCTACAAAGGCAGTGTAAAAACTACCAGGAGAACTCCTGTCTGGCACCTTCCCCGGTGGAGTTGGGCATGGGGTGTGTTTGGAACATTTTGTCACCAGCCGAGTCCAAAATTCAGCTGTTCCCCATCTCAGCCCAGAAAGCAGGTAGAACAAGTTTTGTGGTGTCTTTCAGATGCCTACCAAGGTAGTGTAAAAACTACCAGGAGAACTCCTTTCTGGCACCTTCCGTGGTGGAGTTGTGCAGGGGGTGTGTTTGGAACATTTTGTCACCGGCCGACTCCAAAATTCAGCGGTTCCCCATCTCAGCCCACAAAGCAGGTACAACAACTTTTCTTGTGCCTTTCAGCTGCCTACCAAGGTAGTGTAAAAACTACCAAAAGAATTCGTTCCTGGCACCTTCCCCGGTGGAGTTGTGCATGGGGTGTGTTTGGAACATTTTGTCACCGGCCGAGTCCAAAATTCAGCGGTTCCCCATCTCAGCCCAGAAAGCAGGTAGAACAACTTTTGTGGTGCCTTTCAGCTGCCTACCAAGGTAGTGTAAAAACTACCAGGAGAACTCCTGTCTGGCACCTTCCGTGGTGGAGTTGTGCAGGGGGTGTGTTTGGAACATTTTGTCACCGGCCGAGTCCAAAATTCAGCGATTCCCCATCTCAGCCCAGAAAGCAGGTAGAACAACTTTTGTGGTGCCTTTCAGCTGCCTACCGGGGTAGTGTAAAAACTACCAGGAGAACTCGTTTCTGGCACCTTCCTCGGTGGAGTTGTGCAGGGGGTGTGTTTGGAACATTTTGTCACCAGCCGACTCCAAAATTCAGCGGTTCCCCATCTCAGCCCAGAAAGCAGGTAGAACAACTTTTGTGGTGTCTTTCAGATGCCTACCAAGGTAGTGTAAAAACTACCAGGAGAACTCCTGTCTGGCACCTTCCCCGGTGGAGTTGTGCAGGGGGTGTGTTTGGAACATTTTGTCACCCGCCAAGTCCAAAATTCAGCGTTTCCCCATCTCAGCCCAGAAAGCAGGTAGAACAACTTTTGTGGTTCCTTTCAGCTGCCTACCAAGGTAGTGTAAAAACTACCAGGAGAACTCCTTTCTGGCACCTTCCGTGGTGGAGTTGTGCAGGGGGTGTGTTTGGAACATTTTGTCACCGGCCGACTCCAAAATTCAGCGGTTCCCCATCTCAGCCCACAAAGCAGGTACAACAACTTTTCTTGTGCCTTTCAGCTGCCTACCAAGGTAGTGTAAAAACTACCAAAAGAATTCGTTCCTGGCACCTTCCCCGGTGGAGTTGTGCATGGGGTGTGTTTGGAACATTTTGTCACCGGCCGAGTCCAAAATTCAGCGGTTCCCCATCTCAGCCCAGAAAGCAGGTAGAACAAGTTTTGTGGTGTCTTTCAAATGCCTACCAAGGTAGTGTAAAAACTACCAGGAGAACTCCTGTCTGGCACCTTCCCCGGTGGAGTTGTGCATGGGGTGTGTTTGGAACATTTTGTCACCAGCCGAGTCCAAAATTCAGCTGTTCCCCATCTCAGCCCAGAAAGCAGGTAGAACAACTTTTCTGGTGTCTTTCAGATGCCTACCAAGGTAGTGTAAAAACTACCAGGAGAACTCCTGTCTGGCACCTTCCCCGGTGGAGTTGTGCATGGGGTGTGTTTGGAACATTTTGTCACCAGCCGACTCCAAAATTCAGCGTTTCCCCATCTCAGCCCAGAAAGCAGGTAGAACAACTTTTGTGGTGTCTTTCAGATGCCTACCAAGGTAGTGTAAAAACTACCAGGAGAACTCCTGTCTGGCACCTTCCCCGGTGGAGTTGTGCATGGGGTGTGTTTGGAACATTTTGTCACCGGCCGACTCCAAAATTCAGCGATTCCCCATCTCAGCCCAGAAAGCAGGTAGAACAACTTTTGTGGTGTCTTTCAGATGCCTACCAAGGTAGTGTAAAAACTACCAGGAGAACTCCTGTCTGGCACCTTCCCCGGTGGAGTTGTGCATGGGGTGTGTTTGGAACATTTTGTCACCAGCCGAGTCCAAAATTCAGCGTTTCCCCATCTCAGCCCAGAAAGCAGGTAGAACAACTTTTGTGTTGCCTTTCAGCTGCCTACCAAGGTAGTGTAAAAACTACCAAGGGAACTCCTTTCTGGCACCTTCCCCGGTGGAGTTGTGCATGGGGTGTGTTTGGAACATTTTGTCACCGGCCGAGTCCAAAATTCAGCTGTTCCCCATCTCAGCCCAGAAAGCAGGTACAACAACTTTTGTGGTGCCTTTCAGCTGCCTACCAAGGTAGTGTAAAAACTACCAACAGAATTCGTTCCTGGCACCTTCCCCGGTGGAGTTGTGCATGGGGTGTGTTTGGAACATTTTGTCACCGGCCGAGTCCAAAATTCAGCGATTCCCCATCTCAGCCCAGAAAGCAGGTAGAACAACTTTTGTGGTGTCTTTCAGATGCCTACAAAGGCAGTGTAAAAACTACCAGGAGAACTCCTGTCTGGCACCTTCCCCGGTGGAGTTGTGCATGGGGTGTGTTTGGAACATTTTGTCACCGGCCGAGTCCAAAATTCAGCTGTTCCCCATCTCAGCCCAGAAAGCAGGTAGAACAACTTTTGTGGTGTCTTTCAGATGCCTATCGGAGCAATGTAAAAACTACCAGGAGAACTCCTGTCTGGCACCTTCCCCGGTGGAGTTGTGCATGGGGTGTGTTTGGAACATTTTGTCACCGGCCGAGTCCAAAATTCAGCGTTTCCCCATCTCAGCCCAGAAAGCAGGTAGAACAACTTTTGTGGTGCCTTTCAGCTGCCTACCGGAGCAATGTAAAAACTACCAGGAGAACTCCTGTCTGGCACCTTCCCCGGTGGAGTTGTGCATGGGGTGTGTTTGGAACATTTTGTCACCGGCCGAGTCCAAAATTCAGCTGTTCCCCATCTCAGCCCAGAAAGCAGGTACAACAACTTTTGTGGTGCCTTTCAGCTGCCTACCAAGGTAGTGTAAAAACTACCAACAGAATTCGTTCCTGGCACCTTCCCCGGTGGAGTTGTGCATGGGGTGTGTTTGGAACATTTTGTCACCGGCCGAGTCCAAAATTCAGCTGTTCCCCATCTCAGCCCAGAAAGCAGGTACAACAACTTTTGTGGTGCCTTTCAGCTGCCTACCAAGGTAGTGTAAAAACTACCAACAGAATTCGTTCCTGGCACCTTCCCCGGTGGAGTTGTGCATGGGGTGTGTTTGGAACATTTTGTCACCAGCCGACTCCAAAATTCAGCGGTTCCCCATCTCAGCCCAGAAAGCAGGTAGAACAACTTTTGTGGTGTCTTTCAGATGCCTACGAAGGTAGTGTAAAAACTACCAAGAGAACTCCTGTCTGGCACCTTCCCCGGTGGAGTTGTGCATGGGGTGTGTTTGGAACATTTTGTCACCAGCCGACTCCAAAATTCAGCGTTTCCCCATCTCAGCCCAGAAAGCAGGTAGAACAACTTTTGTGGTGTCTTTCAGATGCCTACCAAGGTAGTGTAAAAACTACCAGGAGAACTCCTGTCTGGCACCTTCCCCGGTGGAGTTGTGCAGGGGGTGTGTTTGGAACATTTTGTCACCGGCCGAGTCCAAAATTCAGCGATTCCCCATCTCAGCCCAGAAAGCAGGTAGAACAACTTTTGTGGTGTCTTTCAGATGCCTACCAAGGTAGTGTAAAAACTACCAGGAGAACTCCTGTCTGGCACCTTCCCCGGTGGAGTTGTGCATGGGGTGTGTTTGGAACATTTTGTCACCAGCCGAGTCCAAAATTCAGCGGTTCCCCATCTCAGCCCAGAAAGCAGGTAGAACAACTTTTGTGGTGTCTTTCAGCTGCCTACCAAGGTAGTGTAAAAACTACCAAGGGAACTCCTTTCTGGCACCTTCCCCGGTGGAGTTGTGCATGGGGTGTGTTTGGAACATTTTGTCACCGGCCGAGTCCAAAATTCAGCTGTTCCCCATCTCAGCCCAGAAAGCAGGTACAACAACTTTTGTGGTGCCTTTCAGCTGCCTACCAAGGTAGTGTAAAAACTACCAACAGAATTCGTTCCTGGCACCTTCCCCGGTGGAGTTGTGCATGGGGTGTGTTTGGAACATTTTGTCACCAGCCGACTCCAAAATTCAGCGGTTCCCCATCTCAGCCCAGAAAGCAGGTAGAACAACTTTTGTGGTGTCTTTCAGATGCCTACGAAGGTAGTGTAAAAACTACCAGGAGAACTCCTGTCTGGCACCTTCCCCGGTTGAGTTTTGCATGGGGTGTGTTTGGAACATTTTGTCACCAGCCGACTCCAAAATTCAGCGGTTCCCCATCTCAGCCCAGAAAGCAGGTAGAACAACTTTTGTGGTGTCTTTCAGAGGCCTACCGGAGCAATGTAAAAACTACCAGGAGAACTCCTGTCTGGCACCTTCCCCGGTGGAGTTGTGCATGGGGTGTGTTTGGAACATTTTGTCACCAGCCGAGTCCAAAATTCAGCGTTTCCCCATCTCAGCCCAGAAAGCAGGTAGAACAACTTTTGTGGTGTCTTTCAGATGCCTACCGGAGTAATGTAAAAACTACCAGGAGAACTCCTGTCTGGCACCTTCCCCGGTGGAGTTGTGCAGGGGGTGTGTTTGGAACATTTTGTCACCGGCCGAGTCCAAAATTCAGCGATTCCCCATCTCAGCCCAGAAAGCAGGTAGAACAACTTTTGTGGTGTCTTTCAGATGCCTACAAAGGCAGTGTAAAAACTACCAGGAGAACTCCTGTCTGGCACCTTCCCCGGTGGAGTTGTGCATGGGGTGTGTTTGGAACATTTTGTCACCGGCCGAGTCCAAAATTCAGCGATTCCCCATCTCAGCCCAGAAAGCAGGTAGAACAACTTTTGTGGTGCCTTTCAGCTGCCTACCGGGGTAGTGTAAAAACTACCAGGAGAACTCGTTTCTGGCACCTTCCCCGGTGGAGTTGTGCAGGGGGTGTGTTTGGAACATTTTGTCACCGGCCGAGTCCAAAATTCAGCGGTTCCCCATCTCAGCCCAGAAAGCAGGTAGAACAACTTTTGTGGTGTCTTTCAAATGCCTACCAAGGTAGTGTAAAAACTACCAGGAGAACTCCTGTCTGGCACCTTCCCCGGTGGAGTTGTGCATGGGGTGTGTTTGGAACATTTTGTCACCAGCCGAGTCCAAAATTCAGCTGTTCCCCATCTCAGCCCAGAAAGCAGGTAGAACAACTTTTGTGGTGTCTTTCAGATGCCTACCAAGGTAGTGTAAAAACTACCAGGAGAACTCCTGTCTGGCACCTTCCCCGGTGGAGTTGTGCATGGGGTGTGTTTGGAATATTTTGTCACCAGCCGACTCCAAAATTCAGCGTTTCCCCATCTCAGCCCAGAAAGCAGGTAGAACAACTTTTGTGGTGTCTTTCAGATGCCTACCAAGGTAGTGTAAAAACTACCAGGAGAACTCCTGTCTGGCACCTTCCCCGGTGGAGTTGTGCATGGGGTGTGTTTGGAACATTTTGTCACCGGCCGAGTCCAAAATTCAGCGATTCCCCATCTCAGCCCAGAAAGCAGGTAGAACAACTTTTGTGGTGTCTTTCAGATGCCTACCAAGGTAGTGTAAAAACTACCAGGAGAACTCCTGTCTGGCACCTTCCCCGGTGGAGTTGTGCATGGGGTGTGTTTGGAACATTTTGTCACCAGCCGAGTCCAAAATTCAGCGTTTCCCCATCTCAGCCCAGAAAGCAGGTAGAACAACTTTTGTGTTGCCTTTCAGCTGCCTACCAAGGTAGTGTAAAAACTACCAAGGGAACTCCTTTCTGGCACCTTCCCCGGTGGAGTTGTGCATGGGGTGTGTTTGGAACATTTTGTCACCGGCCGAGTCCAAAATTCAGCTGTTCCCCATCTCAGCCCAGAAAGCAGGTACAACAACTTTTGTGGTGCCTTTCAGCTGCCTACCAAGGTAGTGTAAAAACTACCAACAGAATTCGTTCCTGGCACCTTCCCCGGTGGAGTTGTGCATGGGGTGTGTTTGGAACATTTTGTCACCGGCCGAGTCCAAAATTCAGCGATTCCCCATCTCAGCCCAGAAAGCAGGTAGAACAACTTTTGTGGTGCCTTTCAGCTGCCTACCGGGGTAGTGTAAAAACTACCAGGAGAACTCGTTTCTGGCACCTTCCCCGGTGGAGTTGTGCAGGGGGTGTGTTTGGAACATTTTGTCACCGGCCGAGTCCAAAATTCAGCGGTTCCCCATCTCAGCCCAGAAAGCAGGTAGAACAAGTTTTGTGGTGTCTTTCAGCTGCCTACCAAGGTAGTGTAAAAACTACCAGGAGAACTCCTGTCTGGCACCTTCCCCGGTGGAGTTGTGCATGGGGTGTGTTTGGAACATTTTGTCACCGGCCGAGTCCAAAATTCAGCTGTTCCCCATCTCAGCCCAGAAAGCAGGTAGAACAACTTTTGTGGTGTCTTTCAGATGCCTACCAAGGTAGTGTAAAAACTACCAGGAGAACTCCTGTCTGGCACCTTCCCCGGTGGAGTTGTGCATGGGGTGTGTTTGGAACATTTTGTCACCAGCCGACTCCAAAATTCAGCGTTTCCCCATCTCAGCCCAGAAAGCAGGTAGAACAACTTTTGTGGTGTCTTTCAGATGCCTACCAAGGTAGTGTAAAAACTACCAGGAGAACTCCTGTCTGGCACCTTCCCCGGTGGAGTTGTGCATGGGGTGTGTTTGGAACATTTTGTCACCGGCCGAGTCCAAAATTCAGCGATTCCCCATCTCAGCCCAGAAAGCAGGTAGAACAACTTTTGTGGTGTCTTTCAGATGCCTACCAAGGTAGTGTAAAAACTACCAGGAGAACTCCTGTCTGGCACCTTCCCCGGTGGAGTTGTGCATGGGGTGTGTTTGGAACATTTTGTCACCAGCCGAGTCCAAAATTCAGCGTTTCCCCATCTCAGCCCAGAAAGCAGGTAGAACAACTTTTGTGTTGCCTTTCAGCTGCCTACCAAGGTAGTGTAAAAACTACCAAGGGAACTCCTTTCTGGCACCTTCCCCGGTGGAGTTGTGCATGGGGTGTGTTTGGAACATTTTGTCACCGGCCGAGTCCAAAATTCAGCTGTTCCCCATCTCAGCCCAGAAAGCAGGTACAACAACTTTTGTGGTGCCTTTCAGCTGCCTACCAAGGTAGTGTAAAAACTACCAACAGAATTCGTTCCTGGCACCTTCCCCGGTGGAGTTGTGCATGGGGTGTGTTTGGAACATTTTGTCACCGGCCGAGTCCAAAATTCAGCGATTCCCCATCTCAGCCCAGAAAGCAGGTAGAACAACTTTTGTGGTGTCTTTCAGATGCCTACAAAGGCAGTGTAAAAACTACCAGGAGAACTCCTGTCTGGCACCTTCCCCGGTGGAGTTGTGCATGGGGTGTGTTTGGAACATTTTGTCACCGGCCGAGTCCAAAATTCAGCGGTTCCCCATCTCAGCCCAGAAAGCAGGTAGAACAACTTTTGTGGTGTCTTTCAGATGCCTATCGGAGCAATGTAAAAACTACCAGGAGAACTCCTGTCTGGCACCTTCCCCGGTGGAGTTGTGCATGGGGTGTGTTTGGAACATTTTGTCACCGGCCGAGTCCAAAATTCAGCGTTTCCCCATCTCAGCCCAGAAAGCAGGTAGAACAACTTTTGTGGTGCCTTTCAGCTGCCTACCGGAGCAATGTAAAAACTACCAGGAGAACTCCTGTCTGGCACCTTCCGTGGTGGAGTTGTGCATGGGGTGTGTTTGGAACATTTTGTCACCGGCCGAGTCCAAAATTCAGCTGTTCCCCATCTCAGCCCAGAAAGCAGGTAGAACAACTTTTGTGGTGCCTTTCAGCTGCCTACCAAGGTAGTGTAAAAACTACCAACAGAATTCGTTCCTGGCACCTTCCCCGGTGGAGTTGTGCATGGGGTGTGTTTGGAACATTTTGTCACCGGCCGAGTCCAAAATTCAGCTGTTCCCCATCTCAGCCCAGAAAGCAGGTACAACAACTTTTGTGGTGCCTTTCAGCTGCCTACCAAGGTAGTGTAAAAACTACCAACAGAATTCGTTCCTGGCACCTTCCCCGGTGGAGTTGTGCATGGGGTGTGTTTGGAACATTTTGTCACCAGCCGACTCCAAAATTCAGCGGTTCCCCATCTCAGCCCAGAAAGCAGGTAGAACAACTTTTGTGGTGTCTTTCAGATGCCTACGAAGGTAGTGTAAAAACTACCAAGAGAACTCCTGTCTGGCACCTTCCCCGGTGGAGTTGTGCATGGGGTGTGTTTGGAACATTTTGTCACCAGCCGACTCCAAAATTCAGCGTTTCCCCATCTCAGCCCAGAAAGCAGGTAGAACAACTTTTGTGGTGTCTTTCAGATGCCTACCAAGGTAGTCTAAAAACTACCAGGAGAACTCCTGTCTGGCACCTTCCCCGGTGGAGTTGTGCATGGGGTGTGTTTGGAACATTTTGTCACCGGCCGAGTCCAAAATTCAGCGATTCCCCATCTCAGCCCAGAAAGCAGGTAGAACAACTTTTGTGGTGTCTTTCAGATGCCTACCAAGGTAGTGTAAAAACTACCAGGAGAACTCCTGTCTGGCACCTTCCCCGGTGGAGTTGTGCATGGGGTGTGTTTGGAACATTTTGTCACCAGCCGAGTCCAAAATTCAGCGGTTCCCCATCTCAGCCCAGAAAGCAGGTAGAACAACTTTTGTGGTGTCTTTCAGCTGCCTACCAAGGTAGTGTAAAAACTACCAAGGGAACTCCTTTCTGGCACCTTCCCCGGTGGAGTTGTGCATGGGGTGTGTTTGGAACATTTTGTCACCGGCCGAGTCCAAAATTCAGCTGTTCCCCATCTCAGCCCAGAAAGCAGGTACAACAACTTTTGTGGTGCCTTTCAGCTGCCTACCAAGGTAGTGTAAAAACTACCAACAGAATTCGTTCCTGGCACCTTCCCCGGTGGAGTTGTGCATGGGGTGTGTTTGGAACATTTTGTCACCAGCCGACTCCAAAATTCAGCGGTTCCCCATCTCAGCCCAGAAAGCAGGTAGAACAACTTTTGTGGTGTCTTTCAGATGCCTACGAAGGTAGTGTAAAAACTACCAGGAGAACTCCTGTCTGGCACCTTCCCCGGTTGAGTTTTGCATGGGGTGTGTTTGGAACATTTTGTCACCAGCCGACTCCAAAATTCAGCGGTTCCCCATCTCAGCCCAGAAAGCAGGTAGAACAACTTTTGTGGTGTCTTTCAGAGGCCTACCGGAGCAATGTAAAAACTACCAGGAGAACTCCTGTCTGGCACCTTCCCCGGTGGAGTTGTGCATGGGGTGTGTTTGGAACATTTTGTCACCAGCCGAGTCCAAAATTCAGCGTTTCCCCATCTCAGCCCAGAAAGCAGGTAGAACAACTTTTGTGGTGTCTTTCAGATGCCTACCTGAGTAATGTAAAAACTACCAGGAGAACTCCTGTCTGGCACCTTCCCCGGTGGAGTTGTGCAGGGGGTGTGTTTGGAACATTTTGTCACCGGCCGAGTCCAAAATTCAGCGATTCCCCATCTCAGCCCAGAAAGCAGGTAGAACAACTTTTGTGGTGTCTTTCAGATGCCTACAAAGGCAGTGTAAAAACTACCAGGAGAACTCCTGTCTGGCACCTTCCCCGGTGGAGTTGTGCATGGGGTGTGTTTGGAACATTTTGTCACCAGCCGAGTCCAAAATTCAGCGGTTCCCCATCTCAGCCCAGAAAGCAGGTAGAACAACTTTTGTGGTGTCTTTCAGATGCCTACCGGAGCAATGTAAAAACTACCAGGAGAACTCCTGTCTGGCACCTTCCCCGGTGGAGTTGTGCATGGGGTGTGTTTGGAACATTTTGTCACCGGCCGAGTCCAAAATTCAGCGATTCCCCATCTCAGCCCAGAAAGCAGGTAGAACAACTTTTGTGGTGTCTTTCAGATGCCTACAAAGGCAGTGTAAAAACTACCAGGAGAACTCCTGTCTGGCACCTTCCCCGGTGGAGTTGTGCAGGGGGTGTGTTTGGAACATTTTGTCACCAGCCGAGTCCAAAATTCAGCGGTTCCCCATCTCAGCCCAGAAAGCAAGTAGAACAACTTTTGTGGTGTCTTTCAGATGCCTACCGGAGCAATGTAAAAACTACCAGGAGAACTCCTGTCTGGCACCTTCCCCGGTGGAGTTGTGCATGGGGTGTGTTTGGAACATTTTGTCACCAGCCGAGTCCAAAATTCAGCGGTTCCTTATCTCAGCCCAGAAAGCAGGTAGAACAACTTTTGTGGTACCTTTCAGCTGCCTACCAAGGTAGTGTAAAAACTACCAGGAGAACTCCTGTCTGGCACCTTCCCCGGTGGTGTTGTGCATGGGGTGTGTTTGGAACATTTTGTCACCGGCCGAGTCCAAAATTCAGCTGTTCCCCATCTCAGCCCAGAAAGCAGGTAGAACAACTTTTGTGGTGTCTTTCAGATGCCTACCGGAGCAATGTAAAAACTACCAGGAGAACTCCTGTCTGGCACCTTCCCCGGTGGAGTTGTGCATGGGGTGTGTTTGGAACATTTTGTCACCGGCCGAGTCCAAAATTCAGCGTTTCCCCATCTCAGCCCAGAAAGCAGGTAGAACAACTTTTGTGGTGCCTTTCAGCTGCCTACCGGAGCAATGTAAAAACTACCAGGAGAACTCCTGTCTGGCACCTTCCCCGGTGGAGTTGTGCAGGGGGTGTGTTTGGAACATTTTGTCACCAGCCGACTCCAAAATTCAGCGGTTCCCCATCTCAGCCCACAAAGCAGGTACAACAACTTTTCTTGTGCCTTTCAGCTGCCTACCAAGGTAGTGTAAATCTACCAAAAGAATTCGTTCCTGGCACCTTCCCCGGTGGAGTTGTGCAGGGGGTGTCTGTGGAACATTTTGTCACCGGCCGAGTCCAAAATTCAGCGGTTCCCCATCTCAGCCCAGAAAGCAGGTAGAACAACTTTTGTGGTGTCTTTCAGATGCCTACCGGAGCAATGTAAAAACTACCAGGAGAACTCCTGTCTGGCACCTTCCCCGGTGGAGTTGTGCATGGGGTGTGTTTGGAACATTTTGTCACCAGCCGACTCCAAAATTCAGCTGTTCCCCATCTCAGCCCAGAAAGCAGGTAGAACAACTTTTGTGGTGTCTTTCAGATGCCTACCAAGGTAGTGTAAAAATTACCAGGAGAACTCCTGTCTGGCACCTTCCCCGGTGGAGTTGTGCATGGGGTGTGTTTGGAACATTTTGTCACCGGCCGACTCCAAAATTCAGCGTTTCCCCATCTCAGCCCAGAAAGCAGGTAGAACAACTTTTGTGGTGTCTTTCAGATGCCTACCAAGGTATTGTAAAAACTACCAGGAGAACTCCTGTCTGGCACCTTCCGTGGTGGAGTTGTGCATGGGGTGTGTTTGGAACATTTTGTCACCAGCCGAGTCCAAAATTCAGCGTTTCCCCATCTCAGCCCAGAAAGCAGGTAGAACAACTTTTGTGGTGCCTTTCAGCTGCCTACCAAGGTAGTGTAAAAACTACCAAGAGAACTCCTTTCTGGCACCTTCCCCGGTGGAGTTGTGCATGGGGTGTGTTTGGAACATTTTGTCACCAGCCGACTCCAAAATTCAGCGGTTCCCTATCTCAGCCCAGAAAGCAGGTAGAACAACTTTTGTGGTGCCTTTCAGCTGCCTACCAAGGTAGTGTAAAAACTACCAAGAGAACTCCTGTCTGGCACCTTCCCCGGTGGAGTTGTGCATGGGGTGTGTTTGGAACATTTTGTCAACGGCCGACTCCAAAATTCAGCGGTTCCCCATCTCAGCCCAGAAAGCAGGTAGAACAACTTTTGTGGTGTCTTTCAGATGCCTACCGGAGCAATGTAAAAACTACCAGGAGAACTCCTGTCTGGCACCTTCCCCGGTGGAGTTGTGCATGGGGTGTGTTTGGAACATTTTGTCACCGGCCGAGTCCAAAATTCAGCGATTCCCCATCTCAGCCCAGAAAGCAGGTAGAACAACTTTTGTGGTGTCTTTCAGATGCCTACCGGAGCAATGTAAAAACTACCAGGAGAACTCCTGTCTGGCACCTTCCCCGGTGGAGTTGTGCATGGGGTGTGTTTGGAACATTTTGTCACCGGCCGAGTCCAAAATTCAGCGGTTCCCCATCTCAGCCCAGAAAGCAGGTAGAACAACTTTTGTGGTGTCTTTCAGATGCCTACAAAGGCAGTGTAAAAACTACCAGGAGAACTCCTGTCTGGCACCTTCCCCGGTGGAGTTGTGCATGGGGTGTGTTTGGAACATTTTGTCACCAGCCGAGTCCAAAATTCAGCGGTTCCCCATCTCAGCCCAGAAAGCAGGTAGAACAACTTTTGTGGTGTCTTTCAGATGCCTACCGGAGCAATGTAAAAACTACCAGGAGAACTCCTGTCTGGCACCTTCCCCGGTGGAGTTGTGCAGGGGGTGTGTTTGGAACATTTTGTCACCAGCCGAGTCCAAAATTCAGCGGTTCCCTATCTCAGCCCAGAAAGCAGGTAGAACAACTTTTGTGGTACCTTTCAGCTGCCTACCAAGGTAGTGTAAAAACTACCAAGAGAACTCCTGTCTGGCACCTTCCCCGGTGGTGTTGTGCATGGGGTGTGTTTGGAACATTTTGTCACCGGCCGAGTCCAAAATTCAGCTGTTCCCCATCTCAGCCCAGAAAGCAGGTAGAACAACTTTTGTGGTGTCTTTCAGATGCCTACCGGAGCAATGTAAAAACTACCAGGAGAACTCCTGTCTGGCACCTTCCCCGGTGGAGTTGTGCATGGGGTGTGTTTGGAACATTTTGTCACCAGCCGAGTCCAAAATTCAGCGATTCCCCATCTCAGCCCAGAAAGCAGGTAGAACAACTTTTGTGGTGTCTTTCAGATGCCTACCAAGGTAGTGTAAAAACTACCAAGAGAACTCCTGTCTGGCACCTTCCGTGGTGGAGTTGTGCATGGGGTGTGTTTGGAACATTTTGTCACCAGCCGACTCCAAAATTCAGCGTTTCCCCATCTCAGCCCAGAAAGCAGGTAGAACAACTTTTGTGGTGTCTTTCAGATGCCTACCAAGGTAGTGTAAAAACTACCAGGAGAACTCCTGTCTGGCACCTTCCCCGGTGGAGTTGTGCATGGGGTGTGTTTGGAACATTTTGTCACCGGCCGAGTCCAAAATTCAGCGATTCCCCATCTCAGCCCAGAAAGCAGGTAGAACAACTTTTGTGGTGTCTTTCAGATGCCTACCAAGGTAGTGTAAAAACTACCAGGAGAACTCCTGTCTGGCACCTTCCCCGGTGGAGTTGTGCATGGGGTGTGTTTGGAACATTTTGTCACCAGCCGAGTCCAAAATTCAGCGTTTCCCCATCTCAGCCCAGAAAGCAGGTAGAACAACTTTTGTGGTGTCTTTCAGCTGCCTACCAAGGTAGTGTAAAAACTACCAAGGGAACTCCTTTCTGGCACCTTCCCCGGTGGAGTTGTGCATGGGGTGTGTTTGGAACATTTTGTCACCGGCCGAGTCCAAAATTCAGCTGTTCCCCATCTCAGCCCAGAAAGCAGGTACAACAACTTTTGTGGTGCCTTTCAGCTGCCTACCAAGGTAGTGTAAAAACTACCAACAGAATTCGTTCCTGGCACCTTCCCCGGTGGAGTTGTGCATGGGGTGTGTTTGGAACATTTTGTCACCAGCCGACTCCAAAATTCAGCGGTTCCCCATCTCAGCCCAGAAAGCAGGTAGAACAACTTTTGTGGTGTCTTTCAGATGCCTACGAAGGTAGTGTAAAAACTACCAGGAGAACTCCTGTCTGGCACCTTCCCCGGTTGAGTTTTGCATGGGGTGTGTTTGGAACATTTTGTCACCAGCCGAGTCCAAAATTCAGCGGTTCCCCATCTCAGCCCAGAAAGCAGGTAGAACAACTTTTGTGGTGTCTTTCAGATGCCTACCAAGGTAGTGTAAAAACTACCAGGAGAACTCCTGTCTGGCACCTTCCCCGGTGGAGTTGTGCATGGGGTGTGTTTGGAACATTTTGTCACCAGCCGACTCCAAAATTCAGCGTTTCCCCATCTCAGCCCAGAAAGCAGGTAGAACAACTTTTGTGGTGTCTTTCAGATGCCTACCAAGGTAGTGTAAAAACTACCAGGAGAACTCCTGTCTGGCACCTTCCGTGGTGGAGTTGTGCATGGGGTGTGTTTGGAACATTTTGTCACCGGCCGAGTCCAAAATTCAGCGATTCCCCATCTCAGCCCAGAAAGCAGGTAGAACAACTTTTGTGGTGTCTTTCAGATGCCTACCAAGGTAGTGTAAAAACTACCAGGAGAACTCCTGTCTGGCACCTTCCCCGGTGGAGTTGTGCATGGGGTGTGTTTGGAACATTTTGTCACCGGCCGAGTCCAAAATTCAGCGATTCCCCATCTCAGCCCAGAAAGCAGGTAGAACAACTTTTGTGGTGTCTTTCAGATGCCTACCGGAGCAATGTAAAAACTACCAGGAGAACTCCTGTCTGGCACCTTCCCCGGTGGAGTTGTGCAGGGGGTGTGTTTGGAACATTTTGTCACCGGCCGAGTCCAAAATTCAGCGGTTCCCCATCTCAGCCCAGAAAGCAGGTAGAACAACTTTTGTGGTACCTTTCAGCTGCCTACCAAGGTAGTGTAAAAACTACCAGGAGAACTCCTGTCTGGCACCTTCCCCGGTGGTGTTGTGCATGGGGTGTGTTTGGAACATTTTGTCACCGGCCGAGTCCAAAATTCAGCTGTTCCCCATCTCAGCCCAGAAAGCAGGTAGAACAACTTTTGTGGTGTCTTTCAGATGCCTACCGGAGCACTGTAAAAACTACCAGGAGAACTCCTGTCTGGCACCTTCCCCGGTGGAGTTGTGCATGGGGTGTGTTTGGAACATTTTGTCACCGGCCGACTCCAAAATTCAGCGGTTCCCCATCTCAGCCCAGAAAGCAGGTAGAACAACTTTTGTGGTGCCTTTCAGCTGCCTACCGGAGCAATGTAAA
The DNA here is from genome assembly GCF_023634085.1 of Falco cherrug. NCBI lineage: Eukaryota > Metazoa > Chordata > Aves > Falconiformes > Falconidae > Falco > Falco cherrug. Next base: position 1,192,171 of record NW_026599479.1, on the reverse strand, counting down.
AACTACCAGGAGAACTCCTGTCTGGCACCTTCCCCGGTGGAGTTGTGCAGGGGGTGTGTTTGGAACATTTTGTCACCAGCCGACTCCAAAATTCAGCGGTTCCCCATCTCAGCCCACAAAGCAGGTACAACAACTTTTCTTGTGCCTTTCAGCTGCCTACCAAGGTAGTGTAAATCTACCAAAAGAATTCGTTCCTGCCACCTTCCCCGGTGGAGTTGTGCAGGGGGTGTCTGTGGAACATTTTGTCACCGGCCGAGTCCAAAATTCAGCGGTTCCCCATCTCAGCCCACAAAGCAGGTAGAACAACTTTTGTGGTGTCTTTCAGATGCCTACCGGAGCAATGTAAAAACTACCAGGAGAACTCCTGTCTGGCACCTTCCCCGGTGGAGTTGTGCATGGGGTGTGTTTGGAACATTTTGTCACCAGCCGACTCCAAAATTCAGCTGTTCCCCATCTCAGCCCAGAAAGCAGGTAGAACAACTTTTGTGGTGTCTTTCAGATGCCTACCAAGGTAGTGTAAAAATTACCAGGAGAACTCCTGTCTGGCACCTTCCCCGGTGGAGTTGTGCATGGGGTGTGTTTGGAACATTTTGTCACCGGCCGACTCCAAAATTCAGCGTTTCCCCATCTCAGCCCAGAAAGCAGGTAGAACAACTTTTGAGGTGTCTTTCAGATGCCTACCAAGGTATTGTAAAAACTACCAGGAGAACTCCTGTCTGGCACCTTCCGTGGTGGAGTTGTGCATGGGGTGTGTTTGGAACATTTTGTCACCGGCCGAGTCCAAAATTCAGCGATTCCCCATCTCAGCCCAGAAAGCAGGTAGAACAACTTTTGTGGTGTCTTTCAGATGCCTACCAAGGTAGTGTAAAAACTACCAGGAGAACTCCTGTCTGGCACCTTCCGTGGTGGAGTTGTGCATGGGGTGTGTTTGGAACATTTTGTCACCAGCCGAGTCCAAAATTCAGCGTTTCCCCATCTCAGCCCAGAAAGCAGGTAGAACAACTTTTGTGGTGCCTTTCAGCTGCCTACCAAGGTAGTGTAAAAACTACCAAGAGAACTCCTTTCTGGCACCTTCCCCGGTGGAGTTGTGCATGGGGTGTGTTTGGAACATTTTGTCACCAGCCGACTCCAAAATTCAGCGGTTCCCTATCTCAGCCCAGAAAGCAGGTAGAACAACTTTTGTGGTGCCTTTCAGCTGCCTACCAAGGTAGTGTAAAAACTACCAAGAGAACTCCTGTCTGGCACCTTCCCCGGTGGAGTTGTGCATGGGGTGTGTTTGGAACATTTTGTCAACGGCCGACTCCAAAATTCAGCGGTTCCCCATCTCAGCCCAGAAAGCAGGTAGAACAACTTTTGTGGTGTCTTTCAGATGCCTACCGGAGCAATGTAAAAACTACCAGGAGAACTCCTGTCTGGCACCTTCCCCGGTGGAGTTGTGCATGGGGTGTGTTTGGAACATTTTGTCACCGGCCGAGTCCAAAATTCAGCGATTCCCCATCTCAGCCCAGAAAGCAGGTAGAACAACTTTTGTGGTGTCTTTCAGATGCCTACCGGAGCAATGTAAAAACTACCAGGAGAACTCCTGTCTGGCACCTTCCCCGGTGGAGTTGTGCATGGGGTGTGTTTGGAACATTTTGTCACCGGCCGAGTCCAAAATTCAGCGGTTCCCCATCTCAGCCCAGAAAGCAGGTAGAACAACTTTTGTGGTGTCTTTCAGATGCCTACAAAGGCAGTGTAAAAACTACCAGGAGAACTCCTGTCTGGCACCTTCCCCGGTGGAGTTGTGCATGGGGTGTGTTTGGAACATTTTGTCACCAGCCGAGTCCAAAATTCAGCGGTTCCCCATCTCAGCCCAGAAAGCAGGTAGAACAACTTTTGTGGTGTCTTTCAGATGCCTACCGGAGCAATGTAAAAACTACCAGGAGAACTCCTGTCTGGCACCTTCCCCGGTGGAGTTGTGCAGGGGGTGTGTTTGGAACATTTTGTCACCAGCCGAGTCCAAAATTCAGCGGTTCCCTATCTCAGCCCAGAAAGCAGGTAGAACAACTTTTGTGGTACCTTTCAGCTGCCTACCAAGGTAGTGTAAAAACTACCAAGAGAACTCCTGTCTGGCACCTTCCCCGGTGGTGTTGTGCATGGGGTGTGTTTGGAACATTTTGTCACCGGCCGAGTCCAAAATTCAGCTGTTCCCCATCTCAGCCCAGAAAGCAGGTAGAACAACTTTTGTGGTGTCTTTCAGATGCCTACCGGAGCAATGTAAAAACTACCAGGAGAACTCCTGTCTGGCACCTTCCCCGGTGGAGTTGTGCAGGGGATGTGTTTGGAACATTTTGTCACCAGCCGAGTCCAAAATTCAGCGTTTCCCCATCTCAGCCCAGAAAGCAGGTAGAACAACTTTTGTGGTGTCTTTCAGATGCCTACCGGAGCAATGTAAAAACTACCAGGAGAACTCCTGTCTGGCACCTTCCCCGGTGGAGTTGTGCATGGGGTGTGTTTGGAACATTTTGTCACCGGCCGAGTCCAAAATTCAGCGATTCCCCATCTCAGCCCAGAAAGCAGGTAGAACAACTTTTGTGGTGTCTTTCAGATGCCTACCGGAGCAATGTAAAAACTACCAGGAGAACTCCTGTCTGGCACCTTCCCCGGTGGAGTTGTGCATGGGGTGTGTTTGGAACATTTTGTCACCAGCCGACTCCAAAATTCAGCGTTTCCCCATCTCAGCCCAGAAAGCAGGTAGAACAACTTTTGTGGTGTCTTTCAGATGCCTACCGGATCAATGTAAAAACTACCAGGAGAACTCCTGTCTGGCACCTTCCCCGGTGGAGTTGTGCATGGGGTGTGTTTGGAACATTTTGTCACCAGCCGAGTCCAAAATTCAGCGATTCCCCATCTCAGCCCAGAAAGCAGGTAGAACAACTTTTGTGGTGTCTTTCAGATGCCTACCGGAGCAATGTAAAAACTACCAGGAGAACTCCTGTCTGGCACCTTCCCCGGTGGAGTTGTGCATGGGGTGTGTTTGGAACATTTTGTCACCAGCCGAGTCCAAAATTCAGCGTTTCCCCATCTCAGCCCAGAAAGCAGGTAGAACAACTTTTGTGGTGTCTTTCAGATGCCTACCGGAGCAATGTAAAAACTACCAGGAGAACTCCTGTCTGGCACCTTCCCCGGTGGAGTTGTGCATGGGGTGTGTTTGGAACATTTTGTCACCGGCCGAGTCCAAAATTCAGCGATTCCCCATCTCAGCCCAGAAAGCAGGTAGAACAACTTTTGTGGTGTCTTTCAGATGCCTACCGGAGCAATGTAAAAACTACCAGGAGAACTCCTGTCTGGCACCTTCCCCGGTGGAGTTGTGCATGGGGTGTGTTTGGAACATTTTGTCACCAGCCGACTCCAAAATTCAGCGGTTCCTTATCTCAGCCCAGAAAGCAGGTAGAACAACTTTTGTGGTACCTTTCAGCTGCCTACCAAGGTAGTGTAAAAACTACCAGGAGAACTCCTGTCTGGCACCTTCCCCGGTGGTGTTGTGCATGGGGTGTGTTTGGAACATTTTGTCAACGGCCGACTCCAAAATTCAGCGGTTCCCCATCTCAGCCCACAAAGCAGGTAGAACAACTTTTGTGGTGTCTTTTAGATGCCTACCGGAGCAATGTAAAAACTACCAGGAGAACTCCTGTCTGGCACCTTCCCCGGTGGAGTTGTGCATGGGGTGTGTTTGGAACATTTTGTCAACGGCCGACTCCAAAATTCAGCGGTTCCCCATCTCAGCCCAGAAAGCAGGTAGAACAACTTTTGTGGTGTCTTTCAGATGCCTACCGGAGCAATGTAAAAACTACCAGGAGAACTCCTGTCTGGCACCTTCCCCGGTGGAGTTGTGCATGGGGTGTGTTTGGAACATTTTGTCACCGGCCGAGTCCAAAATTCAGCGATTCCCCATCTCAGCCCAGAAAGCAGGTAGAACAACTTTTGTGGTGTCTTTCAGATGCCTACCGGAGCAATGTAAAAACTACCAGGAGAACTCCTGTCTGGCACCTTCCCCGGTGGTGTTGTGCATGGGGTGTGTTTGGAACATTTTGTCACCGGCCGAGTCCAAAATTCAGCTGTTCCCCATCTCAGCCCAGAAAGCAGGTAGAACAACTTTTGTGGTGTCTTTCAGATGCCTACCGGAGCAATGTAAAAACTACCAGGAGAACTCCTGTCTGGCACCTTCCCCGGTGGAGTTGTGCAGGGGATGTGTTTGGAACATTTTGTCACCAGCCGAGTCCAAAATTCAGCGTTTCCCCATCTCAGCCCAGAAAGCAGGTAGAACAACTTTTGTGGTGTCTTTCAGATGCCTACCGGAGCAATGTAAAAACTACCAAGAGAACTCCTGTCTGGCACCTTCCCCGGTGGAGTTGTGCATGGGGTGTGTTTGGAACATTTTGTCACCGGCCGAGTCCAAAATTCAGCGATTCCCCATCTCAGCCCAGAAAGCAGGTAGAACAACTTTTGTGGTGTCTTTCAGATGCCTACAAAGGCAGTGTAAAAACTACCAGGAGAACTCCTGTCTGGCACCTTCCCCGGTGGAGTTGTGCATGGGGTGTGTTTGGAACATTTTGTCACCAGCCGAGTCCAAAATTCAGCGTTTCCCCATCTCAGCCCAGAAAGCAGGTAGAACAACTTTTGTGGTGTCTTTCAGATGCCTACCGGAGCAATGTAAAAACTACCAGGAGAACTCCTGTCTGGCACCTTCCCCGGTGGAGTTGTGCATGGGGTGTGTTTGGAACATTTTGTCACCAGCCGAGTCCAAAATTCAGCGATTCCCCATCTCAGCCCAGAAAGCAGGTAGAACAACTTTTGTGGTGTCTTTCAGATGCCTACCGGAGCAATGTAAAAACTACCAGGAGAACTCCTGTCTGGCACCTTCCCCGGTGGAGTTGTGCATGGGGTGTGTTTGGAACATTTTGTCACCAGCCGAGTCCAAAATTCAGCGTTTCCCCATCTCAGCCCAGAAAGCAGGTAGAACAACTTTTGTGGTGTCTTTCAGATGCCTACCGGAGCAATGTAAAAACTACCAGGAGAACTCCTGTCTGGCACCTTCCCCGGTGGAGTTGTGCATGGGGTGTGTTTGGAACATTTTGTCACCGGCCGAGTCCAAAATTCAGCGATTCCCCATCTCAGCCCAGAAAGCAGGTAGAACAACTTTTGTGGTGTCTTTCAGATGCCTACCGGAGCAATGTAAAAACTACCAGGAGAACTCCTGTCTGGCACCTTCCCCGGTGGAGTTGTGCATGGGGTGTGTTTGGAACATTTTGTCACCAGCCGAGTCCAAAATTCAGCGGTTCCTTATCTCAGCCCAGAAAGCAGGTAGAACAACTTTTGTGGTACCTTTCAGCTGCCTACCAAGGTAGTGTAAAAACTACCAGGAGAACTCCTGTCTGGCACCTTCCCCGGTGGTGTTGTGCATGGGGTGTGTTTGGAACATTTTGTCACCGGCCGAGTCCAAAATTCAGCTGTTCCCCATCTCAGCCCAGAAAGCAGGTAGAACAACTTTTGTGGTGTCTTTCAGATGCCTACCGGAGCAATGTAAAAACTACCAGGAGAACTCCTGTCTGGCACCTTCCCCGGTGGAGTTGTGCATGGGGTGTGTTTGGAACATTTTGTCACCGGCCGAGTCCAAAATTCAGCGGTTCCCCATCTCAGCCCAGAAAGCAGGTAGAACAACTTTTGTGGTGCCTTTCAGCTGCCTACCGGAGCAATGTAAAAACTACCAGGAGAACTCCTGTCTGGCACCTTCCCCGGTGGAGTTGTGCAGGGGGTGTGTTTGGAACATTTTGTCACCAGCCAACTCCAAAATTCAGCGCTCCCCATCTCAGCCCACAAAGCAGGTACAACAACTTTTCTTGTGCCTTTCAGCTGCCTACCAAGGTAGTGTAAAAACTACCAGGAGAACTCCTGTCTGGCACCTTCCCCGGTGGAGTTGTGCATGGGGTGTGTTTGGAACATTTTGTCACCAGCCGAGTCCAAAATTCAGCGTTTCCCCATCTCAGCCCAGAAAGCAGGTAGAACAACTTTTGTGGTGTCTTTCAGATGCCTACCAAGGTAGTGTAAAAACTACCAGGAGAACTCCTGTCTGGCACCTTCCGTGGTGGAGTTGTGCATGGGGTGTGTTTGGAACATTTTGTCACCGGCCGAGTCCAAAATTCAGCGATTCCCCATCTCAGCCCAGAAAGCAGGTAGAACAACTTTTGTGGTGTCTTTCAGATGCCTACCAAGGTAGTGTAAAAACTACCAGGAGAACTCCTGTCTGGCACCTTCCGTGGTGGAGTTGTGCATGGGGTGTGTTTGGAACATTTTGTCACCAGCCGAGTCCAAAATTCAGCGTTTCCCCATCTCAGCCCAGAAAGCAGGTAGAACAACTTTTGTGGTGTCTTTCAGATGCCTACCGGAGCAATGTAAAAACTACCAGGAGAACTCCTGTCTGGCACCTTCCCCGGTGGAGTTGTGCATGGGGTGTGTTTGGAACATTTTGTCACCAGCCGAGTCCAAAATTCAGCGGTTCCCTATCTCAGCCCAGAAAGCAGGTAGAACAACTTTTGTGGTGCCTTTCAGCTGCCTACCAAGGTAGTGTAAAAACTACCAAGAGAACTCCTGTCTGGCACCTTCCCCGGTGGAGTTGTGCATGGGGTGTGTTTGGAACATTTTGTCAACGGCCGACTCCAAAATTCAGCGGTTCCCCATCTCAGCCCAGAAAGCAGGTAGAACAACTTTTGTGGTGTCTTTCAGATGCCTACCGGAGCAATGTAAAAACTACCAGGAGAACTCCTGTCTGGCACCTTCCCCGGTGGAGTTGTGCAGGGGGTGTGTTTGGAACATTTTGTCACCAGCCGAGTCCAAAATTCAGCGTTTCCCCATCTCAGCCCAGAAAGCAGGTAGAACAACTTTTGTGGTGTCTTTCAGATGCCTACCGGAGCAATGTAAAAACTACCAGGAGAACTCCTGTCTGGCACCTTCCCCGGTGGAGTTGTGCATGGGGTGTGTTTGGAACATTTTGTCACCGGCCGAGTCCAAAATTCAGCGATTCCCCATCTCAGCCCACAAAGCAGGTAGAACAACTTTTGTGGTGTCTTTCAGATGCCTACCGGAGCAATGTAAAAACTACCAGGAGAACTCCTGTCTGGCACCTTCCCCGGTGGAGTTGTGCATGGGGTGTGTTTGGAACATTTTGTCACCGGCCGAGTCCAAAATTCAGCGGTTCCCCATCTCAGCCCAGAAAGCAGGTAGAACAACTTTTGTGGTGTCTTTCAGATGCCTACAAAGGCAGTGTAAAAACTACCAGGAGAACTCCTGTCTGGCACCTTCCCCGGTGGAGTTGTGCATGGGGTGTGTTTGGAACATTTTGTCACCAGCCGAGTCCAAAATTCAGCGGTTCCCTATCTCAGCCCAGAAAGCAGGTAGAACAACTTTTGTGGTACCTTTCAGCTGCCTACCAAGGTAGTGTAAAAACTACCAGGAGAACTCCTGTCTGGCACCTTCCCCGGTGGAGTTGTGCATGGGGTGTGTTTGGAACATTTTGTCACCAGCCGACTCCAAAATTCAGCGGTTCCCCATCTCAGCCCAGAAAGCAGGTAGAACAACTTTTGTGGTGTCTTTCAGATGCCTACCGGAGCAATGTAAAAACTACCAGGAGAACTCGTTTCTTGCACCTTCCCCGGTGGAGTTGTGCATGGGGTGTGTTTGGAACATTTTGTCACCAGCCGAGTCCAAAATTCAGCGGTTCCCTATCTCAGCCCAGAAAGCAGGTAGAACAACTTTTGTGGTACCTTTCAGCTGCCTACCAAGGTAGTGTAAAAACTACCAAGAGAACTCCTGTCTGGCACCTTCCCCGGTGGTGTTGTGCATGGGGTGTGTTTGGAACATTTTGTCACCGGCCGAGTCCAAAATTCAGCTGTTCCCCATCTCAGCCCAGAAAGCAGGTAGAACAACTTTTGTGGTGTCTTTCAGATGCCTACCGGAGCAATGTAAAAACTACCAGGAGAACTCCTGTCTGGCACCTTCCCCGGTGGTGTTGTGCAGGGGGTGTGTTTGGAACATTTTGTCACCGGCCGAGTCCAAAATTCAGCGATTCCCCATCTCAGCCCAGAAAGCAGGTAGAACAACTTTTGTGGTGCCTTTCAGCTGCCTACCAAGGTAGTGTAAAAACTAACAACAGAATTCGTTCCTGGCACCTTCCCCGGTGGAGTTGTGCAGGGGGTGTGTTTGGAACATTTTGTCACCAGCCGACTCCAAAATTCAGCGGTTCCCCATCTCAGCCCACAAAGCAGGTACAACAACTTTTCTTGTGCCTTTCCGCTGCCTACCAAGGTAGTGTAAATCTACCAACAGAATTCGTTCCTGGCACCTTCCCCGGTGGAGTTGTGCATGGGGTGTGTTTGGAACATTTTGTCACCAGCCGAGTCCAAAATTCAGCGTTTCCCCATCTCAGCCCAGAAAGCAGGTAGAACAACTTTTGTGGTGTCTTTCAGATGCCTACCGGAGCAATGTAAAAACTACCAGGAGAACTCCTGTCTGGCACCTTCCCCGGTGGAGTTGTGCATGGGGTGTGTTTGGAACATTTTGTCACCAGCCGAGTCCAAAATTCAGCGTTTCCCCATCTCAGCCCAGAAAGCAGGTAGAACAACAATTGTGGTGTCTTTCAGATGCCTACCGGAGCAATGTAAAAACTACCAGGAGGACTCCTGTCTGGCACCTTCCCCGGTGGAGTTGTGCATGGGGTGTGTTTGGAACATTTTGTCACCGGCCGACTCCAAAATTCAGCGATTCCCCATCTCAGCCCAGAAAGCAGGTAGAACAACTTTTGTGGTGTCTTTCAGATGCCTACCAAGGTAGTGTAAAAACTACCAGGAGAACTCCTGTCTGGCACCTTCCCCGGTGGAGTTGTGCATGGGGTGTGTTTGGAACATTTTGTCACCAGCCGAGTCCAAAATTCAGCGTTTCCCCATCTCAGCCCAGAAAGCAGGTAGAACAACTTTTGTGGTGTCTTTCAGATGCCTACTGGAGCAATGTAAAAACTACCAGGAGAACTCCTGTCTGGCACCTTCCCCGGTGGAGTTGTGCATGGGGTGTGTTTGGAACATTTTGTCACCGGCCGAGTCCAAAATTCAGCGATTCCCCATCTCAGCCCAGAAAGCAGGTAGAACAACTTTTGTGGTGTCTTTCAGATGCCTACAAAGGCAGTGTAAAAACTACCAGGAGAACTCCTGTCTGGCACCTTCCCCGGTGGAGTTGTGCATGGGGTGTGTTTGGAACATTTTGTCACCAGCCGAGTCCAAAATTCAGCGGTTCCCCATCTCAGCCCAGAAAGCAGGTAGAACAACTTTTGTGGTGTCTTTCAGATGCCTACCGGAGCAATGTAAAAACTACCAGGAGAACTCCTGTCTGGCACCTTCCCCGGTGGAGTTGTGCATGGGGTGTGTTTGGAACATTTTGTCACCAGCCGACTCCAAAATTCAGCGGTTCCCCATCTCAGCCCAGAAAGCAGGTAGAACAACTTTTGTGGTACCTTTCAGCTGCCTACCAAGGTAGTGTAAAAACTACCAAGAGAACTCCTGTCTGGCACCTTCCCCGGTGGTGTTGTGCATGGGGTGTGTTTGGAACATTTTGTCACCGGCCGAGTCCAAAATTCAGCTGTTCCCCATCTCAGCCCAGAAAGCAGGTAGAACAACTTTTGTGGTGTCTTTCAGATGCCTACCGGAGCAATGTAAAAACTACCAGGAGAACTCCTGTCTGGCACCTTCCCCGGTGGAGTTGTGCAGGGGGTGTGTTTGGAACATTTTGTCACCAGCCGAGTCCAAAATTCAGCGATTCCCCATCTCAGCCCAGAAAGCAGGTAGAACAACTTTTGTGGTGTCTTTCAGATGCCTACAAAGGCAGTGTAAAAACTACCAGGAGAACTCCTGTCTGGCACCTTCCCCGGTGGAGTTGTGCATGGGGTGTGTTTGGAACATTTTGTCACCAGCCGACTCCAAAATTCAGCGGTTCCCCATCTCAGCCCAGAAAGCAGGTAGAACAACTTTTGTGGTGTCTTTCAGATGCCTACCGGAGCAATGTAAAAACTACCAGGAGAACTCGTTTCTTGCACCTTCCCCGGTGGAGTTGTGCAGGGGGTGTGTTTGGAACATTTTGTCACCAGCCGAGTCCAAAATTCAGCGGTTCCCTATCTCAGCCCAGAAAGCAGGTAGAACAACTTTTGTGGTACCTTTCAGCTGCCTACCAAGGTAGTGTAAAAACTACCAAGAGAACTCCTGTCTGGCACCTTCCCCGGTGGTGTTGTGCATGGGGTGTGTTTGGAACATTTTGTCACCGGCCGAGTCCAAAATTCAGCTGTTCCCCATCTCAGCCCAGAAAGCAGGTAGAACAACTTTTGTGGTGTCTTTCAGATGCCTACCGGAGCAATGTAAAAACTACCAGGAGAACTCCTGTCTGGCACCTTCCCCGGTGGTGTTGTGCAGGGGGTGTGTTTGGAACATTTTGTCACCGGCCGAGTCCAAAATTCAGCGGTTCCCCATCTCAGCCCAGAAAGCAGGTAGAACAACTTTTCTTGTGCCTTTCAGCTGCCTACCAAGGTAGTGTAAAAACTAACAACAGAATTCGTTCCTGGCACCTTCCCCGGTGGAGTTGTGCAGGGGGTGTGTTTGGAACATTTTGTCACCAGCCGACTCCAAAATTCAGCGGTTCCCCATCTCAGCCCACAAAGCAGGTACAACAACTTTTCTTGTGCCTTTCAGCTGCCTACCAAGGTAGTGTAAAAACTACCAACAGTATTCGTTCCTGGCACCTTCCCCGGTGGAGTTGTGCATGGGGTGTGTTTGGAACATTTTGTCACCGGCCGAGTCCAAAATTCAGCGGTTCCCCATCTCAGCCCACAAAGCAGGTAGAACAACTTTTGTGGTGTCTTTCAGATGCCTACCGGAGCAATGTAAAAACTACCAGGAGAACTCCTGTCTGGCACCTTCCCCGGTGGAGTTGTGCATGGGGTGTGTTTGGAACATTTTGTCACCAGCCGAGTCCAAAATTCAGCGTTTCCCCATCTCAGCCCAGAAAGCAGGTAGAACAACTTTTGTGGTGTCTTTCAGATGCCTACCGGAGCAATGTAAAAACTACCAGGAGGACTCCTGTCTGGCACCTTCCCCGGTGGAGTTGTGCATGGGGTGTGTTTGGAACATTTTGTCACCGGCCGAGTCCAAAATTCAGCGATTCCCCATCTCAGCCCAGAAAGCAGGTAGAACAACTTTTGTGGTGTCTTTCAGATGCCTACCGGAGCAATGTAAAAACTACCAGGAGAACTCCTGTCTGGCACCTTCCCCGGTGGAGTTGTGCATGGGGTGTGTTTGGAACATTTTGTCACCGGCCGAGTCCAAAATTCAGCGATTCCCCATCTCAGCCCAGAAAGCAGGTAGAACAACTTTTGTGGTGTCTTTCAGATGCCTACAAAGGCAGTGTAAAAACTACCAGGAGAACTCCTGTCTGGCACCTTCCCCGGTGGAGTTGTGCATGGGGTGTGTTTGGAACATTTTGTCACCAGCCGAGTCCAAAATTCAGCGGTTCCCCATCTCAGCCCAGAAAGCAGGTAGAACAACTTTTGTGGTGTCTTTCAGATGCCTACCGGAGCAATGTAAAAACTACCAGGAGAACTCCTGTCTGGCACCTTCCCCGGTGGAGTTGTGCAGGGGGTGTGTTTGGAACATTTTGTCACCAGCCGAGTCCAAAATTCAGCGGTTCCCCATCTCAGCCCAGAAAGCAGGTAGAACAACTTTTGTGGTGTCTTTTAGATGCCTACCAAGGTACTGTAAAAACTACCAAGAGAACTCCTGTCTGGCACCTTCCCCGGTGGTGTTGTGCATGGGGTGTGTTTGGAACATTTTGTCACCGGCCGAGTCCAAAATTCAGCTGTTCCCCATCTCAGCCCAGAAAGCAGGTAGAACAACTTTTGTGGTGTCTTTCAGATGCCTACCGGAGCAATGTAAAAACTACCAGGAGAACTCCTGTCTGGCACCTTCCCCGGTGGAGTTGTGCAGGGGGTGTGTTTGGAACATTTTGTCACCAGCCGACTCCAAAATTCAGCGGTTCCCCATCTCAGCCCAGAAAGCAGGTAGAACAACTTTTGTGGTGCCTTTCAGCTGCCTACCGGAGCAATGTAAAAACTACCAGGAGAACTCCTGTCTGGCACCTTCCCCGGTGGAGTTGTGCAGGGGGTGTGTTTGGAACATTTTGTCACCAGCCGACTCCAAAATTCAGTGGTTCCCCATCTCAGCCCACAAAGCAGGTACAACAACTTTTCTTGTGCCTTTCCGCTGCCTACCAAGGTAGTGTAAATCTACCAACAGAATTCGTTCCTGGCACCTTCCCCGGTGGAGTTGTGCATGGGGTGTGTTTGGAACATTTTGTCACCGGCCGACTCCAAAATTCAGCGTTTCCCCATCTCAGCCCACAAAGCAGGTAGAACAACTTTTGTGGTGTCTTTCAGATGCCTACCAAGGTAGTGTAAAAACTACCAGGAGAACTCCTGTCTGGCACCTTCCCCGGTGGAGTTGTGCATGGGGTGTGTTTGGAACATTTTGTCACCGGCCGAGTCCAAAATTCAGCGTTTCCCCATCTCAGCCCACAAAGCAGGTAGAACAACTTTTGTGGTGTCTTTCAGATGCCTACCGGAGCAATGTAAAAACTACCAGGAGAACTCCTGTCTGGCACCTTCCCCGGTGGAGTTGTGCATGGGGTGTGTTTGGAACATTTTGTCACCGGCCGAGTCCAAAATTCAGCGATTCCCCATCTCAGCCCAGAAAGCAGGTAGAACAACTTTTGTGGTGTCTTTCAGATGCCTACGAAGGTAGTGTAAAAACTACCAAGAGAACTCCTGTCTGGCACCTTCCCCGGTGGAGTTGTGCATGGGGTGTGTTTGGAACATTTTGTCACCAGCCGACTCCAAAATTCAGCGTTTCCCCATCTCAGCCCAGAAAGCAGGTAGAACAACTTTTGTGGTGTCTTTCAGATGCCTACCAAGGTAGTGTAAAAACTACCAGGAGAACTCCTGTCTGGCACCTTCCCCGGTGGAGTTGTGCATGGGGTGTGTTTGGAACATTTTGTCACCGGCCGAGTCCAAAATTCAGCGATTCCCCATCTCAGCCCAGAAAGCAGGTAGAACAACTTTTGTGGTGTCTTTCAGATGCCTACCAAGGTAGTGTAAAAACTACCAGGAGAACTCCTGTCTGGCACCTTCCCCGGTGGAGTTGTGCATGGGGTGTGTTTGGAACATTTTGTCACCAGCCGAGTCCAAAATTCAGCGTTTCCCCATCTCAGCCCAGAAAGCAGGTAGAACAACTTTTGTGGTGTCTTTCAGCTGCCTACCAAGGTAGTGTAAAAACTACCAAGGGAACTCCTTTCTGGCACCTTCCCCGGTGGAGTTGTGCATGGGGTGTGTTTGGAACATTTTGTCACCGGCCGAGTCCAAAATTCAGCTGTTCCCCATCTCAGCCCAGAAAGCAGGTACAACAACTTTTGTGGTGCCTTTCAGCTGCCTACCAAGGTAGTGTAAAAACTACCAACAGAATTCGTTCCTGGCACCTTCCCCGGTGGAGTTGTGCATGGGGTGTGTTTGGAACATTTTGTCACCAGCCGACTCCAAAATTCAGCGGTTCCCCATCTCAGCCCAGAAAGCAGGTAGAACAACTTTTGTGGTGTCTTTCAGATGCCTACGAAGGTAGTGTAAAAACTACCAGGAGAACTCCTGTCTGGCACCTTCCCCGGTTGAGTTTTGCATGGGGTGTGTTTGGAACATTTTGTCACCAGCCGACTCCAAAATTCAGCGGTTCCCCATCTCAGCCCAGAAAGCAGGTAGAACAACTTCTGTGGTGTCTTTCAGATGCCTACCAAGGTAGTGTAAAAACTACCAGGAGAACTCCTGTCTGGCACCTTCCCCGGTGGAGTTGTGCATGGGGTGTGTTTGGAACATTTTGTCACCAGCCGACTCCAAAATTCAGCGTTTCCCCATCTCAGCCCAGAAAGCAGGTAGAACAACTTTTGTGGTGTCTTTCAGATGCCTACCAAGGTAGTGTAAAAACTACTAAGAGAACTCCTGTCTGGCACCTTCCCCGGTGGAGTTGTGCATGGGGTGTGTTTGGAACATTTTGTCACCGGCCGAGTCCAAAATTCAGCGATTCCCCATCTCAGCCCAGAAAGCAGGTAGAACAACTTCTGTGGTGTCTTTCAGATGCCTACCAAGGTAGTGTAAAAACTACCAGGAGAACTCCTGTCTGGCACCTTCCCCGGTGGAGTTGTGCATGGGGTGTGTTTGGAACATTTTGTCACCAGCCGAGTCCAAAATTCAGCGTTTCCCCATCTCAGCCCAGAAAGCAGGTAGAACAACTTTTGTGGTGTCTTTCAGATGCCTACCAAGGTAGTGTAAAAACTACCAAGGGAACTCCTTTCTGGCACCTTCCCCGGTGGAGTTGTGCATGGGGTGTGTTTGGAACATTTTGTCACCGGCCGAGTCCAAAATTCAGCTGTTCCCCATCTCAGCCCAGAAAGCAGGTACAACAACTTTTGTGGTGCCTTTCAGCTGCCTACCAAGGTAGTGTAAAAACTACCAACAGAATTCGTTCCTGGCACCTTCCCCGGTGGAGTTGTGCATGGGGTGTGTTTGGAACATTTTGTCACCAGCCGAGTCCAAAATTCAGCGGTTCCCCATCTCAGCCCAGAAAGCAGGTAGAACAACTTTTGTGGTGTCTTTCAGATGCCTACGAAGGTAGTGTAAAAACTACCAGGAGAACTCCTGTCTGGCACCTTCCCCGGTTGAGTTTTGCATGGGGTGTGTTTGGAACATTTTGTCACCAGCCGACTCCAAAATTCAGCGGTTCCCCATCTCAGCCCAGAAAGCAGGTAGAACAACTTCTGTGGTGTCTTTCAGATGCCTACCAAGGTAGTGTAAAAACTACCAGGAGAACTCCTGTCTGGCACCTTCCCCGGTGGAGTTGTGCATGGGGTGTGTTTGGAACATTTTGTCACCAGCCGAGTCCAAAATTCAGCGTTTCCCCATCTCAGCCCAGAAAGCAGGTAGAACAACTTTTGTGGTGTCTTTCAGATGCCTACCAAGGTAGTGTAAAAACTACCAGGAGAACTCCTGTCTGGCACCTTCCCCGGTGGAGTTGTGCATGGGGTGTGTTTGGAACATTTTGTCACCGGCCGAGTCCAAAATTCAGCGATTCCCCATCTCAGCCCAGAAAGCAGGTAGAACAACTTTTGTGGTGTCTTTCAGATGCCTACCAAGGTAGTGTAAAAACTACCAGGAGAACTCCTGTCTGGCACCTTCCCCGGTGGAGTTGTGCAGGGGGTGTGTTTGGAACATTTTGTCACCAGCCGACTCCAAAATTCAGCGTTTCCCCATCTCAGCCCAGAAAGCAGGTAGAACAACTTTTGTGGTGCCTTTCAGCTGCCTACCAAGGTAGTGTAAAAACTACCAAGAGAACTCTTTTCTGGCACCTTCCCCGGTGGAGTTGTGCATGGGGTGTGTTTGGAACATTTTGTCACCGGCCGAGTCCAAAATTCAGCGGTTCCCTATCTCAGCCCAGAAAGCAGGTAGAACAACTTTTGTGGTGCCTTTCAGCTGCCTACCAAGGTAGTGTAAAAACTACCAAGAGAACTCCTGTCTGGCACCTTCCCCGGTGGAGTTGTGCATGGGGTGTGTTTGGAACATTTTGTCACCGGCCGACTCCAAAATTCAGCGGTTCCCCATCTCAGCCCAGAAAGCAGGTAGAACAACTTTTGTGGTGTCTTTCAGAGGCCTACCGGAGCAATGTAAAAACTACCAGGAGAACTCCTGTCTGGCACCTTCCCCGGTGGAGTTGTGCATGGGGTGTGTTTGGAACATTTTGTCACCAGCCGAGTCCAAAATTCAGCGTTTCCCCATCTCAGCCCAGAAAGCAGGTAGAACAACTTTTGTGGTGTCTTTCAGATGCCTACCGGAGCAATGTAAAAACTACCAGGAGAACTCCTGTCTGGCACCTTCCCCGGTGGAGTTGTGCATGGGGTGTGTTTGGAACATTTTGTCACCGGCCGAGTCCAAAATTCAGCGATTCCCCATCTCAGCCCAGAAAGCAGGTAGAACAACTTTTGTGGTGTCTTTCAGATGCCTACAAAGGCAGTGTAAAAACTACCAGGAGAACTCCTGTCTGGCACCTTCCCCGGTGGAGTTGTGCATGGGGTGTGTTTGGAACATTTTGTCACCAGCCGAGTCCAAAATTCAGCGGTTCCCCATCTCAGCCCAGAAAGCAGGTAGAACAACTTTTGTGGTGTCTTTCAGATGCCTACCGGAGCAATGTAAAAACTACCAGGAGAACTCCTGTCTGGCACCTTCACCGGTGGAGTTGTGCATGGGGTGTGTTTGGAACATTTTGTCACCGGCCGAGTCCAAAATTCAGCTGTTCCCCATCTCAGCCCAGAAAGCAGGTAGAACAACTTTTGTGGTGTCTTTCAGATGCCTACCGGAGCAATGTAAAAACTACCAGGAGAACTCCTGTCTGGCACCTTCCCCGGTGGAGTTGTGCATGGGGTGTGTTTGGAACATTTTGTCACCAGCCGAGTCCAAAATTCAGCGGTTCCTTATCTCAGCCCAGAAAGCAGGTAGAACAACTTTTGTGGTACCTTTCAGCTGCCTACCAAGGTAGTGTAAAAACTACCAGGAGAACTCCTGTCTGGCACCTTCCCCGGTGGTGTTGTGCATGGGGTGTGTTTGGAACATTTTGTCACCGGCCGAGTCCAAAATTCAGCTGTTCCCCATCTCAGCCCAGAAAGCAGGTAGAACAACTTTTGTGGTGTCTTTCAGATGCCTACCGGAGCAATGTAAAAACTACCAGGAGAACTCCTGTCTGGCACCTTCCCCGGTGGAGTTGTGCATGGGGTGTGTTTGGAACATTTTGTCACCGGCCGAGTCCAAAATTCAGCGGTTCCCCATCTCAGCCCAGAAAGCAGGTAGAACAACTTTTGTGGTGCCTTTCAGCTGCCTACCGGAGCAATGTAAAAACTACCAGGAGAACTCCTGTCTGGCACCTTCCCCGGTGGAGTTGTGCAGGGGGTGTGTTTGGAACATTTTGTCACCAGCCGACTCCAAAATTCAGCGGTTCCCCATCTCAGCCCACAAAGCAGGTACAACAACTTTTCTTGTGCCTTTCAGCTGCCTACCAAGGTAGTGTAAATCTACCAAAAGAATTCGTTCCTGGCACCTTCCCCGGTGGAGTTGTGCAGGGGGTGTCTGTGGAACATTTTGTCACCAGCCGAGTCCAAAATTCAGCGGTTCCCCATCTCAGCCCACAAAGCAGGTAGAACAACTTTTGTGGTGTCTTTCAGATGCCTACCGGAGCAATGTAAAAACTACCAGGAGAACTCCTGTCTGGCACCTTCCCCGGTGGAGTTGTGCATGGGGTGTGTTTGGAACATTTTGTCACCAGCCGACTCCAAAATTCAGCTGTTCCCCATCTCAGCCCAGAAAGCAGGTAGAACAACTTTTGTGGTGTCTTTCAGATGCCTACCAAGGTAGTGTAAAAATTACCAGGAGAACTCCTGTCTGGCACCTTCCCCGGTGGAGTTGTGCAGGGGGTGTGTTTGGAACATTTTGTCACCGGCCGACTCCAAAATTCAGCGTTTCCCCATCTCAGCCCAGAAAGCAGGTAGAACAACTTTTGAGGTGTCTTTCAGATGCCTACCAAGGTATTGTAAAAACTACCAGGAGAACTCCTGTCTGGCACCTTCCCCGGTGGAGTTGTGCATGGGGTGTGTTTGGAACATTTTGTCACCGGCCGAGTCCGAAATTCAGCGATTCCCCATCTCAGCCCAGAAAGCAGGTAGAACAACTTTTGTGGTGTCTTTCAGATGCCTACCAAGGTAGTGTAAAAACTACCAGGAGAACTCCTGTCTGGCACCTTCCGTGGTGGAGTTGTGCATGGGGTGTGTTTGGAACATTTTGTCACCAGCCGAGTCCAAAATTCAGCGTTTCCCCATCTCAGCCCAGAAAGCAGGTAGAACAACTTTTGTGGTGCCTTTCAGCTGCCTACCAAGGTAGTGTAAAAACTACCAAGAGAACTCCTTTCTGGCACCTTCCCCGGTGGAGTTGTGCATGGGGTGTGTTTGGAACATTTTGTCACCAGCCGACTCCAAAATTCAGCGGTTCCCTATCTCAGCCCAGAAAGCAGGTAGAACAACTTTTGTGGTGCCTTTCAGCTGCCTACCAAGGTAGTGTAAAAACTACCAAGAGAACTCCTGTCTGGCACCTTCCCCGGTGGAGTTGTGCATGGGGTGTGTTTGGAACATTTTGTCAACGGCCGACTCCAAAATTCAGCGGTTCCCCATCTCAGCCCAGAAAGCAGGTAGAACAACTTTTGTGGTGTCTTTCAGATGCCTACCGGAGCAATGTAAAAACTACCAGGAGAACTCCTGTCTGGCACCTTCCCCGGTGGAGTTGTGCATGGGGTGTGTTTGGAACATTTTGTCACCGGCCGAGTCCAAAATTCAGCGATTCCCCATCTCAGCCCAGAAAGCAGGTAGAACAACTTTTGTGGTGTCTTTCAGATGCCTACCGGAGCAATGTAAAAACTACCAGGAGAACTCCTGTCTGGCACCTTCCCCGGTGGAGTTGTGCATGGGGTGTGTTTGGAACATTTTGTCACCGGCCGAGTCCAAAATTCAGCGGTTCCCCATCTCAGCCCAGAAAGCAGGTAGAACAACTTTTGTGGTGTCTTTCAGATGCCTACAAAGGCAGTGTAAAAACTACCAGGAGAACTCCTGTCTGGCACCTTCCCCGGTGGAGTTGTGCATGGGGTGTGTTTGGAACATTTTGTCACCAGCCGAGTCCAAAATTCAGCGGTTCCCCATCTCAGCCCAGAAAGCAGGTAGAACAACTTTTGTGGTGTCTTTCAGATGCCTACCGGAGCAATGTAAAAACTACCAGGAGAACTCCTGTCTGGCACCTTCCCCGGTGGAGTTGTGCAGGGGGTGTGTTTGGAACATTTTGTCACCAGCCGAGTCCAAAATTCAGCGGTTCCCTATCTCAGCCCAGAAAGCAGGTAGAACAACTTTTGTGGTACCTTTCAGCTGCCTACCAAGGTAGTGTAAAAACTACCAAGAGAACTCCTGTCTGGCACCTTCCCCGGTGGTGTTGTGCATGGGGTGTGTTTGGAACATTTTGTCACCGGCCGAGTCCAAAATTCAGCTGTTCCCCATCTCAGCCCAGAAAGCAGGTAGAACAACTTTTGTGGTGTCTTTCAGATGCCTACCGGAGCAATGTAAAAACTACCAGGAGAACTCCTGTCTGGCACCTTCCCCGGTGGAGTTGTGCATGGGGTGTGTTTGGAACATTTTGTCACCAGCCGAGTCCAAAATTCAGCGTTTCCCCATCTCAGCCCAGAAAGCAGGTAGAACAACTTTTGTGGTGTCTTTCAGATGCCTACCGGAGCAATGTAAAAACTACCAGGAGAACTCCTGTCTGGCACCTTCCCCGGTGGAGTTGTGCATGGGGTGTGTTTGGAACATTTTGTCAACGGCCGAGTCCAAAATTCAGCGATTCCCCATCTCAGCCCAGAAAGCAGGTAGAACAACTTTTGTGGTGTCTTTCAGATGCCTACAAAGGCAGTGTAAAAACTACCAGGAGAACTCCTGTCTGGCACCTTCCCCGGTGGAGTTGTGCATGGGGTGTGTTTGGAACATTTTGTCACCAGCCGAGTCCAAAATTCAGCGTTTCCCCATCTCAGCCCAGAAAGCAGGTAGAACAACTTTTGTGGTGTCTTTCAGATGCCTACCGGAGCAATGTAAAAACTACCAGGAGAACTCCTGTCTGGCACCTTCCCCGGTGGAGTTGTGCATGGGGTGTGTTTGGAACATTTTGTCACCAGCCGAGTCCAAAATTCAGCGATTCCCCATCTCAGCCCAGAAAGCAGGTAGAACAACTTTTGTGGTGTCTTTCAGATGCCTACCGGAGCAATGTAAAAACTACCAGGAGAACTCCTGTCTGGCACCTTCCCCGGTGGAGTTGTGCATGGGGTGTGTTTGGAACATTTTGTCACCAGCCGAGTCCAAAATTCAGCGTTTCCCCATCTCAGCCCAGAAAGCAGGTAGAACAACTTTTGTGGTGTCTTTCAGATGCCTACCGGAGCAATGTAAAAACTACCAGGAGAACTCCTGTCTGGCACCTTCCCCGGTGGAGTTGTGCATGGGGTGTGTTTGGAACATTTTGTCACCGGCCGAGTCCAAAATTCAGCGATTCCCCATCTCAGCCCAGAAAGCAGGTAGAACAACTTTTGTGGTGTCTTTCAGATGCCTACCGGAGCAATGTAAAAACTACCAGGAGAACTCCTGTCTGGCACCTTCCCCGGTGGAGTTGTGCATGGGGTGTGTTTGGAACATTTTGTCACCAGCCGACTCCAAAATTCAGCGGTTCCTTATCTCAGCCCAGAAAGCAGGTAGAACAACTTTTGTGGTACCTTTCAGCTGCCTACCAAGGTAGTGTAAAAACTACCAGGAGAACTCCTGTCTGGCACCTTCCCCGGTGGTGTTGTGCATGGGGTGTGTTTGGAACATTTTGTCACCGGCCGAGTCCAAAATTCAGCTGTTCCCCATCTCAGCCCAGAAAGCAGGTAGAACAACTTTTGTGGTGTCTTTCAGATGCCTACCGGAGCACTGTAAAAACTACCAGGAGAACTCCTGTCTGGCACCTTCCCCGGTGGAGTTGTGCATGGGGTGTGTTTGGAACATTTTGTCACCGGCCGAGTCCAAAATTCAGCGGTTCCCCATCTCAGCCCAGAAAGCAGGTAGAACAACTTTTGTGGTGCCTTTCAGCTGCCTACCGGAGCAATGTAAAAACTACCAGGAGAACTCCTGTCTGGCACCTTCCCCGGTGGAGTTGTGCAGGGGGTGTGTTTGGAACATTTTGTCACCAGCCAACTCCAAAATTCAGCGCTCCCCATCTCAGCCCACAAAGCAGGTACAACAACTTTTCTTGTGCCTTTCAGCTGCCTACCAAGGTAGTGTAAATCTACCAAAAGAATTCGTTCCTGGCACCTTCCCCGGTGGAGTTGTGCATGGGGTGTGTTTGGAACATTTTGTCAACGGCCGAGTCCAAAATTCAGCGGTTCCCCATCTCAGCCCACAAAGCAGGTAGAACAACTTTTGTGGTGTCTTTCAGATGCCTACCAAGGTAGTGTAAAAACTACCAGGAGAACTCCTGTCTGGCACCTTCCCCGGTGGAGTTGTGCATGGGGTGTGTTTGGAACATTTTGTCACCAGCCGAGTCCAAAATTCAGCTGTTCCCCATCTCAGCCCAGAAAGCAGGTAGAACAACTTTTGTGGTGTCTTTCAGATGCCTACCAAGGTAGTGTAAAAACTACCAGGAGAACTCCTGTCTGGCACCTTCCGTGGTGGAGTTGTGCATGGGGTGTGTTTGGAACATTTTTTCACCAGCCGAGTCCAAAATTCAGCGTTTCCCCATCTCAGCCCAGAAAGCAGGTAGAACAACTTTTGTGGTGCCTTTCAGCTGCCTACCAAGGTAGTGTAAAAACTACCAAGAGAACTCCTTTCTGGCACCTTCCCCGGTGGAGTTGTGCATGGGGTGTGTTTGGAACATTTTGTCACCAGCCGAGTCCAAAATTCAGCGGTTCCCTATCTCAGCCCAGAAAGCAGGTAGAACAACTTTTGTGGTGCCTTTCAGCTGCCTACCAAGGTAGTGTAAAAACTACCAAGAGAACTCCTGTCTGGCACCTTCCCCGGTGGAGTTGTGCATGGGGTGTGTTTGGAACATTTTGTCAACGGCCGACTCCAAAATTCAGCGGTTCCCCATCTCAGCCCAGAAAGCAGGTAGAACAACTTTTGTGGTGTCTTTCAGATGCCTACCGGAGCAATGTAAAAACTACCAGGAGAACTCCTGTCTGGCACCTTCCCCGGTGGAGTTGTGCATGGGGTGTGTTTGGAACATTTTGTCACCAGCCGAGTCCAAAATTCAGCGTTTCCCCATCTCAGCCCAGAAAGCAGGTAGAACAACTTTTGTGGTGTCTTTCAGATGCCTACCAAGGTAGTGTAAAAACTACCAGGAGAACTCCTGTCTGGCACCTTCCCCGGTGGAGTTGTGCATGGGGTGTGTTTGGAACATTTTGTCACCGGCCGAGTCCAAAATTCAGCGATTCCCCATCTCAGCCCAGAAAGCAGGTAGAACAACTTTTGTGGTGTCTTTCAGATGCCTACCAAGGTAGTGTAAAAACTACCAGGAGAACTCCTGTCTGGCACCTTCCGTGGTGGAGTTGTGCATGGGGTGTGTTTGGAACATTTTGTCACCAGCCGAGTCCAAAATTCAGCGATTCCCCATCTCAGCCCAGAAAGCAGGTAGAACAACTTTTGTGGTGCCTTTCAGATGCCTACCAAGGTAGTGTAAAAACTACCAAGAGAACTCCTGTCTGGCACCTTCCCCGGTGGAGTTGTGCATGGGGTGTGTTTGGAACATTTTGTCAACGGCCGACTCCAAAATTCAGCGGTTCCCCATCTCAGCCCAGAAAGCAGGTAGAACAACTTTTGTGGTGTCTTTCAGATGCCTACCGGAGCAATGTAAAAACTACCAGGAGAACTCCTGTCTGGCACCTTCCCCGGTGGAGTTGTGCAGGGGGTGTGTTTGGAACATTTTGTCACCAGCCGAGTCCAAAATTCAGCGTTTCCCCATCTCAGCCCAGAAAGCAGGTAGAACAACTTTTGTGGTGTCTTTCAGATGCCTACCGGAGCAATGTAAAAACTACCAGGAGAACTCCTGTCTGGCACCTTCCCCGGTGGAGTTGTGCATGGGGTGTGTTTGGAACATTTTGTCACCGGCCGAGTCCAAAATTCAGCGATTCCCCATCTCAGCCCAGAAAGCAGGTAGAACAACTTTTGTGGTGTCTTTCAGATGCCTACCGGAGCAATGTAAAAACTACCAGGAGAACTCCTGTCTGGCACCTTCCCCGGTGGAGTTGTGCAGGGGGTGTGTTTGGAACATTTTGTCACCGGCCGAGTCCAAAATTCAGCGGTTCCCCATCTCAGCCCAGAAAGCAGGTAGAACAACTTTTGTGGTTTCTTTCAGATGCCTACAAAGGCAGTGTAAAAACTACCAGGAGAACTCCTGTCTGGCACCTTCCCCGGTGGAGTTGTGCATGGGGTGTGTTTGGAACATTTTGTCACCAGCCGAGTCCAAAATTCAGCGGTTCCCCATCTCAGCCCAGAAAGCAGGTAGAACAACTTTTGTGGTGTCTTTCAGATGCCTACCGGAGCAATGTAAAAACTACCAGGAGAACTCCTGTCTGGCACCTTCCCCGGTGGAGTTGTGCATGGGGTGTGTTTGGAACATTTTGTCACCAGCCGAGTCCAAAATTCAGCGGTTCCCTATCTCAGCCCAGAAAGCAGGTAGAACAACTTTTGTGGTACCTTTCAGCTGCCTACCAAGGTAGTGTAAAAACTACCAAGAGAACTCCTGTCTGGCACCTTCCCCGGTGGTGTTGTGCATGGGGTGTGTTTGGAACATTTTGTCACCGGCCGAGTTCAAAATTCAGCTGTTCCCCATCTCAGCCCAGAAAGCAGGTAGAACAACTTTTGTGGTGTCTTTCAGATGCCTACCGGAGCAATGTAAAAACTACCAGGAGAACTCCTGTCTGGCACCTTCCCCGGTGGAGTTGTGCAGGGGGTGTGTTTGGAACATTTTGTCACCAGCCGAGTCCAAAATTCAGTGTTTCCCCATCTCAGCCCAGAAAGCAGGTAGAACAACTTTTGTGGTGTCTTTCAGATGCCTACCAGAGCAATGTAAAAACTACCAGGAGAACTCCTGTCTGGCACCTTCCCCGGTGGAGTTGTGCATGGGGTGTGTTTGGAACATTTTGTCACCAGCCGAGTCCAAAATTCAGCGATTCCCCATCTCAGCCCAGAAAGCAGGTAGAACAACTTTTGTGGTGTCTTTCAGATGCCTACAAAGGCAGTGTAAAAACTACCAGGAGAACTCCTGTCTGGCACCTTCCCCGGTGGAGTTGTGCATGGGGTGTGTTTGGAACATTTTGTCACCAGCCGAGTCCAAAATTCAGCGTTTCCCCATCTTCAGCCCAGAAAGCAGGTAGAACAACTTTTGTGGTGTCTTTCAGATGCCTACCGGAGCAATGTAAAAACTACCAGGAGAACTCCTGTCTGGCACCTTCCCCGGTGGAGTTGTGCATGGGGTGTGTTTGGAACATTTTGTCACCAGCCGAGTCCAAAATTCAGCGATTCCCCATCTCAGCCCAGAAAGCAGGTAGAACAACTTTTGTGGTGTCTTTCAGATGCCTACAAAGGCAGTGTAAAAACTACCAGGAGAACTCCTGTCTGGCACCTTCCCCGGTGGAGTTGTGCATGGGGTGTGTTTGGAACATTTTGTCACCAGCCGACTCCAAAATTCAGCGGTTCCCCATCTCAGCCCAGAAAGCAGGTAGAACAACTTTTGTGGTGTCTTTCAGATGCCTACCGGAGCAATGTAAAAACTACCAGGAGAACTCGTTTCTTGCACCTTCCCCGGTGGAGTTGTGCAGGGGGTGTGTTTGGAACATTTTGTCACCGGCCGAGTCCAAAATTCAGCGGTTCCCCATCTCAGCCCAGAAAGCAGGTAGAACAACTTTTGTGGTGCCTTTCAGCTGCCTACCAAGGTAGTGTAAAAACTACCAAGAGAACTCCTTTCTGGCACCTTCCCCGGTGGAGTTGTGCATGGGGTGTGTTTGGAACATTTTGTCACCAGCCGAGTCCAAAATTCAGCGGTTCCCTATCTCAGCCCAGAAAGCAGGTAGAACAACTTTTGTGGTGCCTTTCAGATGCCTACCAAGGTAGTGTAAAAACTACCAAGAGAACTCCTGTCTGGCACCTTCCCCGGTGGAGTTGTGCATGGGGTGTGTTTGGAACATTTTGTCAACGGCCGACTCCAAAATTCAGCGGTTCCCCATCTCAGCCCAGAAAGCAGGTAGAACAACTTTTGTGGTGTCTTTCAGATGCCTACCGGAGCAATGTAAAAACTACCAGGAGAACTCCTGTCTGGCACCTTCCCCGGTGGAGTTGTGCAGGGGGTGTGTTTGGAACATTTTGTCACCAGCCGAGTCCAAAATTCAGCGTTTCCCCATCTCAGCCCAGAAAGCAGGTAGAACAACTTTTGTGGTGTCTTTCAGATGCCTACCGGAGCAATGTAAAAACTACCAGGAGAACTCCTGTCTGGCACCTTCCCCGGTGGAGTTGTGCATGGGGTGTGTTTGGAACATTTTGTCACCGGCCGAGTCCAAAATTCAGCGATTCCCCATCTCAGCCCAGAAAGCAGGTAGAACAACTTTTGTGGTGTCTTTCAGATGCCTACCGGAGCAATGTAAAAACTACCAGGAGAACTCCTGTCTGGCACCTTCCCCGGTGGAGTTGTGCATGGGGTGTGTTTGGAACATTTTGTCACCGGCCGAGTCCAAAATTCAGCGGTTCCCCATCTCAGCCCAGAAAGCAGGTAGAACAACTTTTGTGGTTTCTTTCAGATGCCTACAAAGGCAGTGTAAAAACTACCAGGAGAACTCCTGTCTGGCACCTTCCCCGGTGGAGTTGTGCATGGGGTGTGTTTGGAACATTTTGTCACCAGCCGAGTCCAAAATTCAGCGGTTCCCCATCTCAGCCCAGAAAGCAGGTAGAACAACTTTTGTGGTGTCTTTCAGATGCCTACCGGAGCAATGTAAAAACTACCAGGAGAACTCCTGTCTGGCACCTTCCCCGGTGGAGTTGTGCATGGGGTGTGTTTGGAACATTTTGTCACCAGCCGAGTCCAAAATTCAGCGGTTCCCTATCTCAGCCCAGAAAGCAGGTAGAACAACTTTTGTGGTACCTTTCAGCTGCCTACCAAGGTAGTGTAAAAACTACCAAGAGAACTCCTGTCTGGCACCTTCCCCGGTGGTGTTGTGCATGGGGTGTGTTTGGAACATTTTGTCACCGGCCGAGTTCAAAATTCAGCTGTTCCCCATCTCAGCCCAGAAAGCAGGTAGAACAACTTTTGTGGTGTCTTTCAGATGCCTACCGGAGCAATGTAAAAACTACCAGGAGAACTCCTGTCTGGCACCTTCCCCGGTGGAGTTGTGCAGGGGGTGTGTTTGGAACATTTTGTCACCAGCCGAGTCCAAAATTCAGTGTTTCCCCATCTCAGCCCAGAAAGCAGGTAGAACAACTTTTGTGGTGTCTTTCAGATGCCTACCAGAGCAATGTAAAAACTACCAGGAGAACTCCTGTCTGGCACCTTCCCCGGTGGAGTTGTGCATGGGGTGTGTTTGGAACATTTTGTCACCAGCCGAGTCCAAAATTCAGCGATTCCCCATCTCAGCCCAGAAAGCAGGTAGAACAACTTTTGTGGTGTCTTTCAGATGCCTACAAAGGCAGTGTAAAAACTACCAGGAGAACTCCTGTCTGGCACCTTCCCCGGTGGAGTTGTGCATGGGGTGTGTTTGGAACATTTTGTCACCAGCCGAGTCCAAAATTCAGCGTTTCCCCATCTCAGCCCAGAAAGCAGGTAGAACAACTTTTGTGGTGTCTTTCAGATGCCTACCGGAGCAATGTAAAAACTACCAGGAGAACTCCTGTCTGGCACCTTCCCCGGTGGAGTTGTGCATGGGGTGTGTTTGGAACATTTTGTCACCAGCCGAGTCCAAAATTCAGCGATTCCCCATCTCAGCCCAGAAAGCAGGTAGAACAACTTTTGTGGTGTCTTTCAGATGCCTACAAAGGCAGTGTAAAAACTACCAGGAGAACTCCTGTCTGGCACCTTCCCCGGTGGAGTTGTGCATGGGGTGTGTTTGGAACATTTTGTCACCAGCCGACTCCAAAATTCAGCGGTTCCCCATCTCAGCCCAGAAAGCAGGTAGAACAACTTTTGTGGTGTCTTTCAGATGCCTACCGGAGCAATGTAAAAACTACCAGGAGAACTCGTTTCTTGCACCTTCCCCGGTGGAGTTGTGCAGGGGGTGTGTTTGGAACATTTTGTCACCAGCCGAGTCCAAAATTCAGCGGTTCCCTATCTCAGCCCAGAAAGCAGGTAGAACAACTTTTGTGGTACCTTTCAGCTGCCTACCAAGGTAGTGTAAAAACTACCAAGAGAACTCCTGTCTGGCACCTTCCCCGGTGGTGTTGTGCATGGGGTGTGTTTGGAACATTTTGTCACCGGCCGAGTCCAAAATTCAGCTGTTCCCCATCTCAGCCCAGAAAGCAGGTAGAACAACTTTTGTGGTGTCTTTCAGATGCCTACCGGAGCAATGTAAAAACTACCAGGAGAACTCCTGTCTGGCACCTTCCCCGGTGGTGTTGTGCAGGGGGTGTGTTTGGAACATTTTGTCACCGGCCGAGTCCAAAATTCAGCGGTTCCCCATCTCAGCCCAGAAAGCAGGTAGAACAACTTTTGTGGTGCCTTTCAGCTGCCTACCAAGGTAGTGTAAAAACTAACAACAGAATTCGTTCCTGGCACCTTCCCCGGTGGAGTTGTGCAGGGGGTGTGTTTGGAACATTTTGTCACCAGCCGACTCCAAAATTCAGCGGTTCCCCATCTCAGCCCACAAAGCAGGTACAACAACTTTTCTTGTGCCTTTCCGCTGCCTACCAAGGTAGTGTAAATCTACCAACAGAATTCGTTCCTGGCACCTTCCCCGGTGGAGTTGTGCATGGGGTGTGTTTGGAACATTTTGTCACCGGCCGAGTCCAAAATTCAGCGGTTCCCCATCTCAGCCCACAAAGCAGGTAGAACAACTTTTGTGGTGTCTTTCAGATGCCTACCGGAGCAATGTAAAAACTACCAGGAGAACTCCTGTCTGGCACCTTCCCCGGTGGAGTTGTGCATGGGGTGTGTTTGGAACATTTTGTCACCAGCCGAGTCCAAAATTCAGCGTTTCCCCATCTCAGCCCAGAAAGCAGGTAGAACAACTTTTGTGGTGTCTTTCAGATGCCTACCGGAGCAATGTAAAAACTACCAGGAGGACTCCTGTCTGGCACCTTCCCCGGTGGAGTTGTGCATGGGGTGTGTTTGGAACATTTTGTCACCGGCCGAGTCCAAAATTCAGCGATTCCCCATCTCAGCCCAGAAAGCAGGTAGAACAACTTTTGTGGTGTCTTTCAGATGCCTACCGGAGCAATGTAAAAACTACCAGGAGAACTCCTGTCTGGCACCTTCCCCGGTGGAGTTGTGCATGGGGTGTGTTTGGAACATTTTGTCACCAGCCGAGTCCAAAATTCAGCGGTTCCCCATCTCAGCCCAGAAAGCAGGTAGAACAACTTTTGTGGTGTCTTTCAGATGCCTACCGGAGCAATGTAAAAACTACCAGGAGAACTCCTGTCTGGCACCTTCCCCGGTGGAGTTGTGCATGGGGTGTGTTTGGAACATTTTGTCACCGGCCGAGTCCAAAATTCAGCGATTCCCCATCTCAGCCCAGAAAGCAGGTAGAACAACTTTTGTGGTGTCTTTCAGATGCCTACAAAGGCAGTGTAAAAACTACCATGAGAACTCCTGTCTGGCACCTTCCCCGGTGGAGTTGTGCATGGGGTGTGTTTGGAACATTTTGTCACCAGCCGACTCCAAAATTCAGCGGTTCCCCATCTCAGCCCAGAAAGCAGGTAGAACAACTTTTGTGGTGTCTTTCAGATGCCTACCGGAGCAATGTAAAAACTACCAGGAGAACTCCTGTCTGGCACCTTCCCCGGTGGAGTTGTGCATGGGGTGTGTTTGGAACATTTTGTCACCAGCCGACTCCAAAATTCAGCGGTTCCCCATCTCAGCCCAGAAAGCAGGTAGAACAACTTTTGTGGTACCTTTCAGCTGCCTACCAAGGTAGTGTAAAAACTACCAAGAGAACTCCTGTCTGGCACCTTCCCCGGTGGTGTTGTGCATGGGGTGTGTTTGGAACATTTTGTCACCGGCCGAGTCCAAAATTCAGCTGTTCCCCATCTCAGCCCAGAAAGCAGGTAGAACAACTTTTGTGGTGTCTTTCAGATGCCTACCGGAGCAATGTAAAAACTACCAGGAGAACTCCTGTCTGGCACCTTCCCCGGTGGAGTTGTGCAGGGGGTGTGTTTGGAACATTTTGTCACCAGCCGAGTCCAAAATTCAGCGTTTCCCCATCTCAGCCCAGAAAGCAGGTAGAACAACTTTTGTGGTGTCTTTCAGATGCCTACCGGAGCAATGTAAAAACTACCAGGAGAACTCCTGTCTGGCACCTTCCCCGGTGGAGTTGTGCATGGGGTGTGTTTGGAACATTTTGTCACCGGCCGAGTCCAAAATTCAGCGATTCCCCATCTCAGCCCAGAAAGCAGGTAGAACAACTTTTGTGGTGTCTTTCAGATGCCTACAAAGGCAGTGTAAAAACTACCAGGAGAACTCCTGTCTGGCACCTTCCCCGGTGGAGTTGTGCATGCGGTGTGTTTGGAACATTTTGTCACCAGCCGACTCCAAAATTCAGCGTTTCCCCATCTCAGCCCACAAAGCAGGTAGAACAACTTTTGTGGTGTCTTTCAGATGCCTACCGGAGCAATGTAAAAACTACCAGGAGAACTCCTGTCTGGCACCTTCCCCGGTGGAGTTGTGCATGGGGTGTGTTTGGAACATTTTGTCACCAGCCGAGTCCAAAATTCAGCGATTCCCCATCTCAGCCCAGAAAGCAGGTAGAACAACTTTTGTGGTGTCTTTCAGATGCCTACAAAGGCAGTGTAAAAACTACCAGGAGAACTCCTGTCTGGCACCTTCCCCGGTGGAGTTGTGCATGGGGTGTGTTTGGAACATTTTGTCACCAGCCGAGTCCAAAATTCAGCGGTTCCCCATCTCAGCCCAGAAAGCAGGTAGAACAACTTTTGTGGTGTCTTTCAGATGCCTACCGGAGCAATGTAAAAACTACCAGGAGAACTCCTGTCTGGCACCTTCCCCGGTGGAGTTGTGCAGGGGGTGTGTTTGGAACATTTTGTCACCAGCCGAGTCCAAAATTCAGCGGTTCCCTATCTCAGCCCAGAAAGCAGGTAGAACAACTTTTGTGGTACCTTTCAGCTGCCTACCAAGGTAGTGTAAAAACTACCAAGAGAACTCCTGTCTGGCACCTTCCCCGGTGGTGTTGTGCATGGGGTGTGTTTGGAACATTTTGTCACCGGCCGAGTCCAAAATTCAGCTGTTCCCCATCTCAGCCCAGAAAGCAGGTAGAACAACTTTTGTGGTGTCTTTCAGATGCCTACCGGAGCAATGTAAAAACTACCAGGAGAACTCCTGTCTGGCACCTTCCCCGGTGGTGTTGTGCAGGGGGTGTGTTTGGAACATTTTGTCACCGGCCGAGTCCAAAATTCAGCGGTTCCCCATCTCAGCCCAGAAAGCAGGTAGAACAACTTTTCTTGTGCCTTTCAGCTGCCTACCAAGGTAGTGTAAAAACTAACAACAGAATTCGTTCCTGGCACCTTCCCCGGTGGAGTTGTGCAGGGGGTGTGTTTGGAACATTTTGTCACCAGCCGACTCCAAAATTCAGCGGTTCCCCATCTCAGCCCACAAAGCAGGTACAACAACTTTTCTTGTGCCTTTCAGCTGCCTACCAAGGTAGTGTAAAAACTACCAACAGAATTCGTTCCTGGCACCTTCCCCGGTGGAGTTGTGCATGGGGTGTGTTTGGAACATTTTGTCACCGGCCGAGTCCAAAATTCAGCGGTTCCCCATCTCAGCCCACAAAGCAGGTAGAACAACTTTTGTGGTGTCTTTCAGATGCCTACCGGAGCAATGTAAAAACTACCAGGAGAACTCCTGTCTGGCACCTTCCCCGGTGGAGTTGTGCATGGGGTGTGTTTGGAACATTTTGTCACCAGCCAAGTCCAAAATTCAGCGTTTCCCCATCTCAGCCCAGAAAGCAGGTAGAACAACTTTTGTGGTGTCTTTCAGATGCCTACCGGAGCAATGTAAAAACTACCAGGAGGACTCCTGTCTGGCACCTTCCCCGGTGGAGTTGTGCATGGGGTGTGTTTGGAACATTTTGTCACCGGCCGAGTCCAAAATTCAGCGATTCCCCATCTCAGCCCAGAAAGCAGGTAGAACAATTTTTGTGGTGTCTTTCAGATGCCTACCGGAGCAATGTAAAAACTACCAGGAGAACTCCTGTCTGGCACCTTCCCCGGTGGAGTTGTGCATGGGGTGTGTTTGGAACATTTTGTCACCGGCCGAGTCCAAAATTCAGCGATTCCCCATCTCAGCCCAGAAAGCAGGTAGAACAACTTTTGTGGTGTCTTTCAGATGCCTACAAAGGCAGTGTAAAAACTACCAGGAGAACTCCTGTCTGGCACCTTCCCCGGTGGAGTTGTGCATGGGGTGTGTTTGGAACATTTTGTCACCAGCCGAGTCCAAAATTCAGCGGTTCCCCATCTCAGCCCAGAAAGCAGGTAGAACAACTTTTCTTGTGCCTTTCAGCTGCCTACCAAGGTAGTGTAAAAACTACCAACAGAATTCGTTCCTGGCACCTTCCCCGGTGGAGTTGTGCATGGGGTGTGTTTGGAACATTTTGTCACCGGCCGAGTCCAAAATTCAGCGGTTCCCCATCTCAGCCCACAAAGCAGGTAGAACAACTTTTGTGGTGTCTTTCAGATGCCTACCGGAGCAATGTAAAAACTACCAGGAGAACTCCTGTCTGGCACCTTCCCCGGTGGAGTTGTGCATGGGGTGTGTTTGGAACATTTTGTCACCAGCCGAGTCCAAAATTCAGCGTTTCCCCATCTCAGCCCAGAAAGCAGGTAGAACAACTTTTGTGGTGTCTTTCAGATGCCTACCGGAGCAATGTAAAAACTACCAGGAGGACTCCTGTCTGGCACCTTCCCCGGTGGAGTTGTGCATGGGGTGTGTTTGGAACATTTTGTCACCGGCCGAGTCCAAAATTCAGCGATTCCCCATCTCAGCCCAGAAAGCAGGTAGAACAATTTTTGTGGTGTCTTTCAGATGCCTACCGGAGCAATGTAAAAACTACCAGGAGAACTCCTGTCTGGCACCTTCCCCGGTGGAGTTGTGCATGGGGTGTGTTTGGAACATTTTGTCACCGGCCGAGTCCAAAATTCAGCGATTCCCCATCTCAGCCCAGAAAGCAGGTAGAACAACTTTTGTGGTGTCTTTCAGATGCCTACAAAGGCAGTGTAAAAACTACCAGGAGAACTCCTGTCTGGCACCTTCCCCGGTGGAGTTGTGCATGGGGTGTGTTTGGAACATTTTGTCACCAGCCGAGTCCAAAATTCAGCGGTTCCCCATCTCAGCCCAGAAAGCAGGTAGAACAACTTTTGTGGTGTCTTTCAGATGCCTACCGGAGCAATGTAAAAACTACCAGGAGAACTCCTGTCTGGCACCTTCCCCGGTGGAGTTGTGCAGGGGGTGTGTTTGGAACATTTTGTCACCAGCCGAGTCCAAAATTCAGCGGTTCCCCATCTCAGCCCAGAAAGCAGGTAGAACAACTTTTGTGGTGTCTTTTAGATGCCTACCAAGGTAGTGTAAAAACTACCAAGAGAACTCCTGTCTGGCACCTTCCCCGGTGGTGTTGTGCATGGGGTGTGTTTGGAACATTTTGTCACCGGCCGAGTCCAAAATTCAGCTGTTCCCCATCTCAGCCCAGAAAGCAGGTAGAACAACTTTTGTGGTGTCTTTCAGATGCCTACCGGAGCAATGTAAAAACTACCAGGAGAACTCCTGTCTGGCACCTTCCCCGGTGGAGTTGTGCAGGGGGTGTGTTTGGAACATTTTGTCACCGGCCGAGTCCAATATTCAGCGGTTCCCCATCTCAGCCCAGAAAGCAGGTACAACAACTTTTCTTGTGCCTCTCCGCTGCCTACCAAGGTAGTGTAAATCTACCAACAGAATTCGTTCCTGGCACCTTCCCCGGTGGAGTTGTGCATGGGGTGTGTTTGGAACATTTTGTCACCGGCCGACTCCAAAATTCAGCGTTTCCCCATCTCAGCCCACAAAGCAGGTAGAACAACTTTTGTGGTGTCTTTCAGATGCCTACCAAGGTAGTGTAAAAACTACCAGGAGAACTCCTGTCTGGCACCTTCCCCGGTGGAGTTGTGCATGGGGTGTGTTTGGAACATTTTGTCACCGGCCGAGTCCAAAATTCAGCGGTTCCCCATCTCAGCCCAGAAAGCAGGTAGAACAACTTTTGTGGTGTCTTTCAGATGCCTACCGGAGCAATGTAAAAACTACCAGGAGAACTCCTGTCTGGCACCTTCCCCGGTGGAGTTGTGCATGGGGTGTGTTTGGAACATTTTGTCACCAGCCGACTCCAAAATTCAGCGTTTCCCCATCTCAGCCCAGAAAGCAGGTAGAACAACTTTTGTGGTGCCTTTCAGCTGCCTACCAAGGTAGTGTAAAAACTACCAAGAGAACTCCTGTCTGGCACCTTCCGTGGTGGAGTTGTGCAGGGGGTGTGTTTGGAACATTTTGTCACCGGCCGAGTCCAAAATTCAGCGATTCCCCATCTCAGCCCAGAAAGCAGGTAGAACAACTTTTGTGGTGCCTTTCAGCTGCCTACCGGGGTAGTGTAAAAACTACCAACAGAACTCGTTTCTGGCACCTTCCTCGGTGGAGTTGTGCATGGGGTGTGTTTGGAACATTTTGTCACCAGCCGACTCCAAAATTCAGCGTTTCCCCATCTCAGCCCAGAAAGCAGGTAGAACAACTTTTGTGGTGCCTTTCAGCTGCGTACCAAGGTAGTGTAAAAACTACCAAGAGAACTCCTGTCTGGCACCTTCCGTGGTGGAGTTGTGCAGGGGGTGTGTTTGGAACATTTTGTCACCGGCCGAGTCCAAAATTCAGCGATTCCCCATCTCAGCCCAGAAAGCAGGTAGAACAACTTTTGTGGTGTCTTTCAGATGCCTACCAAGGTAGTGTAAAAACTACCAGGAGAACTCCTGTCTGGCACCTTCCGTGGTGGAGTTGTGCATGGGGTGTGTTTGGAACATTTTGTCACCAGCCGAGTCCAAAATTCAGCGTTTCCCCATCTCAGCCCAGAAAGCAGGTAGAACAACTTTTGTGGTGCCTTTCAGCTGCCTACCAAGGTAGTGTAAAAACTACCAAGAGAACTCCTTTCTGGCACCTTCCCCGGTGGAGTTGTGCATGGGGTGTGTTTGGAACATTTTGTCACCAGCCGAGTCCAAAATTCAGCGGTTCCCTATCTCAGCCCAGAAAGCAGGTAGAACAACTTTTGTGGTGCCTTTCAGATGCCTACCAAGGTAGTGTAAAAACTACCAAGAGAACTCCTGTCTGGCACCTTCCCCGGTGGAGTTGTGCATGGGGTGTGTTTGGAACATTTTGTCAACGGCCGACTCCAAAATTCAGCGGTTCCCCATCTCAGCCCAGAAAGCAGGTAGAACAACTTTTGTGGTGTCTTTCAGATGCCTACCGGAGCAATGTAAAAACTACCAGGAGAACTCCTGTCTGGCACCTTCCCCGGTGGAGTTGTGCAGGGGGTGTGTTTGGAACATTTTGTCACCAGCCGAGTCCAAAATTCAGCGTTTCCCCATCTCAGCCCAGAAAGCAGGTAGAACAACTTTTGTGGTGTCTTTCAGATGCCTACCGGAGCAATGTAAAAACTACCAGGAGAACTCCTGTCTGGCACCTTCCCCGGTGGAGTTGTGCATGGGGTGTGTTTGGAACATTTTGTCACCGGCCGAGTCCAAAATTCAGCGATTCCCCATCTCAGCCCAGAAAGCAGGTAGAACAACTTTTGTGGTTTCTTTCAGATGCCTACAAAGGCAGTGTAAAAACTACCAGGAGAACTCCTGTCTGGCACCTTCCCCGGTGGAGTTGTGCATGGGGTGTGTTTGGAACATTTTGTCACCAGCCGAGTCCAAAATTCAGCGGTTCCCCATCTCAGCCCAGAAAGCAGGTAGAACAACTTTTGTGGTGTCTTTCAGATGCCTACCGGAGCAATGTAAAAACTACCAGGAGAACTCCTGTCTGGCACCTTCCCCGGTGGAGTTGTGCATGGGGTGTGTTTGGAACATTTTGTCACCAGCCGAGTCCAAAATTCAGCGGTTCCCTATCTCAGCCCAGAAAGCAGGTAGAACAACTTTTGTGGTGCCTTTCAGCTGCCTACCAAGGTAGTGTAAAAACTACCAAGAGAACTCCTGTCTGGCACCTTCCCCGGTGGTGTTGTGCATGGGGTGTGTTTGGAACATTTTGTCACCGGCCGAGTTCAAAATTCAGCTGTTCCCCATCTCAGCCCAGAAAGCAGGTAGAACAACTTTTGTGGTGTCTTTCAGATGCCTACCGGAGCAATGTAAAAACTACCAGGAGAACTCCTGTCTGGCACCTTCCCCGGTGGAGTTGTGCAGGGGGTGTGTTTGGAACATTTTGTCACCAGCCGAGTCCAAAATTCAGTGTTTCCCCATCTCAGCCCAGAAAGCAGGTAGAACAACTTTTGTGGTGTCTTTCAGATGCCTACCGGAGCAATGTAAAAACTACCAGGAGAACTCCTGTCTGGCACCTTCCCCGGTGGAGTTGTGCATGGGGTGTGTTTGGAACATTTTGTCACCAGCCGAGTCCAAAATTCAGCGATTCCCCATCTCAGCCCAGAAAGCAGGTAGAACAACTTTTGTGGTGTCTTTCAGATGCCTACAAAGGCAGTGTAAAAACTACCAGGAGAACTCCTGTCTGGCACCTTCCCCGGTGGAGTTGTGCATGGGGTGTGTTTGGAACATTTTGTCACCAGCCGACTCCAAAATTCAGCGGTTCCCCATCTCAGCCCAGAAAGCAGGTAGAACAACTTTTGTGGTGTCTTTCAGATGCCTACCGGAGCAATGTAAAAACTACCAGGAGAACTCGTTTCTTGCACCTTCCCCGGTGGAGTTGTGCAGGGGGTGTGTTTGGAACATTTTGTCACCAGCCGAGTCCAAAATTCAGCGGTTCCCTATCTCAGCCCAGAAAGCAGGTAGAACAACTTTTGTGGTACCTTTCAGCTGCCTACCAAGGTAGTGTAAAAACTACCAAGAGAACTCCTGTCTGGCACCTTCCCCGGTGGTGTTGTGCATGGGGTGTGTTTGGAACATTTTGTCACCGGCCGAGTCCAAAATTCAGCTGTTCCCCATCTCAGCCCAGAAAGCAGGTAGAACAACTTTTGTGGTGTCTTTCAGATGCCTACCGGAGCAATGTAAAAACTACCAGGAGAACTCCTGTCTGGCACCTTCCCCGGTGGTGTTGTGCAGGGGGTGTGTTTGGAACATTTTGTCACCGGCCGAGTCCAAAATTCAGCGGTTCCCCATCTCAGCCCAGAAAGCAGGTAGAACAACTTTTGTGGTGCCTTTCAGCTGCCTACCAAGGTAGTGTAAAAACTAACAACAGAATTCGTTCCTGGCACCTTCCCCGGTGGAGTTGTGCAGGGGGTGTGTTTGGAACATTTTGTCACCAGCCGACTCCAAAATTCAGCGGTTCCCCATCTCAGCCCACAAAGCAGGTAGAACAACTTTTCTTGTGCCTTTCCGCTGCCTACCAAGGTAGTGTAAATCTACCAACAGAATTCGTTCCTGGCACCTTCCCCGGTGGAGTTGTGCATGGGGTGTGTTTGGAACATTTTGTCACCGGCCGAGTCCAAAATTCAGCGGTTCCCCATCTCAGCCCACAAAGCAGGTAGAACAACTTTTGTGGTGTCTTTCAGATGCCTACCGGAGCAATGTAAAAACTACCAGGAGAACTCCTGTCTGGCACCTTCCCCGGTGGAGTTGTGCATGGGGTGTGTTTGGAACATTTTGTCACCAGCCGAGTCCAAAATTCAGCGTTTCCCCATCTCAGCCCAGAAAGCAGGTAGAACAACTTTTGTGGTGTCTTTCAGATGCCTACCGGAGCAATGTAAAAACTACCAGGAGGACTCCTGTCTGGCACCTTCCCCGGTGGAGTTGTGCATGGGGTGTGTTTGGAACATTTTGTCACCGGCCGAGTCCAAAATTCAGCGATTCCCCATCTCAGCCCAGAAAGCAGGTAGAACAACTTTTGTGGTGTCTTTCAGATGCCTACCGGAGCAATGTAAAAACTACCAGGAGAACTCCTGTCTGGCACCTTCCCCGGTGGAGTTGTGCATGGGGTGTGTTTGGAACATTTTGTCACCAGCCGAGTCCAAAATTCAGCGGTTCCCCATCTCAGCCCAGAAAGCAGGTAGAACAACTTTTGTGGTGTCTTTCAGATGCCTACCGGAGCAATGTAAAAACTACCAGGAGAACTCCTGTCTGGCACCTTCCCCGGTGGAGTTGTGCATGGGGTGTGTTTGGAACATTTTGTCACCGGCCGAGTCCAAAATTCAGCGATTCCCCATCTCAGCCCAGAAAGCAGGTAGAACAACTTTTGTGGTGTCTTTCAGATGCCTACAAAGGCAGTGTAAAAACTACCATGAGAACTCCTGTCTGGCACCTTCCCCGGTGGAGTTGTGCATGGGGTGTGTTTGGAACATTTTGTCACCAGCCGACTCCAAAATTCAGCGGTTCCCCATCTCAGCCCAGAAAGCAGGTAGAACAACTTTTGTGGTGTCTTTCAGATGCCTACCGGAGCAATGTAAAAACTACCAGGAGAACTCCTGTCTGGCACCTTCCCCGGTGGAGTTGTGCATGGGGTGTGTTTGGAACATTTTGTCACCAGCCGACTCCAAAATTCAGCGGTTCCCCATCTCAGCCCAGAAAGCAGGTAGAACAACTTTTGTGGTACCTTTCAGCTGCCTACCAAGGTAGTGTAAAAACTACCAAGAGAACTCCTGTCTGGCACCTTCCCCGGTGGTGTTGTGCATGGGGTGTGTTTGGAACATTTTGTCACCGGCCGAGTCCAAAATTCAGCTGTTCCCCATCTCAGCCCAGAAAGCAGGTAGAACAACTTTTGTGGTGTCTTTCAGATGCCTACCGGAGCAATGTAAAAACTACCAGGAGAACTCCTGTCTGGCACCTTCCCCGGTGGAGTTGTGCAGGGGGTGTGTTTGGAACATTTTGTCACCAGCCGAGTCCAAAATTCAGCGTTTCCCCATCTCAGCCCAGAAAGCAGGTAGAACAACTTTTGTGGTGTCTTTCAGATGCCTACCGGAGCAATGTAAAAACTACCAGGAGAACTCCTGTCTGGCACCTTCCCCGGTGGAGTTGTGCATGGGGTGTGTTTGGAACATTTTGTCACCGGCCGAGTCCAAAATTCAGCGATTCCCCATCTCAGCCCAGAAAGCAGGTAGAACAACTTTTGTGGTGTCTTTCAGATGCCTACAAAGGCAGTGTAAAAACTACCAGGAGAACTCCTGTCTGGCACCTTCCCCGGTGGAGTTGTGCATGCGGTGTGTTTGGAACATTTTGTCACCAGCCGACTCCAAAATTCAGCGTTTCCCCATCTCAGCCCACAAAGCAGGTAGAACAACTTTTGTGGTGTCTTTCAGATGCCTACCGGAGCAATGTAAAAACTACCAGGAGAACTCCTGTCTGGCACCTTCCCCGGTGGAGTTGTGCATGGGGTGTGTTTGGAACATTTTGTCACCAGCCGAGTCCAAAATTCAGCGATTCCCCATCTCAGCCCAGAAAGCAGGTAGAACAACTTTTGTGGTGTCTTTCAGATGCCTACAAAGGCAGTGTAAAAACTACCAGGAGAACTCCTGTCTGGCACCTTCCCCGGTGGAGTTGTGCATGGGGTGTGTTTGGAACATTTTGTCACCAGCCGAGTCCAAAATTCAGCGGTTCCCCATCTCAGCCCAGAAAGCAGGTAGAACAACTTTTGTGGTGTCTTTCAGATGCCTACCGGAGCAATGTAAAAACTACCAGGAGAACTCGTTTCTTGCACCTTCCCCGGTGGAGTTGTGCAGGGGGTGTGTTTGGAACATTTTGTCACCAGCCGAGTCCAAAATTCAGCGGTTCCCTATCTCAGCCCAGAAAGCAGGTAGAACAACTTTTGTGGTACCTTTCAGCTGCCTACCAAGGTAGTGTAAAAACTACCAAGAGAACTCCTGTCTGGCACCTTCCCCGGTGGTGTTGTGCATGGGGTGTGTTTGGAACATTTTGTCACCGGCCGAGTCCAAAATTCAGCTGTTCCCCATCTCAGCCCAGAAAGCAGGTAGAACAACTTTTGTGGTGTCTTTCAGATGCCTACCGGAGCAATGTAAAAACTACCAGGAGAACTCCTGTCTGGCACCTTCCCCGGTGGTGTTGTGCAGGGGGTGTGTTTGGAACATTTTGTCACCGGCCGAGTCCAAAATTCAGCGGTTCCCCATCTCAGCCCAGAAAGCAGGTAGAACAACTTTTCTTGTGCCTTTCAGCTGCCTACCAAGGTAGTGTAAAAACTAACAACAGAATTCGTTCCTGGCACCTTCCCCGGTGGAGTTGTGCAGGGGGTGTGTTTGGAACATTTTGTCACCAGCCGACTCCAAAATTCAGCGGTTCCCCATCTCAGCCCACAAAGCAGGTACAACAACTTTTCTTGTGCCTTTCAGCTGCCTACCAAGGTAGTGTAAAAACTACCAACAGAATTCGTTCCTGGCACCTTCCCCGGTGGAGTTGTGCATGGGGTGTGTTTGGAACATTTTGTCACCGGCCGAGTCCAAAATTCAGCGGTTCCCCATCTCAGCCCACAAAGCAGGTAGAACAACTTTTGTGGTGTCTTTCAGATGCCTACCGGAGCAATGTAAAAACTACCAGGAGAACTCCTGTCTGGCACCTTCCCCGGTGGAGTTGTGCATGGGGTGTGTTTGGAACATTTTGTCACCAGCCAAGTCCAAAATTCAGCGTTTCCCCATCTCAGCCCAGAAAGCAGGTAGAACAACTTTTGTGGTGTCTTTCAGATGCCTACCGGAGCAATGTAAAAACTACCAGGAGGACTCCTGTCTGGCACCTTCCCCGGTGGAGTTGTGCATGGGGTGTGTTTGGAACATTTTGTCACCGGCCGAGTCCAAAATTCAGCGATTCCCCATCTCAGCCCAGAAAGCAGGTAGAACAATTTTTGTGGTGTCTTTCAGATGCCTACCGGAGCAATGTAAAAACTACCAGGAGAACTCCTGTCTGGCACCTTCCCCGGTGGAGTTGTGCATGGGGTGTGTTTGGAACATTTTGTCACCGGCCGAGTCCAAAATTCAGCGATTCCCCATCTCAGCCCAGAAAGCAGGTAGAACAACTTTTGTGGTGTCTTTCAGATGCCTACAAAGGCAGTGTAAAAACTACCAGGAGAACTCCTGTCTGGCACCTTCCCCGGTGGAGTTGTGCATGGGGTGTGTTTGGAACATTTTGTCACCAGCCGAGTCCAAAATTCAGCGGTTCCCCATCTCAGCCCAGAAAGCAGGTAGAACAACTTTTGTGGTGTCTTTCAGATGCCTACCGGAGCAATGTAAAAACTACCAGGAGAACTCCTGTCTGGCACCTTCCCCGGTGGAGTTGTGCAGGGGGTGTGTTTGGAACATTTTGTCACCAGCCGAGTCCAAAATTCAGCGGTTCCCCATCTCAGCCCAGAAAGCAGGTAGAACAACTTTTGTGGTGTCTTTCAGATGCCTACCGGAGCAATGTAAAAACTACCAGGAGAACTCGTTTCTTGCACCTTCCCCGGTGGAGTTGTGCAGGGGGTGTGTTTGGAACATTTTGTCACCAGCCGACTCCAAAATTCAGCGGTTCCCTATCTCAGCCCAGAAAGCAGGTAGAACAACTTTTGTGGTACCTTTCAGCTGCCTACCAAGGTAGTGTAAAAACTACCAAGAGAACTCCTGTCTGGCACCTTCCCCGGTGGTGTTGTGCATGGGGTGTGTTTGGAACATTTTGTCACCGGCCGAGTCCAAAATTCAGCTGTTCCCCATCTCAGCCCAGAAAGCAGGTAGAACAACTTTTGTGGTGTCTTTCAGATGCCTACCGGAGCAATGTAAAAACTACCAGGAGAACTCCTGTCTGGCACCTTCCCCGGTGGTGTTGTTCAGGGGGTGTGTTTGGAACATTTTGTCACCGGCCGAGTCCAAAATTCAGCGGTTCCCCATCTCAGCCCAGAAAGCAGGTAAAACAACTTTTGTGGTGCCTTTCAGCTGCCTACCAAGGTAGTTTAAAAACTAACAACAGAATTCGTTCCTGGCACCTTCCCCGGTGGAGTTGTGCAGGGGGTGTGTTTGGAACATTTTGTCACCAGCCGACTCCAAAATTCAGCGGTTCCCCATCTCAGCCCACAAAGCAGGTACAACAACTTTTCTTGTGCCTTTCAGCTGCCTACCAAGGTAGTGTAAAAACTACCAACAGAATTCGTTCCTGGCACCTTCCCCGGTGGAGTTGTGCATGGGGTGTGTTTGGAACATTTTGTCACCGGCCGAGTCCAAAATTCAGCGGTTCCCCATCTCAGCCCACAAAGCAGGTAGAACAACTTTTGTGGTGTCTTTCAGATGCCTACCGGAGCAATGTAAAAACTACCAGGAGAACTCCTGTCTGGCACCTTCCCCGGTGGAGTTGTGCATGGGGTGTGTTTGGAACATTTTGTCACCAGCCGAGTCCAAAATTCAGCGTTTCCCCATCTCAGCCCAGAAAGCAGGTAGAACAACTTTTGTGGTGTCTTTCAGATGCCTACCGGAGCAATGTAAAAACTACCAGGAGGACTCCTGTCTGGCACCTTCCCCGGTGGAGTTGTGCATGGGGTGTGTTTGGAACATTTTGTCACCGGCCGAGTCCAAAATTCAGCGATTCCCCATCTCAGCCCAGAAAGCAGGTAGAACAACTTTTGTGGTGTCTTTCAGATGCCTACCGGAGCAATGTAAAAACTACCAGGAGAACTCCTGTCTGGCACCTTCCCCGGTGGAGTTGTGCATGGGGTGTGTTTGGAACATTTTGTCACCGGCCGAGTCCAAAATTCAGCGATTCCCCATCTCAGCCCAGAAAGCAGGTAGAACAACTTTTGTGGTGTCTTTCAGATGCCTACAAAGGCAGTGTAAAAACTACCAGGAGAACTCCTGTCTGGCACCTTCCCCGGTGGAGTTGTGCATGGGGTGTGTTTGGAACATTTTGTCACCAGCCGAGTCCAAAATTCAGCGGTTCCCCATCTCAGCCCAGAAAGCAGGTAGAACAACTTTTGTGGTGTCTTTCAGATGCCTACCGGAGCAATGTAAAAACTACCAGGAGAACTCCTGTCTGGCACCTTCCCCGGTGGAGTTGTGCAGGGGGTGTGTTTGGAACATTTTGTCACCAGCCGAGTCCAAAATTCAGCGGTTCCCCATCTCAGCCCAGAAAGCAGGTAGAACAACTTTTGTGGTGTCTTTTAGATGCCTACCAAGGTAGTGTAAAAACTACCAAGAGAACTCCTGTCTGGCACCTTCCCCGGTGGTGTTGTGCATGGGGTGTGTTTGGAACATTTTGTCACCGGCCGAGTCCAAAATTCAGCTGTTCCCCATCTCAGCCCAGAAAGCAGGTAGAACAACTTTTGTGGTGTCTTTCAGATGCCTACCGGAGCAATGTAAAAACTACCAGGAGAACTCCTGTCTGGCACCTTCCCCGGTGGAGTTGTGCAGGGGGTGTGTTTGGAACATTTTGTCACCGGCCGAGTCCAATATTCAGCGGTTCCCCATCTCAGCCCAGAAAGCAGGTACAACAACTTTTCTTGTGCCTTTCCGCTGCCTACCAAGATAGTGTAAATCTACCAACAGAATTCGTTCCTGGCACCTTCCCCGGTG
Organism: Falco cherrug; assembly: GCF_023634085.1. NCBI lineage: Eukaryota > Metazoa > Chordata > Aves > Falconiformes > Falconidae > Falco > Falco cherrug. The sequence continues at coordinate 1,149,512 of NW_026599479.1, read as the reverse complement.
GAGTTGTGCATGGGGTGTGTTTGGAACATTTTGTCACCGGCCGACTCCAAAATTCAGCGTTTCCCCATCTCAGCCCACAAAGCAGGTAGAACAACTTTTGTGGTGTCTTTCAGATGCCTACCAAGGTAGTGTAAAAACTACCAGGAGAACTCCTGTCTGGCACCTTCCCCGGTGGAGTTGTGCATGGGGTGTGTTTGGAACATTTTGTCACCGGCCGAGTCCAAAATTCAGCGTTTCCCCATCTCAGCCCACAAAGCAGGTAGAACAACTTTTGTGGTGTCTTTCAGATGCCTACCGGAGCAATGTAAAAACTACCAGGAGAACTCCTGTCTGGCACCTTCCCCGGTGGAGTTGTGCATGGGGTGTGTTTGGAACATTTTGTCACCAGCCGACTCCAAAATTCAGCGTTTCCCCATCTCAGCCCAGAAAGCAGGTAGAACAACTTTTGTGGTGCCTTTCAGCTGCCTACCAAGGTAGTGTAAAAACTACCAAGAGAACTCCTGTCTGGCACCTTCCGTGGTGGAGTTGTGCAGGGGGTGTGTTTGGAACATTTTGTCACCGGCCGAGTCCAAAATTCAGCGATTCCCCATCTCAGCCCAGAAAGCAGGTAGAACAACTTTTGTGGTGCCTTTCAGCTGCCTACCGGGGTAGTGTAAAAACTACCAACAGAACTCGTTTCTGGCACCTTCCTCGGTGGAGTTGTGCATGGGGTGTGTTTGGAACATTTTGTCACCAGCCGACTCCAAAATTCAGCGTTTCCCCATCTCAGCCCAGAAAGCAGGTAGAACAACTTTTGTGGTGCCTTTCAGCTGCCTACCAAGGTAGTGTAAAAACTACCAAGAGAACTCCTGTCTGGCACCTTCCGTGGTGGAGTTGTGCAGGGGGTGTGTTTGGAACATTTTGTCACCGGCCGAGTCCAAAATTCAGCGATTCCCCATCTCAGCCCAGAAAGCAGGTAGAACAACTTTTGTGGTGCCTTTCAGCTGCCTACCGGGGTAGTGTAAAAACTACCAACAGAACTCGTTTCTGGCACCTTCCTCGGTGGAGTTGTGCATGGGGTGTGTTTGGAACATTTTGTCACCAGCCGACTCCAAAATTCAGCGTTTCCCCATCTCAGCCCAGAAAGCAGGTAGAACAACTTTTGTGGTGTCTTTCAGATGCCTACCAAGGTAGTGTAAAAACTACCAGGAGAACTCCTGTCTGGCACCTTCCCCGGTGGAGTTGTGCAGGGGGTGTGTTTGGAACATTTTGTCACCGGCCAAGTCCAAAATTCAGCGTTTCCCCATCTCAGCCCAGAAAGCAGGTAGAACAACTTTTGTGGTTCCTTTCAGCTGCCTACCAAGGTAGTGTAAAAACTACCAGGAGAACTCCTTTCTGGCACCTTCCGTGGTGGAGTTGTGCAGGGGGTGTGTTTGGAACATTTTGTCACCGGCCGACTCCAAAATTCAGCGGTTCCCCATCTCAGCCCACAAAGCAGGTAGAACAACTTTTCTTGTGCCTTTCAGCTGCCTACCAAGGTAGTGTAAAAACTACCAAAAGAATTCGTTCCTGGCACCTTCCCCGGTGGAGTTGTGCATGGGGTGTGTTTGGAACATTTTGTCACCAGCCGAGTCCAAAATTCAGCGGTTCCCCATCTCAGCCCAGAAAGCAGGTAGAACAACTTTTGTGGTGTCTTTCAAATGCCTACCAAGGTAGTGTAAAAACTACCAGGAGAACTCCTGTCTGGCACCTTCCCCGGTGGAGTTGTGCATGGGGTGTGTTTGGAACATTTTGTCACCAGCCGAGTCCAAAATTCAGCCGTTCCCCATCTCAGCCCACAAAGCAGGTACAACAACTTTTCTTGTGCCTTTCAGCTGCCTACCAAGGTAGTGTAAAAACTACCAGGAGAACTCCTGTCTGGCACCTTCCCCGGTGGAGTTGTGCAGGGGGTGTGTTTGGAACATTTTGTCACCCGCCAAGTCCAAAATTCAGCGTTTCCCCATCTCAGCCCAGAAAGCAGGTAGAACAACTTTTGTGGTGCCTTTCAGATGCCTACCAAGGTAGTGTAAAAACTACCAGGAGAACTCCTTTCTGGCACCTTCCGTGGTGGAGTTGTGCAGGGGGTGTGTTTGGAACATTTTGTCACCGGCTGACTCCAAAGTTCAGCGGTTCCCCATCTCAGCCCACAAAGCAGGTACAACAACTTTTCTTGTGCCTTTCAGCTGCCTACCAAGGTAGTGTAAAAACTACCAAAAGAATTCGTTCCTGGCACCTTCCCCGGTGGAGTTGTGCATGGGGTGTGTTTGGAACATTTTGTCACCGGCCGAGTCCAAAATTCAGCTGTTCCCCATCTCAGCCCAGAAAGCAGGTAGAACAAGTTTTGTGGTGTCTTTCAAATGCCTACCAAGGTAGTGTAAAAACTACCAGGAGAACTCCTGTCTGGCACCTTCCCCGGTGGAGTTGTGCATGGGGTGTGTTTGGAACATTTTGTCCCCAGCCGAGTCCAAAATTCAGCGTTTCCCCATCTCAGCCCAGAAAGCAGGTAGAACAACTTTTGTGGTGCCTTTCAGCTGCCTACCAAGGTAGTGTAAAAACTACCAAGAGAACTCCTGTCTGGCACCTTCCGTGGTGGAGTTGTGCAGGGGGTGTGTTTGGAACATTTTGTCACCGGCCGACTCCAAAATTCAGCGGTTCCTTATCTCAGCCCAGAAAGCAGGTAGAACAACTTTTGTGGTGCCTTTCAGCTGCCTACCGGGGTAGTGTAAAAACTACCAACAGAACTCGTTTCTGGCACCTTCCTCGGTGGAGTTGTGCATGGGGTGTGTTTGGAACATTTTGTCACCAGCCGACTCCAAAATTCAGCGTTTCCCCATCTCAGCCCAGAAAGCAGGAAGAACAACTTTTGTGGTGCCTTTCAGCTGCCTACCAAGGTAGTGTAAAAACTACCAAGAGAACTCCTGTCTGGCACCTTCCGTGGTGGAGTTGTGCAGGGGGTGTGTTTGGAACATTTTGTCACCAGCCGAGTCCAAAATTCAGCGTTTCCCCATCTCAGCCCAGAAAGCAGGTAGAACAACTTTTGTGGTGTCTTTCAGATGCCTACCGGAGCAATGTAAAAACTACCAGGAGAACTCCTGTCTGGCACCTTCCCCGGTGGAGTTGTGCATGGGGTGTGTTTGGAACATTTTGTCACCGGCCGAGTCCAAAATTCAGCGTTTCCCCATCTCAGCCCAGAAAGCAGGTAGAACAACTTTTGTGGTGTCTTTCAGATGCCTACCGGAGCAATGTAAAAACTACCAGGAGAACTCCTGTCTGGCACCTTCCCCGGTGGAGTTGTGCATGGGGTGTGTTTGGAACATTTTGTCACCAGCCGACTCCAAAATTCAGCGTTTCCCCATCTCAGCCCAGAAAGCAGGTAGAACAACTTTTGTGGTGCCTTTCAGCTGCCTACCAAGGTAGTGTAAAAACTACCAAGAGAACTCCTGTCTGGCACCTTCCGTGGTGGAGTTGTGCAGGGGGTGTGTTTGGAACATTTTGTCACCGGCCGAGTCCAAAATTCAGCGATTCCCCATCTCAGCCCAGAAAGCAGGTAGAACAACTTTTGTGGTGCCTTTCAGCTGCCTACCGGGGTAGTGTAAAAACTACCAACAGAACTCGTTTCTGGCACCTTCCTCGGTGGAGTTGTGCATGGGGTGTGTTTGGAACATTTTGTCACCAGCCGACTCCAAAATTCAGCGTTTCCCCATCTCAGCCCAGAAAGCAGGTAGAACAACTTTTGTGGTGCCTTTCAGCTGCGTACCAAGGTAGTGTAAAAACTACTAAGAGAACTCCTGTCTGGCACCTTCCCCGGTGGAGTTGTGCAGGGGGTGTGTTTGGAACATTTTGTCACCGGCCGACTCCAAAATTCAGCGATTCCCCATCTCAGCCCAGAAAGCAGGTAGAACAACTTTTGTGGTGCCTTTCAGCTGCCTACCGGGGTAGTGTAAAAACTACCAACAGAACTCGTTTCTGGCACCTTCCTCGGTGGAGTTGTGCATGGGGTGTGTTTGGAACATTTTGTCACCAGCCGACTCCAAAATTCAGCGTTTCCCCATCTCAGCCCAGAAAGCAGGTAGAACAACTTTTGTGGTGTCTTTCAGATGCCTACCAAGGTAGTGTAAAAACTACCAGGAGAACTCCTGTCTGGCACCTTCCCCGGTGGAGTTGTGCAGGGGGTGTGTTTGGAACATTTTGTCACCCGCCAAGTCCAAAATTCAGCGTTTCCCCATCTCAGCCCAGAAAGCAGGTAGAACAACTTTTGTGGTTCCTTTCAGCTGCCTACCAAGGTAGTGTAAAAACTACCAGGAGAACTCCTGTCTGGCACCTTCCCCGGTGGAGTTGTGCATGGGGTGTGTTTGGAACATTTTGTCACCAGCCGAGTCCAAAATTCAGCCGTTCCCCATCTCAGCCCACAAAGCAGGTACAACAACTTTTCTTGTGCCTTTCAGCTGCCTACCAAGGTAGTGTAAAAACTACCAGGAGAACTCCTGTCTGGCACCTTCCCCGGTGGAGTTGTGCAGGGGGTGTGTTTGGAACATTTTGTCACCCGCCAAGTCCAAAATGCAGCGTTTCCCCATCTCAGCCCAGAAAGCAGGTAGAACAACTTTTGTGGTGCCTTTCAGATGCCTACCAAGGTAGTGTAAAAACTACCAGGAGAACTCCTTTCTGGCACCTTCCGTGGTGGAGTTGTGCAGGGGGGGTGTTTGGAACATTTTGTCACCGGCCGACTCCAAAGTTCAGCGGTTCCCCATCTCAGCCCACAAAGCAGGTACAACAACTTTTCTTGTGCCTTTCAGCTGCCTACCAAGGTAGTGTAAAAACTACCAAAAGAATTCGTTCCTGGCACCTTCCCCGGTGGAGTTGTGCATGGGGTGTGTTTGGAACATTTTGTCACCGGCCGAGTCCAAAATTCAGCTGTTCCCCATCTCAGCCCAGAAAGCAGGTAGAACAAGTTTTGTGGTGTCTTTCAAATGCCTACCAAGGTAGTGTAAAAACTACCAGGAGAACTCCTGTCTGGCACCTTCCCCGGTGGAGTTGTGCATGGGGTGTGTTTGGAACATTTTGTCCCCAGCCGAGTCCAAAATTCAGCGTTTCCCCATCTCAGCCCAGAAAGCAGGTAGAACAACTTTTGTGGTGCCTTTCAGCTGCCTACCAAGGTAGTGTAAAAACTACCAAGAGAACTCCTGTCTGGCACCTTCCCCGGTGGAGTTGTGCAGGGGGTGTGTTTGGAACATTTTGTCACCGGCCGACTCCAAAATTCAGCGGTTCCTTATCTCAGCCCAGAAAGCAGGTAGAACAACTTTTGTGGTGCCTTTCAGCTGCCTACCGGGGTAGTGTAAAAACTACCAACAGAACTCGTTTCTGGCACCTTCCTCGGTGGAGTTGTGCATGGGGTGTGTTTGGAACATTTTGTCACCAGCCGACTCCAAAATTCAGCGTTTCCCCATCTCAGCCCAGAAAGCAGGTAGAACAACTTTTGTGGTGCCTTTCAGCTGCCTACCAAGGTAGTGTAAAAACTACCAAGAGAACTCCTGTCTGGCACCTTCCGTGGTGGAGTTGTGCAGGGGGTGTGTTTGGAACATTTTGTCACCGGCCGAGTCCAAAATTCAGCGATTCCCCATCTCAGCCCAGAAAGCAGGTAGAACAACTTTTGTGGTGCCTTTCAGCTGCCTACCGGGGTAGTGTAAAAACTACCAACAGAACTCGTTTCTGGCACCTTCCTCGGTGGAGTTGTGCATGGGGTGTGTTTGGAACATTTTGTCACCAGCCGACTCCAAAATTCAGCGTTTCCCCATCTCAGCCCAGAAAGCAGGTAGAACAACTTTTGTGGTGCCTTTCAGCTGCGTACCAAGGTAGTGTAAAAACTACCAAGAGAACTCCTGTCTGGCACATTCCGTGGTGGAGTTGTGCAGGGGGTGTGTTTGGAACATTTTGTCACCGGCCGACTCCAAAATTCAGCGTTTCCCCATCTCAGCCCAGAAAGCAGGTAGAACAACTTTTGTGGTGCCTTTCAGCTGCCTACCGGGGTAGTGTAAAAACTACCAACAGAACTCGTTTCTGGCACCTTCCTCGGTGGAGTTGTGCATGGGGTGTGTTTGGAACATTTTGTCACCAGCCGACTCCAAAATTCAGCGTTTCCCCATCTCAGCCCAGAAAGCAGGTAGAACAACTTTTGTGGTGTCTTTCAGATGCCTACCAAGGTAGTGTAAAAACTACCAGGAGAACTCCTGTCTGGCACCTTCCCCGGTGGAGTTGTGCAGGGGGTGTGTTTGGAACATTTTGTCACCCGCCAAGTCCAAAATTCAGCGTTTCCCCATCTCAGCCCAGAAAGCAGGTAGAACAACTTTTGTGGTGTCTTTCAGCTGCCTACCAAGGTAGTGTAAAAACTACCAGGAGAACTCCTTTCTGGCACCTTCCGTGGTGGAGTTGTGCATGGGGTGTGTTTGGAACATTTTGTCACCGGCCGCCTCCAAAATTCAGCGGTTCCCCATCTCAGCCCACAAAGCAGGTAGAACAACTTTTCTTGTGCCTTTCAGCTGCCTACCAAGGTAGTGTAAAAACTACCAAAAGAATTCGTTCCTGGCACCTTCCCCGGTGGAGTTGTGCATGGGGTGTGTTTGGAACATTTTGTCACCGGCCGAGTCCAAAATTCAGCGGTTCCCCATCTCAGCCCAGAAAGCAGGTAGAACAACTTTTGTGGTGTCTTTCAAATGCCTACCAAGGTAGTGTAAAAACTACCAGGAGAACTCCTGTCTGGCACCTTCCCCGGTGGAGTTGTGCATGGGGTGTGTTTGGAACATTTTGTCACCAGCCGAGTCCAAAATTCAGCCGTTCCCCATCTCAGCCCACAAAGCAGGTACAACAACTTTTCTTGTGCCTTTCAGCTGCCTACCAAGGTAGTGTAAAAACTACCAGGAGAACTCCTGTCTGGCACCTTCCCCGGTGGAGTTGTGCATGGGGTGTGTTTGGAACATTTTGTCACCAGCCGAGTCCAAAATTCAGCGTTTCCCCATCTCAGCCCAGAAAGCAGGTAGAACAACTTTTGTGGTGTCTTTCAGATGCCTACCAAGGTAGTGTAAAAACTACCAGGAGAACTCCTGTCTGGCACCTTCCGTGGTGGAGTTGTGCAGGGGGTGTGTTTGGAACATTTTGTCACCGGCCGAGTCCAAAATTCAGCGATTCCCCATCTCAGCCCAGAAAGCAGGTAGAACAACTTTTGTGGTGTCTTTCAGATGCCTACCAAGGTAGTGTAAAAACTACCAGGAGAACTCCTGTCTGGCACCTTCCCCGGTGGAGTTGTGCATGGGGTGTGTTTGGAACATTTTGTCACCAGCCGAGTCCAAAATTCAGCGTTTCCCCATCTCAGCCCAGAAAGCAGGTAGAACAACTTTTGTGTTGCCTTTCAGCTGCCTACCAAGGTAGTGTAAAAACTACCAAGGGAACTCCTTTCTGGCACCTTCCCCGGTGGAGTTGTGCATGGGGTGTCTGTGGAACATTTTGTCACCGGCCGAGTCCAAAATTCAGCTGTTCCCCATCTCAGCCCAGAAAGCAGGTACAACAACTTTTCTTGTGCCTTTCAGCTGCCTACCAAGGTAGTGTAAAAACTACCAACAGAATTCGTTCCTGGCACCTTCCCCGGTGGAGTTGTGCAGGGGGTGTGTTTGGAACATTTTGTCACCAGCCGACTCCAAAATTCAGCGGTTCCCCATCTCAGCCCAGAAAGCAGGTAGAACAACTTTTGTGGTGTCTTTCAGATGCCTACCAAGGTAGTGTAAAAACTACCTGGAGAACTCCTGTCTGGCACCTTCCCCGGTGGAGTTGTGCATGGGGTGTGTTTGGAACATTTTGTCACCAGCCGAGTCCAAAATTCAGCGGTTCCCCATCTCAGCCCAGAAAGCAGGTAGAACAACTTTTGTGGTGCCTTTCAGCTGCCTACCGGGGTAGTGTAAAAACTACCAACAGAACTCGTTTCTGGCACCTTCCTCGGTGGAGTTGTGCATGGGGTGTGTTTGGAACATTTTGTCACCAGCCGACTCCAAAATTCAGCGTTTCCCCATCTCAGCCCAGAAAGCAGGTAGAACAACTTTTGTGGTGTCTTTCAGATGCCTACCAAGGTAGTGTAAAAACTACCAGGAGAACTCCTGTCTGGCACCTTCCCCGGTGGAGTTGTGCAGGGGGTGTGTTTGGAACATTTTGTCACCCGCCAAGTCCAAAATTCAGCGTTTCCCCATCTCAGCCCAGAAAGCAGGTAGAACAACTTTTGTGGTTCCTTTCAGCTGCCTACCAAGGTAGTGTAAAAACTACCAGGAGAACTCCTTTCTGGCACCTTCCGTGGTGGAGTTGTGCAGGGGGTGTGTTTGGAACATTTTGTCACCGGCCGACTCCAAAATTCAGCGGTTCCCCATCTCAGCCCACAAAGCAGGTAGAACAACTTTTCTTGTGCCTTTCAGCTGCCTACCAAGGTAGTGTAAAAACTACCAAAAGAATTCGTTCCTGGCACCTTCCCCGGTGGAGTTGTGCATGGGGTGTGTTTGGAACATTTTGTCACCGGCCGAGTCCAAAATTCAGCGGTTCCCCATCTCAGCCCACAAAGCAGGTAGAACAAGTTTTGTGGTGTCTTTCAAATGCCTACCAAGGTAGTGTAAAAACTACCAGGAGAACTCCTGTCTGGCACCTTCCCCGGTGGAGTTGTGCATGGGGTGTGTTTGGAACATTTTGTCACCAGCCGAGTCCAAAATTCAGCCGTTCCCCATCTCAGCCCACAAAGCAGGTACAACAACTTCTCTTGTGCCTTTCAGCTGCCTACCAAGGTAGTGTAAAAACTACCAGGAGAACTCCTGTCTGGCACCTTCCCCGGTGGAGTTGTGCAGGGGGTGTGTTTGGAACATTTTGTCACCCGCCAAGTCCAAAATGCAGCGTTTCCCCATCTCAGCCCAGAAAGCAGGTAGAACAACTTTTGTGGTGCCTTTCAGATGCCTACCAAGGTAGTGTAAAAACTACCAGGAGAACTCCTTTCTGGCACCTTCCGTGGTGGAGTTGTGCAGGGGGTGTGTTTGGAACATTTTGTCACCGGCCGACTCCAAAGTTCAGCGGTTCCCCATCTCAGCCCACAAAGCAGGTACAACAACTTTTCTTGTGCCTTTCAGCTGCCTACCAAGGTAGTGTAAAAACTACCAAAAGAATTCGTTCCTGGCACCTTCCCCGGTGGAGTTGTGCATGGGGTGTGTTTGGAACATTTTGTCACCGGCCGAGTCCAAAATTCAGCTGTTCCCCATCTCAGCCCAGAAAGCAGGTAGAACAAGTTTTGTGGTGTCTTTCAAATGCCTACCAAGGTAGTGTAAAAACTACCAGGAGAACTCCTGTCTGGCACCTTCCCCGGTGGAGTTGTGCATGGGGTGTGTTTGGAACATTTTGTCCCCAGCCGAGTCCAAAATTCAGCGTTTCCCCATCTCAGCCCAGAAAGCAGGTAGAACAACTTTTGTGGTGCCTTTCAGCTGCCTACCAAGGTAGTGTAAAAACTACCAAGAGAACTCCTGTCTGGCACCTTCCCCGGTGGAGTTGTGCAGGGGGTGTGTTTGGAACATTTTGTCACCGGCCGACTCCAAAATTCAGCGGTTCCTTATCTCAGCCCAGAAAGCAGGTAGAACAACTTTTGTGGTGCCTTTCAGCTGCCTACCGGGGTAGTGTAAAAACTACCAACAGAACTCGTTTCTGGCACCTTCCTCGGTGGAGTTGTGCATGGGGTGTGTTTGGAACATTTTGTCACCAGCCGACTCCAAAATTCAGCGTTTCCCCATCTCAGCCCAGAAAGCAGGTAGAACAACTTTTGTGGTGCCTTTCAGCTGCCTACCAAGGTAGTGTAAAAACTACCAAGAGAACTCCTGTCTGGCACCTTCCGTGGTGGAGTTGTGCAGGGGGTGTGTTTGGAACATTTTGTCACCGGCCGAGTCCAAAATTCAGCGATTCCCCATCTCAGCCCAGAAAGCAGGTAGAACAACTTTTGTGGTGCCTTTCAGCTGCCTACCGGGGTAGTGTAAAAACTACCAACAGAACTCGTTTCTGGCACCTTCCTCGGTGGAGTTGTGCATGGGGTGTGTTTGGAACATTTTGTCACCAGCCGACTCCAAAATTCAGCGTTTCCCCATCTCAGCCCAGAAAGCAGGTAGAACAACTTTTGTGGTGCCTTTCAGCTGCGTACCAAGGTAGTGTAAAAACTACCAAGAGAACTCCTGTCTGGCACATTCCGTGGTGGAGTTGTGCAGGGGGTGTGTTTGGAACATTTTGTCACCGGCCGACTCCAAAATTCAGCGTTTCCCCATCTCAGCCCAGAAAGCAGGTAGAACAACTTTTGTGGTGCCTTTCAGCTGCCTACCGGGGTAGTGTAAAAACTACCAACAGAACTCGTTTCTGGCACCTTCCTCGGTGGAGTTGTGCATGGGGTGTGTTTGGAACATTTTGTCACCAGCCGACTCCAAAATTCAGCGTTTCCCCCATCTCAGCCCAGAAAGCAGGTAGAACAACTTTTGTGGTGTCTTTCAGATGCCTACCAAGGTAGTGTAAAAACTACCAGGAGAACTCCTGTCTGGCACCTTCCCCGGTGGAGTTGTGCAGGGGGTGTGTTTGGAACATTTTGTCACCCGCCAAGTCCAAAATTCAGCGTTTCCCCATCTCAGCCCAGAAAGCAGGTAGAACAACTTTTGTGGTGTCTTTCAGCTGCCTACCAAGGTAGTGTAAAAACTACCAGGAGAACTCCTTTCTGGCACCTTCCGTGGTGGAGTTGTGCATGGGGTGTGTTTGGAACATTTTGTCACCGGCCGCCTCCAAAATTCAGCGGTTCCCCATCTCAGCCCACAAAGCAGGTAGAACAACTTTTCTTGTGCCTTTCAGCTGCCTACCAAGGTAGTGTAAAAACTACCAAAAGAATTCGTTCCTGGCACCTTCCCCGGTGGAGTTGTGCATGGGGTGTGTTTGGAACATTTTGTCACCGGCCGAGTCCAAAATTCAGCGGTTCCCCATCTCAGCCCAGAAAGCAGGTAGAACAACTTTTGTGGTGTCTTTCAAATGCCTACCAAGGTAGTGTAAAAACTACCAGGAGAACTCCTGTCTGGCACCTTCCCCGGTGGAGTTGTGCATGGGGTGTGTTTGGAACATTTTGTCACCAGCCGAGTCCAAAATTCAGCCGTTCCCCATCTCAGCCCACAAAGCAGGTACAACAACTTTTCTTGTGCCTTTCAGCTGCCTACCAAGGTAGTGTAAAAACTACCAGGAGAACTCCTGTCTGGCACCTTCCCCGGTGGAGTTGTGCATGGGGTGTGTTTGGAACATTTTGTCACCAGCCGAGTCCAAAATTCAGCGGTTCCCCATCTCAGCCCAGAAAGCAGGTAGAACAACTTTTGTGGTGTCTTTCAGATGCCTACCAAGGTAGTGTAAAAACTACCAGGAGAACTCCTGTCTGGCACCTTCCGTGGTGGAGTTGTGCAGGGGGTGTGTTTGGAACATTTTGTCACCGGCCGAGTCCAAAATTCAGCGATTCCCCATCTCAGCCCAGAAAGCAGGTAGAACAACTTTTGTGGTGTCTTTCAGATGCCTACCAAGGTAGTGTAAAAACTACCAGGAGAACTCCTGTCTGGCACCTTCCCCGGTGGAGTTGTGCATGGGGTGTGTTTGGAACATTTTGTCACCAGCCGAGTCCAAAATTCAGCGTTTCCCCATCTCAGCCCAGAAAGCAGGTAGAACAACTTTTGTGTTGCCTTTCAGCTGCCTACCAAGGTAGTGTAAAAACTACCAAGGGAACTCCTTTCTGGCACCTTCCCCGGTGGAGTTGTGCATGGGGTGTCTGTGGAACATTTTGTCACCGGCCGAGTCCAAAATTCAGCTGTTCCCCATCTCAGCCCAGAAAGCAGGTACAACAACTTTTCTTGTGCCTTTCAGCTGCCTACCAAGGTAGTGTAAAAACTACCAACAGAATTCGTTCCTGGCACCTTCCCCGGTGGAGTTGTGCAGGGGGTGTGTTTGGAACATTTTGTCACCAGCCGACTCCAAAATTCAGCGGTTCCCCATCTCAGCCCAGAAAGCAGGTAGAACAACTTTTGTGGTGTCTTTCAGATGCCTACCAAGGTAGTGTAAAAACTACCTGGAGAACTCCTGTCTGGCACCTTCCCCGGTGGAGTTGTGCATGGGGTGTGTTTGGAACATTTTGTCACCAGCCGAGTCCAAAATTCAGCGTTTCCCCATCTCAGCCCAGAAAGCAGGTAGAACAACTTTTGTGGTGCCTTTCAGCTGCCTACCGGGGTAGTGTAAAAACTACCAACAGAACTCGTTTCTGGCACCTTCCTCGGTGGAGTTGTGCATGGGGTGTGTTTGGAACATTTTGTCACCAGCCGACTCCAAAATTCAGCGTTTCCCCATCTCAGCCCAGAAAGCAGGTAGAACAACTTTTGTGGTGTCTTTCAGATGCCTACCAAGGTAGTGTAAAAACTACCAGGAGAACTCCTGTCTGGCACCTTCCCCGGTGGAGTTGTGCAGGGGGTGTGTTTGGAACATTTTGTCACCCGCCAAGTCCAAAATTCAGCGTTTCCCCATCTCAGCCCAGAAAGCAGGTAGAACAACTTTTGTGGTTCCTTTCAGCTGCCTACCAAGGTAGTGTAAAAACTACCAGGAGAACTCCTTTCTGGCACCTTCCGTGGTGGAGTTGTGCAGGGGGTGTGTTTGGAACATTTTGTCACCGGCCGACTCCAAAATTCAGCGGTTCCCCATCTCAGCCCACAAAGCAGGTAGAACAACTTTTCTTGTGCCTTTCAGCTGCCTACCAAGGTAGTGTAAAAACTACCAAAAGAATTCGTTCCTGGCACCTTCCCCGGTGGAGTTGTGCATGGGGTGTGTTTGGAACATTTTGTCACCGGCCGAGTCCAAAATTCAGCGGTTCCCCATCTCAGCCCAGAAAGCAGGTAGAACAACTTTTGTGGTGTCTTTCAAATGCCTACCAAGGTAGTGTAAAAACTACCAGGAGAACTCCTGTCTGGCACCTTCCCCGGTGGAGTTGTGCATGGGGTGTGTTTGGAACATTTTGTCACCAGCCGAGTCCAAAATTCAGCCGTTCCCCATCTCAGCCCACAAAGCAGGTACAACAACTTTTCTTGTGCCTTTCAGCTGCCTACCAAGGTAGTGTAAAAACTACCAGGAGAACTCCTGTCTGGCACCTTCCCCGGTGGAGTTGTGCAGGGGGTGTGTTTGGAACATTTTGTCACCCGCCAAGTCCAAAATTCAGCGTTTCCCCATCTCAGCCCAGAAAGCAGGTAGAACAACTTTTGTGGTGCCTTTCAGATGCCTACCAAGGTAGTGTAAAAACTACCAGGAGAACTCCTTTCTGGCACCTTCCCCGGTGGAGTTGTGCAGGGGGTGTGTTTGGAACATTTTGTCACCGGCCGACTCCAAAGTTCAGCGGTTCCCCATCTCAGCCCACAAAGCAGGTACAACAACTTTTCTTGTGCCTTTCAGCTGCCTACCAAGGTAGTGTAAAAACTACCAAAAGAATTCGTTCCTGGCACCTTCCCCGGTGGAGTTGTGCATGGGGTGTGTTTGGAACATTTTGTCACCGGCCGAGTCCAAAATTCAGTTGTTCCCCATCTCAGCCCAGAAAGCAGGTAGAACAAGTTTTGTGGTGTCTTTCAAATGCCTACCAAGGTAGTGTAAAAACTACCAGGAGAACTCCTGTCTGGCACCTTCCCCGGTGGAGTTGTGCATGGGGTGTGTTTGGAACATTTTGTCCCCAGCCGAGTCCAAAATTCAGCGTTTCCCCATCTCAGCCCAGAAAGCAGGTAGAACAACTTTTGTGGTGCCTTTCAGCTGCCTACCAAGGTAGTGTAAAAACTACCAAGAGAACTCCTGTCTGGCACCTTCCGTGGTGGAGTTGTGCAGGGGGTGTGTTTGGAACATTTTGTCACCGGCCGACTCCAAAATTCAGCGGTTCCTTATCTCAGCCCAGAAAGCAGGTAGAACAACTTTTGTGGTGCCTTTCAGCTGCCTACCGGGGTAGTGTAAAAACTACCAACAGAACTCGTTTCTGGCACCTTCCTCGGTGGAGTTGTGCATGGGGTGTGTTTGGAACATTTTGTCACCAGCCGACTCCAAAATTCAGCGTTTCCCCATCTCAGCCCAGAAAGCAGGTAGAACAACTTTTGTGGTGCCTTTCAGCTGCCTACCAAGGTAGTGTAAAAACTACCAACAGAATTCGTTCCTGGCACCTTCCGTGGTGGAGTTGTGCAGGGGGTGTGTTTGGAACATTTTGTCACCGGCCGAGTCCAAAATTCAGCGATTCCCCATCTCAGCCCAGAAAGCAGGTAGAACAACTTTTGTGGTGCCTTTCAGCTGCCTACCGGGGTAGTGTAAAAACTACCAACAGAACTCGTTTCTGGCACCTTCCTCGGTGGAGTTGTGCATGGGGTGTGTTTGGAACATTTTGTCACCAGCCGACTCCAAAATTCAGCGTTTCCCCATCTCAGCCCAGAAAGCAGGTAGAACAACTTTTGTGGTGCCTTTCAGCTGCGTACCAAGGTAGTGTAAAAACTACCAAGAGAACTCCTGTCTGGCACCTTCCGTGGTGGAGTTGTGCAGGGGGTGTGTTTGGAACATTTTGTCACCGGCCGACTCCAAAATTCAGCGATTCCCCATCTCAGCCCAGAAAGCAGGTAGAACAACTTTTGTGGTGCCTTTCAGCTGCCTACCGGGGTAGTGTAAAAACTACCAACAGAACTCGTTTCTGGCACCTTCCTCGGTGGAGTTGTGCATGGGGTGTGTTTGGAACATTTTGTCACCAGCCGACTCCAAAATTCAGCGGTTCCCCATCTCAGCCCAGAAAGCAGGTAGAACAACTTTTGTGGTGTCTTTCAGATGCCTACCAAGGTAGTGTAAAAACTACGAAGAGAACTCCTGTCTGGCACCTTCCCCGGTGGAGTTGTGCAGGGGGTGTGTTTGGAACATTTTGTCACCCGCCAAGTCCAAAATTCAGCGTTTCCCCATCTCAGCCCAGAAAGCAGGTAGAACAACTTTTGTGGTTCCTTTCAGCTGCCTACCAAGGTAGTGTAAAAACTACCAGGAGAACTCCTTTCTGGCACCTTCCGTGGTGGAGTTGTGCAGGGGGTGTGTTTGGAACATTTTGTCAACGGCCGACTCCAAAATTCAGCGGTTCCCCATCTCAGCCCACAAAGCAGGTAGAACAACTTTTCTTGTGCCTTTCAGCTGCCTACCAAGGTAGTGTAAAAACTACCAAAAGAATTCGTTCCTGGCACCTTCCCCGGTGGAGTTGTGCATGGGGTGTGTTTGGAACATTTTGTCACCGGCCGAGTCCAAAATTCAGCGGTTCCCCATCTCAGCCCAGAAAGCAGGTAGAACAACTTTTGTGGTGTCTTTCAAATGCCTACCAAGGTAGTGTAAAAACTACCAGGAGAACTCCTGTCTGGCACCTTCCCCGGTGGAGTTGTGCATGGGGTGTGTTTGGAACATTTTGTCACCAGCCGACTCCAAAATTCAGCCGTTCCCCATCTCAGCCCACAAAGCAGGTACAACAACTTTTCTTGTGCCTTTCAGCTGCCTACCAAGGTAGTGTAAAAACTACCAGGAGAACTCCTGTCTGGCACCTTCCCCGGTGGAGTTGTGCATGGGGTGTGTTTGGAACATTTTGTCACCAGCCGAGTCCAAAATTCAGCGTTTCCCCATCTCAGCCCAGAAAGCAGGTAGAACAACTTTTGTGGTGTCTTTCAGATGCCTACCAAGGTAGTGTAAAAACTACCAGGAGAACTCCTGTCTGGCACCTTCCGTGGTGGAGTTGTGCAGGGGGTGTGTTTGGAACATTTTGTCACCGGCCGAGTCCAAAATTCAGCGATTCCCCATCTCAGCCCAGAAAGCAGGTAGAACAACTTTTGTGGTGTCTTTCAGATGCCTACCAAGGTAGTGTAAAAACTACCAGGAGAACGCCTGTCTGGCACCTTCCCCGGTGGAGTTGTGCATGGGGTGTGTTTGGAACATTTTGTCACCAGCCGAGTCCAAAATTCAGCTGTTCCCCATCTCAGCCCAGAAAGCAGGTACAACAACTTTTCTTGTGCCTTTCAGCTGCCTACCAAGGTAGTGTAAAAACTACCAACAGAATTCGTTCCTGGCACCTTCCCCGGTGGAGTTGTGCAGGGGGTGTGTTTGGAACATTTTGTCACCAGCCGACTCCAAAATTCAGCGGTTCCCCATCTCAGCCCAGAAAGCAGGTAGAACAACTTTTGTGGTGTCTTTCAGATGCCTACCAAGGTAGTGTAAAAACTACCTGGAGAACTCCTGTCTGGCACCTTCCCCGGTGGAGTTGTGCATGGGGTGTGTTTGGAACATTTTGTCACCAGCCGAGTCCAAAATTCAGCGGTTCCCCATCTCAGCCCACAAAGCAGGTAGAACAACTTTTCTTGTGCCTTTCAGCTGCCTACCAAGGTAGTGTAAAAACTACCAACAGAACTCGTTTCTGGCACCTTCCCCGGTGGAGTTGTGCATGGGGTGTGTTTGGAACATTTTGTCACCGGCCGAGTCCAAAATTCAGCGATTCCCCATCTCAGCCCAGAAAGCAGGTAGAACAACTTTTGTGGTGTCTTTCAGCTGCCTACCAAGGCAGTGTAAAAACTACCAGGAGAACTCCTGTCTGGCACCTTCCCCGGTGGAGTTGTGCAGGGGGTGTGTTTGGAACATTTTGTCACCAGCCGACTCCAAAATTCAGCGTTTCCCCATCTCAGCCCACAAAGCAGGTAGAACAACTTTTGTGGTGTCTTTCAGATGCCTACCAAGGTAGTGTAAAAACTACCAGGAGAACTCCTGTCTGGCACCTTCCCCGGTGGAGTTGTGCATGGGGTGTGTTTGGAACATTTTGTCACCCGCCAAGTCCAAAATTCAGCGTTTCCCCATCTCAGCCCAGAAAGCAGGTACAAGAACTTTTGTGGTGCCTTTCAGCTGCCTACCAAGGTAGTGTAAAAACTACCAGGAGAACTCCTGTCTGGCACCTTCCCCGGTGGAGTTGTGCAGGGGGTGTCTTTGGAACATTTTGTTACCGGCCGAGTCCAAAATTCAGCGATTCCCCATCTCAGCCCAGAAAGCAGGTAGAACAACTTCTGTGGTGTCTTTCAAATGCCTACCAAGGTAGTGTAAAAACTACCAACAGAACTCGTTTCTGGCACCTTCCCCGGTGGAGTTGTGCATGGGGTGTGTTTTGAACATTTTGTCACCAGCCGAGTCCAAAATTCAGCGATTCCCCATCTCAGCCCAGAAAGCAGGTAGAACAACTTTTGTGGTGCCTTTCAGCTGCCTACCAAGGTAGTGTAAAAACTACTAAGAGAACTCCTTTCTGGCACCTTCCGTGGTGGAGTTGTGCATGGGGTGTGTTTGGAACATTCTGTCACCAGCCGACTCCAAAATTCAGCGGTTCCCCATCTCAGCCCACAATGCAGGTACAACAACTTTTCTTGTGCCTTTCAGCTGCCTACCAAGGTAGTGTAAAAACTACCAAAAGAATTCGTTCCTGGCACCTTCCCCGGTGGAGTTGTGCATGGGGTGTGTTTGGAACATTTTGTCACCGGCCGACTCCAAAATTCAGCGGTTCCCCATCTCAGCCCAGAAAGCAGGTAGAACAAGTTTTGTGGTGTCTTTCAAATGCCTACCAAGGTAGTGTAAAAACTACCAGGAGAACTCCTGTCTGGCACCTTCCCCGGTGGAGTTGTGCATGGGGTGTGTTTTGAACATTTTGTCACCGGCCGACTCCAAAATTCAGCATTTCCCCATCTCAGCCCAGAAAGCAGGTAGAACAACTTTTGTGGTGTCTTTCAGATGCCTACCGGAGCAATGTAAAAACTACCAGGAGAACTCCTGTCTGGCACCTTCCCCGGTGGAGTTGTGCATGGGGTGTGTTTGGAACATTTTGTCACCGGCCGAGTCCAAAATTCAGCGTTTCCCCATCTCAGCCCAGAAAGCAGGTAGAACAACTTCTGTGGTGTCTTTCAGATGCCTACCAAGGTAGTGTAAAAACTACCTGGAGAACTCCTGTCTGGCACCTTCCCCGGTGGAGTTGTGCATGGGGTGTGTTTGGAACATTTTGTCACCGGCCGAGTCCAAAATTCAGCGGTTCCCCATCTCAGCCCAGAAAGCAGGTAGAACAACTTTTGTGGTGTCTTTCAGATGCCTACCAAGGTAGTGTAAAAACTACCAGGAGAACTCCTGTCTGGCACCTTCCCCGGTGGAGTTGTGCATGGGGTGTGTTTGGAACATTTTGTCACCAGCCGACTCCAAAATTCAGCGATTCCCCATCTCAGCCCAGAAAGCAGGTAGAACATCTTTTGTGGTATCTTTCAGATGCCTACCGGAGCAATGTAAAAACTACCAGGAGAACTCCTGTCTGGCACCTTCCCCGGTGGAGTTGTGCATGGGGTGTGTTTGGAACATTTTGTCACCAGCCGAGTCCAAAATTCAGCTGTTCCCCATCTCAGCCCAGAAAGCAGGTAGAACAACTTTTGTGGTGTCTTTCAGATGCCTACCGGATCAATGTAAAAACTACCAGGAGAACTCCTGTCTGGCACCTTCCCCGGTGGAGTTGTGCAGGGGGTGTGTTTGGAACATTTTGCCACCAGCCGACTCCAAAATTCAGCGGTTCCCCATCTCAGCCCACAAAGCAGGTACAACTTCTTTTCTTGTGCCTTTCAGCTGCCTACCTAGGTAGTGTAAAAACTACCAACAGAATTCGTTCCTGGCACCTTCCCCGGTGGAGTTGTGCATGGGGTGTCTGTGAAACATTTTGTCACCGGCCGACTCCAAAATTCAGCGTTTCCCCATCTCAGCCCAGAAAGCAGGTAGAACAACTTTTGTGGTGCCTTTCAGCTGCCTACCAAGGTAGTGTAAAAACTACCAAGAGAACTCCTGTCTGGCACCTTCCCCGGTGGAGTTGTGCATGGGGTGTGTTTGGAACATTTTGTCACCAGCCGAGTCCAAAATTCAGCCGTTCCCCATCTCAGCCCACAAAGCAGGTACAACAACTTTTCTTGTGCCTTTCAGCTGCCTACCAAGGTAGTGTAAAAACTACCAGGAGAACTCCTGTCTGGCACCTTCCCCGGTGGAGTTGTGCAGGGGGTGTGTTTGGAACATTTTGTCACCCGCCAAGTCCAAAATGCAGCGTTTCCCCATCTCAGCCCAGAAAGCAGGTAGAACAACTTTTGTGGTGCCTTTCAGATGCCTACCAAGGTAGTGTAAAAACTACCAGGAGAACTCCTTTCTGGCACCTTCCGTGGTGGAGTTGTGCAGGGGGGGTGTTTGGAACATTTTGTCACCGGCCGACTCCAAAGTTCAGCGGTTCCCCATCTCAGCCCACAAAGCAGGTACAACAACTTTTCTTGTGCCTTTCAGCTGCCTACCAAGGTAGTGTAAAAACTACCAAAAGAATTCGTTCCTGGCACCTTCCCCGGTGGAGTTGTGCATGGGGTGTGTTTGGAACATTTTGTCACCGGCCGAGTCCAAAATTCAGCTGTTCCCCATCTCAGCCCAGAAAGCAGGTAGAACAAGTTTTGTGGTGTCTTTCAAATGCCTACCAAGGTAGTGTAAAAACTACCAGGAGAACTCCTGTCTGGCACCTTCCCCGGTGGAGTTGTGCATGGGGTGTGTTTGGAACATTTTGTCCCCAGCCGAGTCCAAAATTCAGCGTTTCCCCATCTCAGCCCAGAAAGCAGGTAGAACAACTTTTGTGGTGCCTTTCAGCTGCCTACCAAGGTAGTGTAAAAACTACCAAGAGAACTCCTGTCTGGCACCTTCCCCGGTGGAGTTGTGCAGGGGGTGTGTTTGGAACATTTTGTCACCGGCCGACTCCAAAATTCAGCGGTTCCTTATCTCAGCCCAGAAAGCAGGTAGAACAACTTTTGTGGTGCCTTTCAGCTGCCTACCGGGGTAGTGTAAAAACTACCAACAGAACTCGTTTCTGGCACCTTCCTCGGTGGAGTTGTGCATGGGGTGTGTTTGGAACATTTTGTCACCAGCCGACTCCAAAATTCAGCGTTTCCCCATCTCAGCCCAGAAAGCAGGTAGAACAACTTTTGTGGTGCCTTTCAGCTGCCTACCAAGGTAGTGTAAAAACTACCAAGAGAACTCCTGTCTGGCACCTTCCGTGGTGGAGTTGTGCAGGGGGTGTGTTTGGAACATTTTGTCACCGGCCGAGTCCAAAATTCAGCGATTCCCCATCTCAGCCCAGAAAGCAGGTAGAACAACTTTTGTGGTGCCTTTCAGCTGCCTACCGGGGTAGTGTAAAAACTACCAACAGAACTCGTTTCTGGCACCTTCCTCGGTGGAGTTGTGCATGGGGTGTGTTTGGAACATTTTGTCACCAGCCGACTCCAAAATTCAGCGTTTCCCCATCTCAGCCCAGAAAGCAGGTAGAACAACTTTTGTGGTGCCTTTCAGCTGCGTACCAAGGTAGTGTAAAAACTACCAAGAGAACTCCTGTCTGGCACATTCCGTGGTGGAGTTGTGCAGGGGGTGTGTTTGGAACATTTTGTCACCGGCCGACTCCAAAATTCAGCGTTTCCCCATCTCAGCCCAGAAAGCAGGTAGAACAACTTTTGTGGTGCCTTTCAGCTGCCTACCGGGGTAGTGTAAAAACTACCAACAGAACTCGTTTCTGGCACCTTCCTCGGTGGAGTTGTGCATGGGGTGTGTTTGGAACATTTTGTCACCAGCCGACTCCAAAATTCAGCGTTTCCCCATCTCAGCCCAGAAAGCAGGTAGAACAACTTTTGTGGTGTCTTTCAGATGCCTACCAAGGTAGTGTAAAAACTACCAGGAGAACTCCTGTCTGGCACCTTCCCCGGTGGAGTTGTGCAGGGGGTGTGTTTGGAACATTTTGTCACCCGCCAAGTCCAAAATTCAGCGTTTCCCCATCTCAGCCCAGAAAGCAGGTAGAACAACTTTTGTGGTGTCTTTCAGCTGCCTACCAAGGTAGTGTAAAAACTACCAGGAGAACTCCTTTCTGGCACCTTCCGTGGTGGAGTTGTGCATGGGGTGTGTTTGGAACATTTTGTCACCGGCCGACTCCAAAATTCAGCGGTTCCCCATCTCAGCCCACAAAGCAGGTAGAACAACTTTTCTTGTGCCTTTCAGCTGCCTACCAAGGTAGTGTAAAAACTACCAAAAGAATTCGTTCCTGGCACCTTCCCCGGTGGAGTTGTGCATGGGGTGTGTTTGGAACATTTTGTCACCGGCCGAGTCCAAAATTCAGCGGTTCCCCATCTCAGCCCAGAAAGCAGGTAGAACAACTTTTGTGGTGTCTTTCAAATGCCTACCAAGGTAGTGTAAAAACTACCAGGAGAACTCCTGTCTGGCACCTTCCCCGGTGGAGTTGTGCATGGGGTGTGTTTGGAACATTTTGTCACCAGCCGAGTCCAAAATTCAGCCGTTCCCCATCTCAGCCCACAAAGCAGGT
Source organism: Falco cherrug (assembly GCF_023634085.1). NCBI lineage: Eukaryota > Metazoa > Chordata > Aves > Falconiformes > Falconidae > Falco > Falco cherrug. The sequence goes on along the minus strand of NW_026599479.1, from coordinate 1,128,022 downwards.
ACAACAACTTTTCTTGTGCCTTTCAGCTGCCTACCAAGGTAGTGTAAAAACTACCAGGAGAACTCCTGTCTGGCACCTTCCCCGGTGGAGTTGTGCATGGGGTGTGTTTGGAACATTTTGTCACCAGCCGAGTCCAAAATTCAGCGTTTCCCCATCTCAGCCCAGAAAGCAGGTAGAACAACTTTTGTGGTGTCTTTCAGATGCCTACCAAGGTAGTGTAAAAACTACCAGGAGAACTCCTGTCTGGCACCTTCCGTGGTGGAGTTGTGCAGGGGGTGTGTTTGGAACATTTTGTCACCGGCCGAGTCCAAAATTCAGCGATTCCCCATCTCAGCCCAGAAAGCAGGTAGAACAACTTTTGTGGTGTCTTTCAGATGCCTACCAAGGTAGTGTAAAAACTACCAGGAGAACTCCTGTCTGGCACCTTCCCCGGTGGAGTTGTGCATGGGGTGTGTTTGGAACATTTTGTCACCAGCCGAGTCCAAAATTCAGCGTTTCCCCATCTCAGCCCAGAAAGCAGGTAGAACAACTTTTGTGTTGCCTTTCAGCTGCCTACCAAGGTAGTGTAAAAACTACCAAGGGAACTCCTTTCTGGCACCTTCCCCGGTGGAGTTGTGCATGGGGTGTCTGTGGAACATTTTGTCACCGGCCGAGTCCAAAATTCAGCTGTTCCCCATCTCAGCCCAGAAAGCAGGTACAACAACTTTTCTTGTGCCTTTCAGCTGCCTACCAAGGTAGTGTAAAAACTACCAACAGAATTCGTTCCTGGCACCTTCCCCGGTGGAGTTGTGCAGGGGGTGTGTTTGGAACATTTTGTCACCAGCCGACTCCAAAATTCAGCGGTTCCCCATCTCAGCCCAGAAAGCAGGTAGAACAACTTTTGTGGTGTCTTTCAGATGCCTACCAAGGTAGTGTAAAAACTACCTGGAGAACTCCTGTCTGGCACCTTCCCCGGTGGAGTTGTGCATGGGGTGTGTTTGGAACATTTTGTCACCAGCCGAGTCCAAAATTCAGCGGTTCCCCATCTCAGCCCAGAAAGCAGGTAGAACAACTTTTGTGGTGCCTTTCAGCTGCCTACCGGGGTAGTGTAAAAACTACCAACAGAACTCGTTTCTGGCACCTTCCTCGGTGGAGTTGTGCATGGGGTGTGTTTGGAACATTTTGTCACCAGCCGACTCCAAAATTCAGCGTTTCCCCATCTCAGCCCAGAAAGCAGGTAGAACAACTTTTGTGGTGTCTTTCAGATGCCTACCAAGGTAGTGTAAAAACTACCAGGAGAACTCCTGTCTGGCACCTTCCCCGGTGGAGTTGTGCAGGGGGTGTGTTTGGAACATTTTGTCACCCGCCAAGTCCAAAATTCAGCGTTTCCCCATCTCAGCCCAGAAAGCAGGTAGAACAACTTTTGTGGTTCCTTTCAGCTGCCTACCAAGGTAGTGTAAAAACTACCAGGAGAACTCCTTTCTGGCACCTTCCGTGGTGGAGTTGTGCAGGGGGTGTGTTTGGAACATTTTGTCACCGGCCGACTCCAAAATTCAGCGGTTCCCCATCTCAGCCCACAAAGCAGGTAGAACAACTTTTCTTGTGCCTTTCAGCTGCCTACCAAGGTAGTGTAAAAACTACCAAAAGAATTCGTTCCTGGCACCTTCCCCGGTGGAGTTGTGCATGGGGTGTGTTTGGAACATTTTGTCACCGGCCGAGTCCAAAATTCAGCGGTTCCCCATCTCAGCCCACAAAGCAGGTAGAACAACTTTTGTGGTGTCTTTCAAATGCCTACCAAGGTAGTGTAAAAACTACCAGGAGAACTCCTGTCTGGCACCTTCCCCGGTGGAGTTGTGCATGGGGTGTGTTTGGAACATTTTGTCACCAGCCGAGTCCAAAATTCAGCCGTTCCCCATCTCAGCCCACAAAGCAGGTACAACAACTTTTCTTGTGCCTTTCAGCTGCCTACCAAGGTAGTGTAAAAACTACCAGGAGAACTCCTGTCTGGCACCTTCCCCGGTGGAGTTGTGCAGGGGGTGTGTTTGGAACATTTTGTCACCCGCCAAGTCCAAAATGCAGCGTTTCCCCATCTCAGCCCAGAAAGCAGGTAGAACAACTTTTGTGGTGCCTTTCAGATGCCTACCAAGGTAGTGTAAAAACTACCAGGAGAACTCCTTTCTGGCACCTTCCGTGGTGGAGTTGTGCAGGGGGTGTGTTTGGAACATTTTGTCACCGGCCGACTCCAAAGTTCAGCGGTTCCCCATCTCAGCCCACAAAGCAGGTACAACAACTTTTCTTGTGCCTTTCAGCTGCCTACCAAGGTAGTGTAAAAACTACCAAAAGAATTCGTTCCTGGCACCTTCCCCGGTGGAGTTGTGCATGGGGTGTGTTTGGAACATTTTGTCACCGGCCGAGTCCAAAATTCAGCTGTTCCCCATCTCAGCCCAGAAAGCAGGTAGAACAAGTTTTGTGGTGTCTTTCAAATGCCTACCAAGGTAGTGTAAAAACTACCAGGAGAACTCCTGTCTGGCACCTTCCCCGGTGGAGTTGTGCATGGGGTGTGTTTGGAACATTTTGTCCCCAGCCGAGTCCAAAATTCAGCGTTTCCCCATCTCAGCCCAGAAAGCAGGTAGAACAACTTTTGTGGTGCCTTTCAGCTGCCTACCAAGGTAGTGTAAAAACTACCAAGAGAACTCCTGTCTGGCACCTTCCCCGGTGGAGTTGTGCAGGGGGTGTGTTTGGAACATTTTGTCACCGGCCGACTCCAAAATTCAGCGGTTCCTTATCTCAGCCCAGAAAGCAGGTAGAACAACTTTTGTGGTGCCTTTCAGCTGCCTACCGGGGTAGTGTAAAAACTACCAACAGAACTCGTTTCTGGCACCTTCCTCGGTGGAGTTGTGCATGGGGTGTGTTTGGAACATTTTGTCACCAGCCGACTCCAAAATTCAGCGTTTCCCCATCTCAGCCCAGAAAGCAGGTAGAACAACTTTTGTGGTGCCTTTCAGCTGCCTACCAAGGTAGTGTAAAAACTACCAAGAGAACTCCTGTCTGGCACCTTCCGTGGTGGAGTTGTGCAGGGGGTGTGTTTGGAACATTTTGTCACCGGCCGAGTCCAAAATTCAGCGATTCCCCATCTCAGCCCAGAAAGCAGGTAGAACAACTTTTGTGGTGCCTTTCAGCTGCCTACCGGGGTAGTGTAAAAACTACCAACAGAACTCGTTTCTGGCACCTTCCTCGGTGGAGTTGTGCATGGGGTGTGTTTGGAACATTTTGTCACCAGCCGACTCCAAAATTCAGCGTTTCCCCATCTCAGCCCAGAAAGCAGGTAGAACAACTTTTGTGGTGCCTTTCAGCTGCGTACCAAGGTAGTGTAAAAACTACCAAGAGAACTCCTGTCTGGCACATTCCGTGGTGGAGTTGTGCAGGGGGTGTGTTTGGAACATTTTGTCACCGGCCGACTCCAAAATTCAGCGTTTCCCCATCTCAGCCCAGAAAGCAGGTAGAACAACTTTTGTGGTGCCTTTCAGCTGCCTACCGGGGTAGTGTAAAAACTACCAACAGAACTCGTTTCTGGCACCTTCCTCGGTGGAGTTGTGCATGGGGTGTGTTTGGAACATTTTGTCACCAGCCGACTCCAAAATTCAGCGTTTCCCCATCTCAGCCCAGAAAGCAGGTAGAACAACTTTTGTGGTGTCTTTCAGATGCCTACCAAGGTAGTGTAAAAACTACCAGGAGAACTCCTGTCTGGCACCTTCCCCGGTGGAGTTGTGCAGGGGGTGTGTTTGGAACATTTTGTCACCCGCCAAGTCCAAAATTCAGCGTTTCCCCATCTCAGCCCAGAAAGCAGGTAGAACAACTTTTGTGGTGTCTTTCAGCTGCCTACCAAGGTAGTGTAAAAACTACCAGGAGAACTCCTTTCTGGCACCTTCCGTGGTGGAGTTGTGCATGGGGTGTGTTTGGAACATTTTGTCACCGGCCGACTCCAAAATTCAGCGGTTCCCCATCTCAGCCCACAAAGCAGGTAGAACAACTTTTCTTGTGCCTTTCAGCTGCCTACCAAGGTAGTGTAAAAACTACCAAAAGAATTCGTTCCTGGCACCTTCCCCGGTGGAGTTGTGCATGGGGTGTGTTTGGAACATTTTGTCACCGGCCGAGTCCAAAATTCAGCGGTTCCCCATCTCAGCCCAGAAAGCAGGTAGAACAACTTTTGTGGTGTCTTTCAAATGCCTACCAAGGTAGTGTAAAAACTACCAGGAGAACTCCTGTCTGGCACCTTCCCCGGTGGAGTTGTGCATGGGGTGTGTTTGGAACATTTTGTCACCAGCCGAGTCCAAAATTCAGCCGTTCCCCATCTCAGCCCACAAAGCAGGTACAACAACTTTTCTTGTGCCTTTCAGCTGCCTACCAAGGTAGTGTAAAAACTACCAGGAGAACTCCTGTCTGGCACCTTCCCCGGTGGAGTTGTGCATGGGGTGTGTTTGGAACATTTTGTCACCAGCCGAGTCCAAAATTCAGCGTTTCCCCATCTCAGCCCAGAAAGCAGGTAGAACAACTTTTGTGGTGTCTTTCAGATGCCTACCAAGGTAGTGTAAAAACTACCAGGAGAACTCCTGTCTGGCACCTTCCGTGGTGGAGTTGTGCAGGGGGTGTGTTTGGAACATTTTGTCACCGGCCGAGTCCAAAATTCAGCGATTCCCCATCTCAGCCCAGAAAGCAGGTAGAACAACTTTTGTGGTGTCTTTCAGATGCCTACCAAGGTAGTGTAAAAACTACCAGGAGAACTCCTGTCTGGCACCTTCCCCGGTGGAGTTGTGCATGGGGTGTGTTTGGAACATTTTGTCACCAGCCGAGTCCAAAATTCAGCGTTTCCCCATCTCAGCCCAGAAAGCAGGTAGAACAACTTTTGTGTTGCCTTTCAGCTGCCTACCAAGGTAGTGTAAAAACTACCAAGGGAACTCCTTTCTGGCACCTTCCCCGGTGGAGTTGTGCATGGGGTGTCTGTGGAACATTTTGTCACCGGCCGAGTCCAAAATTCAGCTGTTCCCCATCTCAGCCCAGAAAGCAGGTACAACAACTTTTCTTGTGCCTTTCAGCTGCCTACCAAGGTAGTGTAAAAACTACCAACAGAATTCGTTCCTGGCACCTTCCCCGGTGGAGTTGTGCAGGGGGTGTGTTTGGAACATTTTGTCACCAGCCGACTCCAAAATTCAGCGGTTCCCCATCTCAGCCCAGAAAGCAGGTAGAACAACTTTTGTGGTGTCTTTCAGATGCCTACCAAGGTAGTGTAAAAACTACCTGGAGAACTCCTGTCTGGCACCTTCCCCGGTGGAGTTGTGCATGGGGTGTGTTTGGAACATTTTGTCACCAGCCGAGTCCAAAATTCAGCGGTTCCCCATCTCAGCCCAGAAAGCAGGTAGAACAACTTTTGTGGTGCCTTTCAGCTGCCTACCGGGGTAGTGTAAAAACTACCAACAGAACTCGTTTCTGGCACCTTCCTCGGTGGAGTTGTGCATGGGGTGTGTTTGGAACATTTTGTCACCAGCCGACTCCAAAATTCAGCGTTTCCCCATCTCAGCCCAGAAAGCAGGTAGAACAACTTTTGTGGTGTCTTTCAGATGCCTACCAAGGTAGTGTAAAAACTACCAGGAGAACTCCTGTCTGGCACCTTCCCCGGTGGAGTTGTGCAGGGGGTGTGTTTGGAACATTTTGTCACCCGCCAAGTCCAAAATTCAGCGTTTCCCCATCTCAGCCCAGAAAGCAGGTAGAACAACTTTTGTGGTTCCTTTCAGCTGCCTACCAAGGTAGTGTAAAAACTACCAGGAGAACTCCTTTCTGGCACCTTCCGTGGTGGAGTTGTGCAGGGGGTGTGTTTGGAACATTTTGTCACCGGCCGACTCCAAAATTCAGCGGTTCCCCATCTCAGCCCACAAAGCAGGTAGAACAACTTTTCTTGTGCCTTTCAGCTGCCTACCAAGGTAGTGTAAAAACTACCAAAAGAATTCGTTCCTGGCACCTTCCCCGGTGGAGTTGTGCATGGGGTGTGTTTGGAACATTTTGTCACCGGCCGAGTCCAAAATTCAGCGGTTCCCCATCTCAGCCCAGAAAGCAGGTAGAACAACTTTTGTGGTGTCTTTCAAATGCCTACCAAGGTAGTGTAAAAACTACCAGGAGAACTCCTGTCTGGCACCTTCCCCGGTGGAGTTGTGCATGGGGTGTGTTTGGAACATTTTGTCACCAGCCGAGTCCAAAATTCAGCCGTTCCCCATCTCAGCCCACAAAGCAGGTACAACAACTTTTCTTGTGCCTTTCAGCTGCCTACCAAGGTAGTGTAAAAACTACCAGGAGAACTCCTGTCTGGCACCTTCCCCGGTGGAGTTGTGCAGGGGGTGTGTTTGGAACATTTTGTCACCCGCCAAGTCCAAAATTCAGCGTTTCCCCATCTCAGCCCAGAAAGCAGGTAGAACAACTTTTGTGGTGCCTTTCAGATGCCTACCAAGGTAGTGTAAAAACTACCAGGAGAACTCCTTTCTGGCACCTTCCCCGGTGGAGTTGTGCAGGGGGTGTGTTTGGAACATTTTGTCACCGGCCGACTCCAAAGTTCAGCGGTTCCCCATCTCAGCCCACAAAGCAGGTACAACAACTTTTCTTGTGCCTTTCAGCTGCCTACCAAGGTAGTGTAAAAACTACCAAAAGAATTCGTTCCTGGCACCTTCCCCGGTGGAGTTGTGCATGGGGTGTGTTTGGAACATTTTGTCACCGGCCGAGTCCAAAATTCAGTTGTTCCCCATCTCAGCCCAGAAAGCAGGTAGAACAAGTTTTGTGGTGTCTTTCAAATGCCTACCAAGGTAGTGTAAAAACTACCAGGAGAACTCCTGTCTGGCACCTTCCCCGGTGGAGTTGTGCATGGGGTGTGTTTGGAACATTTTGTCCCCAGCCGAGTCCAAAATTCAGCGTTTCCCCATCTCAGCCCAGAAAGCAGGTAGAACAACTTTTGTGGTGCCTTTCAGCTGCCTACCAAGGTAGTGTAAAAACTACCAAGAGAACTCCTGTCTGGCACCTTCCGTGGTGGAGTTGTGCAGGGGGTGTGTTTGGAACATTTTGTCACCGGCCGACTCCAAAATTCAGCGGTTCCTTATCTCAGCCCAGAAAGCAGGTAGAACAACTTTTGTGGTGCCTTTCAGCTGCCTACCGGGGTAGTGTAAAAACTACCAACAGAACTCGTTTCTGGCACCTTCCTCGGTGGAGTTGTGCATGGGGTGTGTTTGGAACATTTTGTCACCAGCCGACTCCAAAATTCAGCGTTTCCCCATCTCAGCCCAGAAAGCAGGTAGAACAACTTTTGTGGTGCCTTTCAGCTGCCTACCAAGGTAGTGTAAAAACTACCAAGAGAACTCCTGTCTGGCACCTTCCGTGGTGGAGTTGTGCAGGGGGTGTGTTTGGAACATTTTGTCACCGGCCGAGTCCAAAATTCAGCGATTCCCCATCTCAGCCCAGAAAGCAGGTAGAACAACTTTTGTGGTGCCTTTCAGCTGCCTACCGGGGTAGTGTAAAAACTACCAACAGAACTCGTTTCTGGCACCTTCCTCGGTGGAGTTGTGCATGGGGTGTGTTTGGAACATTTTGTCACCAGCCGACTCCAAAATTCAGCGTTTCCCCATCTCAGCCCAGAAAGCAGGTAGAACAACTTTTGTGGTGCCTTTCAGCTGCGTACCAAGGTAGTGTAAAAACTACCAAGAGAACTCCTGTCTGGCACCTTCCGTGGTGGAGTTGTGCAGGGGGTGTGTTTGGAACATTTTGTCACCGGCCGACTCCAAAATTCAGCGATTCCCCATCTCAGCCCAGAAAGCAGGTAGAACAACTTTTGTGGTGCCTTTCAGCTGCCTACCGGGGTAGTGTAAAAACTACCAACAGAACTCGTTTCTGGCACCTTCCTCGGTGGAGTTGTGCATGGGGTGTGTTTGGAACATTTTGTCACCAGCCGACTCCAAAATTCAGCGGTTCCCCATCTCAGCCCAGAAAGCAGGTAGAACAACTTTTGTGGTGTCTTTCAGATGCCTACCAAGGTAGTGTAAAAACTACGAAGAGAACTCCTGTCTGGCACCTTCCCCGGTGGAGTTGTGCAGGGGGTGTGTTTGGAACATTTTGTCACCCGCCAAGTCCAAAATTCAGCGTTTCCCCATCTCAGCCCAGAAAGCAGGTAGAACAACTTTTGTGGTTCCTTTCAGCTGCCTACCAAGGTAGTGTAAAAACTACCAGGAGAACTCCTTTCTGGCACCTTCCGTGGTGGAGTTGTGCAGGGGGTGTGTTTGGAACATTTTGTCAACGGCCGACTCCAAAATTCAGCGGTTCCCCATCTCAGCCCACAAAGCAGGTAGAACAACTTTTCTTGTGCCTTTCAGCTGCCTACCAAGGTAGTGTAAAAACTACCAAAAGAATTCGTTCCTGGCACCTTCCCCGGTGGAGTTGTGCATGGGGTGTGTTTGGAACATTTTGTCACCGGCCGAGTCCAAAATTCAGCGGTTCCCCATCTCAGCCCAGAAAGCAGGTAGAACAACTTTTGTGGTGTCTTTCAAATGCCTACCAAGGTAGTGTAAAAACTACCAGGAGAACTCCTGTCTGGCACCTTCCCCGGTGGAGTTGTGCATGGGGTGTGTTTGGAACATTTTGTCACCAGCCGACTCCAAAATTCAGCCGTTCCCCATCTCAGCCCACAAAGCAGGTACAACAACTTTTCTTGTGCCTTTCAGCTGCCTACCAAGGTAGTGTAAAAACTACCAGGAGAACTCCTGTCTGGCACCTTCCCCGGTGGAGTTGTGCATGGGGTGTGTTTGGAACATTTTGTCACCAGCCGAGTCCAAAATTCAGCGTTTCCCCATCTCAGCCCAGAAAGCAGGTAGAACAACTTTTGTGGTGTCTTTCAGATGCCTACCAAGGTAGTGTAAAAACTACCAGGAGAACTCCTGTCTGGCACCTTCCGTGGTGGAGTTGTGCAGGGGGTGTGTTTGGAACATTTTGTCACCGGCCGAGTCCAAAATTCAGCGATTCCCCATCTCAGCCCAGAAAGCAGGTAGAACAACTTTTGTGGTGTCTTTCAGATGCCTACCAAGGTAGTGTAAAAACTACCAGGAGAACGCCTGTCTGGCACCTTCCCCGGTGGAGTTGTGCATGGGGTGTGTTTGGAACATTTTGTCACCAGCCGAGTCCAAAATTCAGCTGTTCCCCATCTCAGCCCAGAAAGCAGGTACAACAACTTTTCTTGTGCCTTTCAGCTGCCTACCAAGGTAGTGTAAAAACTACCAACAGAATTCGTTCCTGGCACCTTCCCCGGTGGAGTTGTGCAGGGGGTGTGTTTGGAACATTTTGTCACCAGCCGACTCCAAAATTCAGCGGTTCCCCATCTCAGCCCAGAAAGCAGGTAGAACAACTTTTGTGGTGTCTTTCAGATGCCTACCAAGGTAGTGTAAAAACTACCTGGAGAACTCCTGTCTGGCACCTTCCCCGGTGGAGTTGTGCATGGGGTGTGTTTGGAACATTTTGTCACCAGCCGAGTCCAAAATTCAGCGGTTCCCCATCTCAGCCCACAAAGCAGGTAGAACAACTTTTCTTGTGCCTTTCAGCTGCCTACCAAGGTAGTGTAAAAACTACCAACAGAACTCGTTTCTGGCACCTTCCCCGGTGGAGTTGTGCATGGGGTGTGTTTGGAACATTTTGTCACCGGCCGAGTCCAAAATTCAGCGATTCCCCATCTCAGCCCAGAAAGCAGGTAGAACAACTTTTGTGGTGTCTTTCAGCTGCCTACCAAGGCAGTGTAAAAACTACCAGGAGAACTCCTGTCTGGCACCTTCCCCGGTGGAGTTGTGCAGGGGGTGTGTTTGGAACATTTTGTCACCAGCCGACTCCAAAATTCAGCGTTTCCCCATCTCAGCCCACAAAGCAGGTAGAACAACTTTTGTGGTGTCTTTCAGATGCCTACCAAGGTAGTGTAAAAACTACCAGGAGAACTCCTGTCTGGCACCTTCCCCGGTGGAGTTGTGCATGGGGTGTGTTTGGAACATTTTGTCACCCGCCAAGTCCAAAATTCAGCGTTTCCCCATCTCAGCCCAGAAAGCAGGTACAAGAACTTTTGTGGTGCCTTTCAGCTGCCTACCAAGGTAGTGTAAAAACTACCAGGAGAACTCCTGTCTGGCACCTTCCCCGGTGGAGTTGTGCAGGGGGTGTCTTTGGAACATTTTGTTACCGGCCGAGTCCAAAATTCAGCGATTCCCCATCTCAGCCCAGAAAGCAGGTAGAACAACTTCTGTGGTGTCTTTCAAATGCCTACCAAGGTAGTGTAAAAACTACCAACAGAACTCGTTTCTGGCACCTTCCCCGGTGGAGTTGTGCATGGGGTGTGTTTTGAACATTTTGTCACCAGCCGAGTCCAAAATTCAGCGATTCCCCATCTCAGCCCAGAAAGCAGGTAGAACAACTTTTGTGGTGCCTTTCAGCTGCCTACCAAGGTAGTGTAAAAACTACTAAGAGAACTCCTTTCTGGCACCTTCCGTGGTGGAGTTGTGCATGGGGTGTGTTTGGAACATTCTGTCACCAGCCGACTCCAAAATTCAGCGGTTCCCCATCTCAGCCCACAATGCAGGTACAACAACTTTTCTTGTGCCTTTCAGCTGCCTACCAAGGTAGTGTAAAAACTACCAAAAGAATTCGTTCCTGGCACCTTCCCCGGTGGAGTTGTGCATGGGGTGTGTTTGGAACATTTTGTCACCGGCCGACTCCAAAATTCAGCGGTTCCCCATCTCAGCCCAGAAAGCAGGTAGAACAAGTTTTGTGGTGTCTTTCAAATGCCTACCAAGGTAGTGTAAAAACTACCAGGAGAACTCCTGTCTGGCACCTTCCCCGGTGGAGTTGTGCATGGGGTGTGTTTTGAACATTTTGTCACCGGCCGACTCCAAAATTCAGCATTTCCCCATCTCAGCCCAGAAAGCAGGTAGAACAACTTTTGTGGTGTCTTTCAGATGCCTACCGGAGCAATGTAAAAACTACCAGGAGAACTCCTGTCTGGCACCTTCCCCGGTGGAGTTGTGCATGGGGTGTGTTTGGAACATTTTGTCACCGGCCGAGTCCAAAATTCAGCGTTTCCCCATCTCAGCCCAGAAAGCAGGTAGAACAACTTCTGTGGTGTCTTTCAGATGCCTACCAAGGTAGTGTAAAAACTACCTGGAGAACTCCTGTCTGGCACCTTCCCCGGTGGAGTTGTGCATGGGGTGTGTTTGGAACATTTTGTCACCGGCCGAGTCCAAAATTCAGCGGTTCCCCATCTCAGCCCAGAAAGCAGGTAGAACAACTTTTGTGGTGTCTTTCAGATGCCTACCAAGGTAGTGTAAAAACTACCAGGAGAACTCCTGTCTGGCACCTTCCCCGGTGGAGTTGTGCATGGGGTGTGTTTGGAACATTTTGTCACCAGCCGACTCCAAAATTCAGCGATTCCCCATCTCAGCCCAGAAAGCAGGTAGAACATCTTTTGTGGTATCTTTCAGATGCCTACCGGAGCAATGTAAAAACTACCAGGAGAACTCCTGTCTGGCACCTTCCCCGGTGGAGTTGTGCATGGGGTGTGTTTGGAACATTTTGTCACCAGCCGAGTCCAAAATTCAGCTGTTCCCCATCTCAGCCCAGAAAGCAGGTAGAACAACTTTTGTGGTGTCTTTCAGATGCCTACCGGATCAATGTAAAAACTACCAGGAGAACTCCTGTCTGGCACCTTCCCCGGTGGAGTTGTGCAGGGGGTGTGTTTGGAACATTTTGCCACCAGCCGACTCCAAAATTCAGCGGTTCCCCATCTCAGCCCACAAAGCAGGTACAACTTCTTTTCTTGTGCCTTTCAGCTGCCTACCTAGGTAGTGTAAAAACTACCAACAGAATTCGTTCCTGGCACCTTCCCCGGTGGAGTTGTGCATGGGGTGTCTGTGAAACATTTTGTCACCGGCCGACTCCAAAATTCAGCGGTTCCCCATCTCAGCCCAGAAAGCAGGTAGAACAACTTTTGTGGTGTCTTTCAGATGCCTACCGGAGCAATGTAAAAACTACCAGGAGAACTCCTGTCTGGCACCTTCCCCGGTGGAGTTGTGCAGGGGGTGTGTTTGGAACATTTTGTCTCCAGCCGACTCCAAAATTCAGCGGTTCCCCATCTCAGCCCAGAAAGCAGGTAGAACAAGTTTTGTGGTGTCTTTCAAATGCCTACCAAGGTAGTGTAAAAACTACCAGGAGAACTCCTGTCTGGCACCTTCCCCGGTGGAGTTGTGCATGGGGTGTGTTTTGAACATTTTGTCACCGGCCGACTCCAAAATTCAGCATTTCCCCATCTCAGCCCAGAAAGCAGGTAGAACAACTTTTGTGGTGTCTTTCAGATGCCTACCGGAGCAATGTAAAAACTACCAGGAGAACTCCTGTCTGGCACCTTCCCCGGTGGAGTTGTGCATGGGGTGTGTTTGGAACATTTTGTCACCGGCCGACTCCAAAATTCAGCGTTTCCCCATCTCAGCCCAGAAAGCAGGTAGAACAACTTCTGTGGTGTCTTTCAGATGCCTACCAAGGTAGTGTAAAAACTACCTGGAGAACTCCTGTCTGGCACCTTCCCCGGTGGAGTTGTGCATGGGGTGTGTTTGGAACATTTTGTCACCGGCCGAGTCCAAAATTCAGCGGTTCCCCATCTCAGCCCAGAAAGCAGGTAGAACAACTTTTGTGGTGTCTTTCAGATGCCTACCAAGGTAGTGTAAAAACTACCAGGAGAACTCCTGTCTGGCACCTTCCCCGGTGGAGTTGTGCATGGGGTGTGTTTGGAACATTTTGTCACCAGCCGACTCCAAAATTCAGCGATTCCCCATCTCAGCCCAGAAAGCAGGTAGAACATCTTTTGTGGTATCTTTCAGATGCCTACCGGAGCAATGTAAAAACTACCAGGAGAACTCCTGTCTGGCACCTTCCCCGGTGGAGTTGTGCATGGGGTGTGTTTGGAACATTTTGTCACCAGCCGAGTCCAAAATTCAGCTGTTCCCCATCTCAGCCCAGAAAGCAGGTAGAACAACTTTTGTGGTGTCTTTCAGATGCCTACCGGAGCAATGTAAAAACTACCAGGAGAACTCCTGTCTGGCACCTTCCCCGGTGGAGTTGTGCAGGGGGTGTGTTTGGAACATTTTGCCACCAGCCGACTCCAAAATTCAGCGGTTCCCCATCTCAGCCCACAAAGCAGGTACAACTTCTTTTCTTGTGCCTTTCAGCTGCCTACCTAGGTAGTGTAAAAACTACCAACAGAATTCGTTCCTGGCACCTTCCCCGGTGGAGTTGTGCATGGGGTGTCTGTGAAACATTTTGTCACCGGCCGACTCCAAAATTCAGCGGTTCCCCATCTCAGCCCAGAAAGCAGGTAGAACAACTTTTGTGGTGTCTTTCAGATGCCTACCGGAGCAATGTAAAAACTACCAGGAGAACTCCTGTCTGGCACCTTCCCCGGTGGAGTTGTGCAGGGGGTGTGTTTGGAACATTTTGTCACCAGCCGACTCCAAAATTCAGCATTTCCCCATCTCAGCCCAGAAAGCAGGTAGAACAACTTTTGTGGTGTCTTTCAGATGCCTACCAAGGTAGTGTAAAAACTACCAAGAGAACTCCTGTCTGGCACCTTCCCCGGTGGAGTTGTGCATGGGGTGTGTTTGGAACATTTTGTCACCGGCCGAGTCCAAAATTCAGCGATTCCCCATCTCAGCCCACAAAGCAGGTAGAACAACTTTTGTGGTGTCTTTCAGATGCCTACCAAGGTAGTGTAAAAACTACCAGGAGAACTCCTGTCTGGCACCTTCCCCGGTGGAGTTGTGCATGGGGTGTGTTTGGAACATTTTGTCACCAGCCGAGTCCAAAATTCAGCGTTTCCCCATCTCAGCCCAGAAAGCAGGTAGAACAACTTTTGTGGTGTCTTTCAGCTGCCTACCAAGGTAGTGTAAAAACTACCAGGAGAACTCCTGTCTGGCACCTTCCCCGGTGGTGTTGTGCATGGGGTGTGTTTGGAACATTTTGTCACCGGCCGAGTCCAAAATTCAGCGGTTCCCCATCTCAGCCCAGAAAGCAGGTAGAACATCTTTTGTGGTATCTTTCAGATGCCTACCGGAGCAATGTAAAAACTACCAGGAGAACTCCTGTCTGGCACCTTCCCCGGTGGAGTTGTGCATGGGGTGTGTTTGGAACATTTTGTCACCAGCCGAGTCCAAAATTCAGCTGTTCCCCATCTCAGCCCAGAAAGCAGGTAGAACAACTTTTCTTGTGCCTCTCCGCTGCCTACCAAGGTAGTGTAAATCTACCAACAGAATTCGTTCCTGGCACCTTCCCCGGTGGAGTTGTGCATGGGGTGTGTTTGGAACATTTTGTCACCGGCCGACTCCAAAATTCAGCGTTTCCCCATCTCAGCCCACAAAGCAGGTAGAACAACTTTTGTGGTGTCTTTCAGATGCCTACCAAGGTAGTGTAAAAACTACCAGGAGAACTCCTGTCTGGCACCTTCCCCGGTGGAGTTGTGCATGGGGTGTGTTTGGAACATTTTGTCACCGGCCGAGTCCAAAATTCAGCGGTTCCCCATCTCAGCCCAGAAAGCAGGTAGAACAACTTTTGTGGTGTCTTTCAGATGCCTACCGGAGCAATGTAAAAACTACCAGGAGAACTCCTGTCTGGCACCTTCCCCGGTGGAGTTGTGCATGGGGTGTGTTTGGAACATTTTGTCACCAGCCGACTCCAAAATTCAGCGTTTCCCCATCTCAGCCCAGAAAGCAGGTAGAACAACTTTTGTGGTGCCTTTCAGCTGCCTACCAAGGTAGTGTAAAAACTACCAAGAGAACTCCTGTCTGGCACCTTCCGTGGTGGAGTTGTGCAGGGGGTGTGTTTGGAACATTTTGTCACCGGCCGAGTCCAAAATTCAGCGATTCCCCATCTCAGCCCAGAAAGCAGGTAGAACAACTTTTGTGGTGCCTTTCAGCTGCCTACCGGGGTAGTGTAAAAACTACCAACAGAACTCGTTTCTGGCACCTTCCTCGGTGGAGTTGTGCATGGGGTGTGTTTGGAACATTTTGTCACCAGCCGAGTCCAAAATTCAGCGGTTCCCCATCTCAGCCCAGAAAGCAGGTAGAACAACTTTTGTGGTGTCTTTCAGATGCCTACCGGATCAATGTAAAAACTACCAGGAGAACTCCTGTCTGGCACCTTCCCCGGTGGAGTTGTGCAGGGGGTGTGTTTGGAACATTTTGTCACCAGCCGACTCCAAAATTCAGCGGTTCCCTATCTCAGCCCAGAAAGCAGGTAGAACAACTTTTGTGGTGTCTTTCAGCTGCCTACCAAGGTAGTGTAAAAACTACCAAGAGAACTCCTGTCTGGCACCTTCCCCGGTGGAGTTGTGCAGGGGGTGTGTTTGGAACATTTTATCACCAGCCGACTCCAAAATTCAGCGGTTCCCCATCTCAGCCCACAAAGCAGGTACAACTTCTTTTCTTGTGCCTTTCAGCTGCCTACCTAGGTAGTGTAAAAACTACCAACAGAATTCGTTCCTGGCACCTTCCCCGGTGGAGTTGTGCATGGGGTGTCTGTGAAACATTTTGTCACCGGCCGACTCCAAAATTCAGCGGTTCCCCATCTCAGCCCAGAAAGCAGGTAGAACAACTTTTGTGGTGTCTTTCAGATGCCTACCGGAGCAATGTAAAAACTTCCAGGAGAACTCCTGTCTGGCACCTTCCCCGGTGGAGTTGTGCAGGGGGTGTGTTTGGAACATTTTATCACCAGCCGAGTCCAAAATTCAACTGTTCCCCATCTCAGCCCAGAAAGCAGGTAGAACAACTTTTGTGGTGTCTTTCAGATGCCTACCAAGGTAGTGTAAAAACTACCAAGAGAACTCCTGTCTGGCACCTTCCCCGGTGGAGTTGTGCATGGGGTGTGTTTGGAACATTTTGTCACCGGCCGAGTCCAAAATTCAGCGATTCCCCATCTCAGCCCAGAAAGCAGGTAGAACAACTTTTGTGGTGTCTTTCAGATGCCTACCAAGGTAGTGTAAAAACTACCAGGAGAACTCCTGTCTGGCACCTTCCCCGGTGGAGTTGTGCATGGGGTGTGTTTGGAACATTTTGTCACCAGCCGAGTCCAAAATTCAGCGGTTCCCCATCTCAGCCCAGAAAGCAGGTAGAACAACTTTTGTGGTGTCTTTCAGATGCCTACCAAGGTAGTGTAAAAACTACTAAGAGAACTCCTGTCTGGCACCTTCCCCGGTGGAGTTGTGCAGGGGGTGTGTTTGGAACATTTTGTCACCGGCCGAGTCCAAAATTCAGCGGTTCCCCATCTCAGCCCAGAAAGCAGGTAGAACATCTTTTGTGGTATCTTTCAGATGCCTACCGGAGCAATGTAAAAACTACCAGGAGAACTCCTGTCTGGCACCTTCCCCGGTGGAGTTGTGCATGGGGTGTGTTTGGAACATTTTGTCACCAGCCGAGTCCAAAATTCAGCGGTTCCCCATCTCAGCCCAGAAAGCAGGTAGAACAACTTTTGTGGTGTCTTTCATATGCCTACCTGAGCAATGTAAAAACTACCAGGAGAACTCCTGTCTGGCACCTTCCGTGGTGGAGTTGTGCATGGGGTGTGTTTGGAACATTTTGTCACCAGCCGAGTCCAAAATTCAGCTGTTCCCCATCTCAGCCCAGAAAGCAGGTAGAACAACTTTTGTGGTGTCTTTCAGATGCCTACCTGAGCAATGTAAAAACTACCAGGAGAACTCCTGTCTGGCACCTTCCCCGGTGGAGTTGTGCAGGGGGTGTGTTTGGAACATTTTGTCACCAGCCGAGTCCAAAATTCAGCGGTTCCCTATCTCAGCCCAGAAAGCAGGTAGAACAACTTTTGTGGTGTCTTTCAGCTGCCTACCAAGGTAGTGTAAAAACTACCAAGAGAACTCCTGTCTGGCACCTTCCCCGGTGGAGTTGTGCATGGGGTGTGTTTGGAACATTTTGTCAACGGCCGAGTCCAAAATTCAGCGGTTCCCCATCTCAGCCCAGAAAGCAGGTAGAACAACTTTTGTGGTGTCTTTCAGATGCCTACCGGAGCAATGTAAAAACTACCAGGAGAACTCCTGTCTGGCACCTTCCGTGGTGGAGTTGTGCATGGGGTGTGTTTGGAACATTTTGTCACCGGCCGAGTCCAAAATTCAGCGTTTCCCCATCTCAGCCCAGAAAGCAGGTAGAACAACTTTTGTGGTGTCTTTCAGATGCCTAACGGAGCAATGTAAAAACTACCAGGAGAACTCCTGTCTGGCACCTTCCCCGGTGGAGTTGTGCATGGGGTGTGTTTGGAACATTTTGTCACCCGCCAAGTCCAAAATTCAGCGTTTCCCCATCTCAGCCCAGAAAGCAGGTAGAACAACTTTTGTGGTGTCTTTCAGCTGCCTACCAAGGTAGTGTAAAAACTACTAAGAGAACTCCTGTCTGGCACCTTCCCCGGTGGAGTTGTGCAGGGGGTGTCTTTGGAACATTTTGTCACCGGCCGAGTCCAAAATTCAGCGATTCCCCATCTCAGCCCAGAAAGCAGGTAGAACAACTTCTGTGGTGTCTTTCAAATGCCTACCAAGGTAGTGTAAAAACTACCAGGAGAACTCCTGTCTGGCACCTTCCCCGGTGGAGTTGTGCATGGGGTGTGTTTTGAACATTTTGTCACCAGCCGACTCCAAAATTCAGCGTTTCCCCATCTCAGCCCAGAAAGCAGGTAGAACAACTTTTGTGGTGTCTTTCAGATGCCTACCGGAGCAATGTAAAAACTACCAGGAGAACTCCTGTCTGGCACCTTCCCCGGTGGAGTTGTGCAGGGGGTGTGTTTGGAACATTTTGTCACCAGCCGAGTCCAAAATTCAGCTGTTCCCCATCTCAGCCCAGAAAGCAGGTAGAACAACTTTTGTGGTGTCTTTCAGATGCCTACCTGAGCAATGTAAAAACTACCAGGAGAACTCCTGTCTGGCACCTTCCGTGGTGGAGTTGTGCATGGGGTGTGTTTGGAACATTTTGTCACCAGCCGAGTCCAAAATTCAGCTGTTCCCCATCTCAGCCCAGAAAGCAGGTAGAACAACTTTTGTGGTGTCTTTCAGATGCCTACCTGAGCAATGTAAAAACTACCAGGAGAACTCCTGTCTGGCACCTTCCCCGGTGGAGTTGTGCAGGGGGTGTGTTTGGAACATTTTGTCACCAGCCGACTCCAAAATTCAGCGGTTCCCTATCTCAGCCCAGAAAGCAGGTAGAACAACTTTTGTGGTGTCTTTCAGATGCCTACCAAGGTAGTGTAAAAACTACCAAGAGAACTCCTGTCTGGCACCTTCCCCGGTGGAGTTGTGCATGGGGTGTGTTTGGAACATTTTGTCACCGGCCGAGTCCAAAATTCAGCGGTTCCCCATCTCAGCCCAGAAAGCAGGTAGAACAACTTTTGTGGTGTCTTTCAGATGCCTACCGGAGCAATGTAAAAACTACCAGGAGAACTCCTGTCTGGCACCTTCCCCGGTGGAGTTGTGCATGGGGTGTGTTTGGAACATTTTGTCACCGGCCGAGTCCAAAATTCAGCGTTTCCCCATCTCAGCCCAGAAAGCAGGTAGAACAACTTTTGTGGTGTCTTTCAGATGCCTACCGGAGCAATGTAAAAACTACCAGGAGAACTCCTGTCTGGCACCTTCCCCGGTGGAGTTGTGCATGGGGTGTGTTTGGAACATTTTGTCACCCGCCAAGTCCAAAATTCAGCGTTTCCCCATCTCAGCCCAGAAAGCAGGTAGAACAACTTTTGTGGTGTCTTTCAGCTGCCTACCAAGGTAGTGTAAAAACTACTAAGAGAACTCCTGTCTGGCACCTTCCCCGGTGGAGTTGTGCAGGGGGTGTCTTTGGAACATTTTGTCACCGGCCGAGTCCAAAATTCAGCGATTCCCCATCTCAGCCCAGAAAGCAGGTAGAACAACTTCTGTGGTGTCTTTCAAATGCCTACCAAGGTAGTGTAAAAACTACCAGGAGAACTCCTGTCTGGCACCTTCCCCGGTGGAGTTGTGCATGGGGTGTGTTTTGAACATTTTGTCACCAGCCGACTCCAAAATTCAGCGTTTCCCCATCTCAGCCCAGAAAGCAGGTAGAACAACTTTTGTGGTGTCTTTCAGATGCCTACCGGAGCAATGTAAAAACTACCAGGAGAACTCCTGTCTGGCACCTTCCCCGGTGGAGTTGTGCATGGGGTGTGTTTGGAACATTTTGTCACCGGCCGACTCCAAAATTCAGCGGTTCCCCATCTCAGCCCAGAAAGCAGGTAGAACAACTTTTGTGGTGTCTTTCAGATGCCTACCGGAGCAATGTAAAAACTACCAGGAGAACTCCTGTCTGGCACCTTCCCCGGTGGAGTTGTGCATGGGGTGTGTTTGGAACATTTTGTCACCAGCCGACTCCAAAATTCAGCGTTTCCCCATCTCAGCCCAGAAAGCAGGTAGAACAACTTTTGTGGTGTCTTTCAGATGCCTACCAAGGTAGTGTAAAAACTACCAGGAGGACTCCTTTCTGGCACCTTCCCCGCTGGAGTTGTGCAGGGGGTGTGTTTGGAACATTTTGTCACCGGCCGAGTCCAAAATTCAGCGATTCCCCATCTCAGCCCAGAAAGCAGGTAGAACAACTTCTGTGGTGTCTTTCAGATGCCTACCAAGGTAGTGTAAAAACTACCAACAGAACTCGTTTCTGGCACCTTCCGTGGTGGAGTTGTGCATGGGGTGTGTTTGGAACATTTTGTCACCAGCCGAGTCCAAAATTCAGCGATTCCCCATCTCAGCCCAGAAAGCAGGTAGAACAACTTTTGTGGTGCCTTTCAGCTGCCTACCAAGGTAATGTAAAAACTACCAAGAGAACTCCTTTCTGGCACCTTCCGTGGTGGAGTTGTGCATGGGGTGTGTTTGGAACATTCTGTCACCAGCCGACTCCAAAATTCAGCGGTTCCCCATCTCAGCCCAGAAAGCAGGTAGAACAACTTTTCTTGTGCCTTTCAGCTGCCTACCAAGGTAGTGTAAAAACTACCAAAAGAATTCGTTCCTGGCACCTTCCCCGGTGGAGTTGTGCATGGGGTGTGTTTGGAACATTTTGTCACCGGCCGACTCCAAAATTCAGCGGTTCCCCATCTCAGCCCAGAAAGCAGGTAGAACAACTTTTGTGGTGTCTTTCAGATGCCTACCTGAGCAATGTAAAAACTACCAGGAGAACTCCTGTCTGGCACCTTCCCCGGTGGAGTTGTGCAGGGGGTGTGTTTGGAACATTTTGTCACCAGCCGACTCCAAAATTCAGCGGTTCCCTATCTCAGCCCAGAAAGCAGGTAGAACAACTTTTGTGGTGTCTTTCAGCTGCCTACCAAGGTAGTGTAAAAACTACCAAGAGAACTCCTGTCTGGCACCTTCCCCGGTGGAGTTGTGCATGGGGTGTGTTTGGAACATTTTGTCAACGGCCGAGTCCAAAATTCAGCGGTTCCCCATCTCAGCCCAGAAAGCAGGTAGAACAACTTTTGTGGTGTCTTTTAGATGCCTACCAAGGTAGTGTAAAAACTACCAAGAGAACTCCTGTCTGGCACCTTCCGTGGTGGAGTTGTGCATGGGGTGTGTTTGGAACATTTTGTCACCAGCCGACTCCAAAATTCAGCGGTTCCCCATCTCAGCCCAGAAAGCAGGAAGAACAACTTTTGTGGTGTCTTTCAGATGCCTACCAAGGTAGTGTAAAAACTACCAGGAGAACTCCTGTCTGGCACCTTCCCCGGTGGAGTTGTGCATGGGGTGTGTTTGGAACATTTTGTCACCAGCCGAGTCCAAAATTCAGCGGTTCCCCATCTCAGCCCAGAAAGCAGGTAGAACAACTTTTGTGGTGTCTTTCAGCTGCCTACCAAGGTAGTGTAAAAACTACCAGGAGAACTCCTGTCTGGCACCTTCCCCGGTGGAGTTGTGCATGGGGTGTGTTTGGAACATTTTGTCACCGGCCGACTCCAAAATTCAGCGATTCCCCATCTCAGCCCAGAAAGCAGGTAGAACAACTTTTGTGGTGTCTTTCAGCTGCCTACCAAGGTAGTGTAAAAACTACCATGAGAACTCCTGTCTGGCACCTTCCCCGGTGGAGTTGTGCATGGGGTGTGTTTGGAACATTTTGTCACCAGCCGACTCCAAAATTCAGCGTTTCCCCATCTCAGCCCAGAAAGCAGGTAGAACAACTTTTGTGGTGTCTTTCAGATGCCTACCAAGGTAGTGTAAAAACTACTAAGAGAACTCCTGTCTGGCACCTTCCCCGGTGGAGTTGTGCATGGGGTGTGTTTGGAACATTTTGTCACCGGCCGAGTCCAAAATTCAGCGGTTCCCCATCTCAGCCCAGAAAGCAGGTAGAACAACTTTTGTGGTGTCTTTCAGATGCCTACCAAGGTAGTGTAAAAACTACCAGGAGAACTCCTGTCTGGCACCTTCCCCGGTGGAGTTGTGCAGGGGGTGTGTTTGGAACATTTTGCCACCAGCCGAGTCCAAAATTCAGCGGTTCCCCATCTCAGCCCAGAAAGCAGGTAGAACAACTTTTGTGGTGTCTTTCAGATGCCTACCAAGGTAGTGTAAAAACTACTAAGAGAACTCCTGTCTGGCACCTTCCCCGGTGGAGTTGTGCATGGGGTGTGTTTGGAACACTTTGTCACCGGCCGAGTCCAAAATTTAGCGATTCCCCATCTCAGCCCAGAAAGCAGGTAGAACAACTTTTGTGGTGTCTTTCAGATGCCTACCGGAGCAATGTAAAAACTACCAGGAGAACTCCTGTCTGGCACCTTCCCCGGTGGAGTTGTGCAGGGGGTGTGTTTGGAACATTTTGTCACCAGCCGAGTCCAAAATTCAGCGGTTCCCCATCTCAGCCCAGAAAGCAGGTAGAACAACTTTTGTGGTGTCTTTCAGATGCCTACCGGAGCAATGTAAAAACTACCAGGAGAACTCCTGTCTGGCACCTTCCCCGGTGGAGTTGTGCAGGGGGTGTGTTTGGAACATTTTGTCACCAGCCGAGTCCAAAATTCAGCGGTTCCCCATCTCAGCCCAGAAAGCAGGTAGAACAACTTTTGTGGTGTCTTTCAGATGCCTACCAAGGTAGTGTAAAAACTACCAAGAGAATTCGTTCCTGGCACCTTCCCCGGTGGAGTTGTGCATGGGGTGTCTGTGGAACATTTTGTCACCGGCCGAGTCCAAAATTCAGCGGTTCCCCATCTCAGCCCAGAAAGCAGGTAGAACAACTTTTGTGGTGTCTTTCAGATGCCTACCGGAGCAATGTAAAAACTACCAGGAGAACTCCTGTCTGGCACCTTCCCCGGTGGAGTTGTGCAGGGGGTGTGTTTGGAACATTTTGCCACCAGCCGACTCCAAAATTCAGCGGTTCCCCATCTCAGCCCAGAAAGCAGGTAGAACAACTTTTGTGGTGCCTTTCAGCTGCCTACCGGAGCAATGTAAAAACTACCAGGAGAACTCCTGTCTGGCACCTTCCCCGGTGGAGTTGTGCAGGGGGTGTGTTTGGAACATTTTGTCACCAGCCGAGTCCAAAATTCAGCGGTTCCCCATCTCAGCCCAGAAAGCAGGTAGAACAACTTTTGTGGTGTCTTTCAGATGCCTACCAAGGTAGTGTAAAAACTACTAAGAGAACTCCTGTCTGGCACCTTCCCCGGTGGAGTTGTGCAGGGGGTGTGTTTGGAACACTTTGTCACCGGCCGAGTCCAAAATTTAGCGATTCCCCATCTCAGCCCAGAAAGCAGGTAGAACAACTTTTGTGGTGTCTTTCAGATGCCTACCAAGGTAGTGTAAAAACTACCAGGAGAACTCCTGTCTGGCACCTTCCCCGGTGGAGTTGTGCATGGGGTGTGTTTGGAACATTTTGTCACCAGCCGAGTCCAAAATTCAGCTGTTCCCCATCTCAGCCCAGAAAGCAGGTAGAACAACTTTTGTGGTGTCTTGCAGATGCCTACCGGAGCAATGTAAAAACTACCAGGAGAACTCCTGTCTGGCACCTTCCCCGGTGGAGTTGTGCAGGGGGTGTGTTTGGAACATTTTGTCACCAGCCGAGTCCAAAATTCAGCGGTTCCCCATCTCAGCCCAGAAAGCAGGTAGAACAACTTTTGTGGTGTCTTTCAGATGCCTACCGGAGCAATGTAAAAACTACCAGGAGAACTCCTGTCTGGCACCTTCCCCGGTGGAGTTGTGCAGGGGGTGTGTTTGGAACATTTTGTCACCGGCCGAGTCCAAAATTCAGCGGTTCCCCATCTCAGCCCAGAAAGCAGGTAGAACATCTTTTGTGGTGTCTTTCAGATGCCTACCGGAGCAATGTAAAAACTACCAGGAGAACTCCTGTCTGGCACCTTCCCCGGTGGAGTTGTGCAGGGGGTGTGTTTGGAACATTTTGTCACCAGCCGAGTCCAAAATTCAGCGGTTCCCCATCTCAGCCCAGAAAGCAGGTAGAACAACTTTTGTGGTGTCTTTTAGATGCCTACCAAGGTAGTGTAAAAACTACCAAGAGAACTCCTGTCTGGCACCTTCCCCGGTGGAGTTGTGCATGGGGTGTGTTTGGAACATTTTGTCACCGGCCGACTCCAAAATTCAGCGGTTCCCCATCTCAGCCCAGAAAGCAGGTAGAACAACTTTTGTGGTGTCTTTCAGATGCCTACCGGAGCAATGTAAAAACTACCAGGAGAACTCCTGTCTGGCACCTTCCCCGGTGGAGTTGTGCAGGGGGTGTGTTTGGAACATTTTGTCACCAGCCGAGTCCAAAATTCAGCGTTTCCCCATCTCAGCCCAGAAAGCAGGTAGAACAACTTTTGTGGTGTCTTTTAGATGCCTACCAAGGTAGTGTAAAAACTACCAAGAGAACTCCTGTCTGGCACCTTCCCCGGTGGAGTTGTGCATGGGGTGTGTTTGGAACATTTTGTCACCGGCCGACTCCAAAATTCAGCGGTTCCCCATCTCAGCCCAGAAAGCAGGTAGAACAACTTTTGTGGTGTCTTTCAGATGCCTACCGGAGCAATGTAAAAACTACCAGGAGAACTCCTGTCTGGCACCTTCCCCGGTGGAGTTGTGCATGGGGTGTGTTTGGAACATTTTGTCACCAGCCGAGTCCAAAATTCAGCGGTTCCCCATCTCAGCCCAGAAAGCAGGTAGAACATCTTTTGTGGTATCTTTCAGATGCCTACCGGAGCAATGTAAAAACTACCAGGAGAACTCCTGTCTGGCACCTTCCCCGGTGGAGTTGTGCGTGGGGTGTGTTTGGAACATTTTGTCACCGGCCGAGTCCAAAATTTAGCGTTTCCCCATCTCAGCCCAGAAAGCAGGTAGAACAACTTTTGTGGTGTCTTTCAGATGCCTACCAAGGTAGTGTAAAAACTACCAGGAGAACTCCTGTCTGGCACCTTCCCCGGTGGAGTTGTGCATGGGGTGTGTTTGGAACATTTTGTCACCGGCCGAGTCCAAAATTCAGCGATTCCCCATCTCAGCCCAGAAAGCAGGTAGAACAACTTTTGTGGTGTCTTTCAGCTGCCTACCAAGGTAGTGTAAAAACTACCAAGAGAACTCCTGTCTGGCACCTTCCCCGGTGGAGTTGTGCATGGGGTGTGTTTGGAACATTTTGTCACCAGCCGACTCCAAAATTCAGTGTTTCCCCATCTCAGCCCAGAAAGCAGGTAGAACAACTTTTGTGGTGTCTTTCAGATGCCTACCAAGGTAGTGTAAAAACTACTAAGAGAACTCCTGTCTGGCACCTTCCCCGGTGGAGTTGTGCATGGGGTGTGTTTGGAACATTTTGTCACCAGCCGAGTCCAAAATTCAGCGGTTCCCCATCTCAGCCCAGAAAGCAGGTAGAACAACTTTTGTGGTGTCTTTTAGATGCCTACCAAGGTAGTGTAAAAACTACCAAGAGAACTCCTGTCTGGCACCTTCCCCGGTGGAGTTGTGCATGGGGTGTGTTTGGAACATTTTGTCACCGGCCGACTCCAAAATTCAGCGGTTCCCCATCTCAGCCCAGAAAGCAGGTAGAACAACTTTTGTGGTGTCTTTCAGATGCCTACCGGAGCAATGTAAAAACTACCAGGAGAACTCCTGTCTGGCACCTTCCCCGGTGGAGTTGTGCAGGGGGTGTGTTTGGAACATTTTGTCACCAGCCGAGTCCAAAATTCAGCGTTTCCCCATCTCAGCCCAGAAAGCAGGTAGAACAACTTTTGTGGTGTCTTTTAGATGCCTACCAAGGTAGTGTAAAAACTACCAAGAGAACTCCTGTCTGGCACCTTCCCCGGTGGAGTTGTGCATGGGGTGTGTTTGGAACATTTTGTCACCGGCCGACTCCAAAATTCAGCGGTTCCCCATCTCAGCCCAGAAAGCAGGTAGAACAACTTTTGTGGTGTCTTTCAGATGCCTACCGGAGCAATGTAAAAACTACCAGGAGAACTCCTGTCTGGCACCTTCCCCGGTGGAGTTGTGCATGGGGTGTGTTTGGAACATTTTGTCACCGGCCGAGTCCAAAATTCAGCGGTTCCCCATCTCAGCCCAGAAAGCAGGTAGAACATCTTTTGTGGTATCTTTCAGATGCCTACCGGAGCAATGTAAAAACTACCAGGAGAACTCCTGTCTGGCACCTTCCCCGGTGGAGTTGTGCAGGGGGTGTGTTTGGAACATTTTGTCACCGGCCGAGTCCAAAATTTAGCGTTTCCCCATCTCAGCCCAGAAAGCAGGTAGAACAACTTTTGTGGTGTCTTTCAGATGCCTACCAAGGTAGTGTAAAAACTACCAGGAGAACTCCTGTCTGGCACCTTCCCCGGTGGAGTTGTGCATGGGGTGTGTTTGGAACATTTTGTCACCGGCCGAGTCCAAAATTCAGCGATTCCCCATCTCAGCCCAGAAAGCAGGTAGAACAACTTTTGTGGTGTCTTTCAGCTGCCTACCAAGGTAGTGTAAAAACTACCAAGAGAACTCCTGTCTGGCACCTTCCCCGGTGGAGTTGTGCATGGGGTGTGTTTGGAACATTTTGTCACCAGCCGACTCCAAAATTCAGTGTTTCCCCATCTCAGCCCAGAAAGCAGGTAGAACAACTTTTGTGGTGTCTTTCAGATGCCTACCAAGGTAGTGTAAAAACTACTAAGAGAACTCCTGTCTGGCACCTTCCCCGGTGGAGTTGTGCATGGGGTGTGTTTGGAACATTTTGTCACCGGCCGACTCCAAAATTCAGCGGTTCCCCATCTCAGCCCAGAAAGCAGGTAGAACAACTTTTCTTGTGCCTTTCAGCTGCCTACCAAGGTAGTGTAAAAACTACCAAAAGAATTCGTTCCTGGCACCTTCCCCGGTGGAGTTGTGCATGGGGTGTGTTTGGAACATTTTGTCACCGGCCGACTCCAAAATTCAGCGATTCCCCATCTCAGCCCAGAAAGCAGGTAGAACAACTTTTGTGGTGTCTTTCAGCTGCCTACCAAGGTAGTGTAAAAACTACCAAGAGAACTCCTGTCTGGCACCTTCCCCGGTGGAGTTGTGCATGGGGTGTGTTTGGAACATTTTGTCACCAGCCGACTCCAAAATTCAGTGTTTCCCCATCTCAGCCCAGAAAGCAGGTAGAACAACTTTTGTGGTGTCTTTCAGATGCCTACCAAGGTAGTGTAAAAACTACTAAGAGAACTCCTGTCTGGCACCTTCCCCGGTGGAGTTGTGCATGGGGTGTGTTTGGAACATTTTGTCACCGGCCGAGTCCAAAATTCAGCGGTTCCCCATCTCAGCCCAGAAAGCAG
Source organism: Falco cherrug (assembly GCF_023634085.1). NCBI lineage: Eukaryota > Metazoa > Chordata > Aves > Falconiformes > Falconidae > Falco > Falco cherrug. The sequence continues at coordinate 1,101,229 of NW_026599479.1, read as the reverse complement.
GTAGAACATCTTTTGTGGTATCTTTCAGATGCCTACCGGAGCAATGTAAAAACTACCAGGAGAACTCCTGTCTGGCACCTTCCCCGGTGGAGTTGTGCATGGGGTGTGTTTGGAACATTTTGTCACCAGCCGAGTCCAAAATTCAGCGGTTCCCCATCTCAGCCCAGAAAGCAGGTAGAACAACTTTTGTGGTGTCTTTTAGATGCCTACCAAGGTAGTGTAAAAACTACCAAGAGAACTCCTGTCTGGCACCTTCCCCGGTGGAGTTGTGCAGGGGGTGTGTTTGGAACATTTTGTCACCAGCCGACTCCAAAATTCAGCGGTTCCCCATCTCAGCCCAGAAAGCAGGTAGAACAACTTTTGTGGTGTCTTTCAGATGCCTACCAAGGTAGTGTAAAAACTACCAAGAGAACTCCTGTCTGGCACCTTCCCCGGTGGAGTTGTGCATGGGGTGTGTTTGGAACATTTTGTCACCGGCCGAGTCCAAAATTCAGCGATTCCCCATCTCAGCCCAGAAAGCAGGTAGAACAACTTTTGTGGTGTCTTTCAGATGCCTACCAAGGTAGTGTAAAAACTACCAGGAGAACTCCTGTCTGGCACCTTCCCCGGTGGAGTTGTGCATGGGGTGTGTTTGGAACATTTTGTCAACGGCCGAGTCCAAAATTCAGCGGTTCCCCATCTCAGCCCAGAAAGCAGGTAGAACAACTTTTCTTGTGCCTTTCAGCTGCCTACCAAGGTAGTGTAAAAACTACCAAGAGAACTCCTGTCTGGCACCTTCCCCGGTGGAGTTGTGCAGGGGGTGTGTTTGGAACATTTTGTCACCGGCCGACTCCAAAATTCAGCGGTTCCCCATCTCAGCCCACAAAGCAGGTACAACAACTTTTCTTGTGCCTTTCAGCTGCCTACCAAGGTAGTGTAAAAACTACCAACAGAATTCGTTCCTGGCACCTTCCCCGGTGGAGTTGTGCATGGGGTGTCTGTGGAACATTTTGTCACCGGCCGACTCCAAAATTCAGCGGTTCCCCATCTCAGCCCAGAAAGCAGGTAGAACAACTTTTGTGGTGTCTTTCAGATGCCTACCGGAGCAATGTAAAAACTACCAGGAGAACTCCTGTCTGGCACCTTCCCCGGTGGAGTTGTGCAGGGGGTGTGTTTGGAACATTTTGTCACCGGCCGAGTCCAAAATTCAGCGGTTCCCCATCTCAGCCCAGAAAGCAGGTAGAACATCTTTTGTGGTATCTTTCAGATGCCTACCGGAGCAATGTAAAAACTACCAGGAGAACTCCTGTCTGGCACCTTCCCCGGTGGAGTTGTGCAGGGGGTGTGTTTGGAACATTTTGTCACCAGCCGACTCCAAAATTCAGCGGTTCCCTATCTCAGCCCAGAAAGCAGGTAGAACAACTTTTGTGGTGTCTTTCAGCTGCCTACCAAGGTAGTGTAAAAACTACCAAGAGAACTCCTGTCTGGCACCTTCCCCGGTGGAGTTGTGCATGGGGTGTGTTTGGAACATTTTGTCAACGGCCGAGTCCAAAATTCAGCGGTTCCCCATCTCAGCCCAGAAAGCAGGTAGAACAACTTTTGTGGTGTCTTTCAGATGCCTACCGGAGCAATGTAAAAACTACCAGGAGAACTCCTGTCTGGCACCTTCCCCGGTGGAGTTGTGCATGGGGTGTCTGTGGAACATTTTGTCACCGGCCGAGTCCAAAATTCAGCTGTTCCCCATCTCAGCCCAGAAAGCAGGTAGAACAACTTTTGTGGTGTCTTTCAGATGCCTACCGGAGCAATGTAAAAACTACCAGGAGAACTCCTGTCTGGCACCTTCCCCGGTGGAGTTGTGCATGGGGTGTGTTTGGAACATTTTGTCACCGGCCGAGTCCAAAATTCAGCGGTTCCCCATCTCAGCCCAGAAAGCAGGTAGAACATCTTTTGTGGTGTCTTTTAGATGCCTACCAAGGTAGTGTAAAAACTACCAAGAGAACTCCTGTCTGGCACCTTCCGTGGTGGAGTTGTGCATGGGGTGTGTTTGGAACATTTTGTCACCGGCCGACTCCAAAATTCAGCGGTTCCCCATCTCAGCCCAGAAAGCAGGAAGAACAACTTTTGTGGTGTCTTTCAGATGCCTACCAAGGTAGTGTAAAAACTACCAGGAGAACTCCTGTCTGGCACCTTCCCCGGTGGAGTTGTGCATGGGGTGTGTTTGGAACATTTTGTCACCAGCCGACTCCAAAATTCAGCGGTTCCCCATCTCAGCCCAGAAAGCAGGTAGAACAACTTTTGTGGTGTCTTTCAGATGCCTACCAAGGTAGTGTAAAAACTACCAAGAGAACTCCTGTCTGGCACCTTCCCCGGTGGAGTTGTGCATGGGGTGTGTTTGGAACATTTTGTCACCGGCCGAGTCCAAAATTCAGCGATTCCCCATCTCAGCCCAGAAAGCAGGTAGAACAACTTTTGTGGTGTCTTTCAGATGCCTACCAAGGTAGTGTAAAAACTACCATGAGAACTCCTGTCTGGCACCTTCCCCGGTGGAGTTGTGCATGGGGTGTGTTTGGAACATTTTGTCACCAGCCGAGTCCAAAATTCAGCGTTTCCCCATCTCAGCCCAGAAAGCAGGTAGAACAACTTTTGTGGTGTCTTTCAGATGCCTACCAAGGTAGTGTAAAAACTACTAAGAGAACTCCTGTCTGGCACCTTCCCCGGTGGAGTTGTGCATGGGGTGTGTTTGGAACATTTTGTCACCGGCCGAGTCCAAAATTCAGCGGTTCCCCATCTCAGCCCAGAAAGCAGGTAGAACAACTTTTGTGGTGTCTTTCAGATGCCTACCAAGGTAGTGTAAAAACTACCAAGAGAACTCCTGTCTGGCACCTTCCCCGGTGGAGTTGTGCATGGGGTGTGTTTGGAACATTTTGTCACCGGCCGACTCCAAAATTCAGCGGTTCCCCATCTCAGCCCAGAAAGCAGGTAGAACAACTTTTGTGGTGTCTTTCAGATGCCTACCGGAGCAATGTAAAACTACCAGGAGAACTCCTGTCTGGCACCTTCCCCGGTGGAGTTGTGCAGGGGGTGTGTTTGGAACATTTTGTCACCAGCCGAGTCCAAAATTCAGCGGTTCCCCATCTCAGCCCAGAAAGCAGGTAGAACAACTTTTGTGGTGTCTTTTAGATGCCTACCAAGGTAGTGTAAAAACTACCAAGAGAACTCCTGTCTGGCACCTTCCCCGGTGGAGTTGTGCATGGGGTGTGTTTGGAACATTTTGTCACCGGCCGACTCCAAAATTCAGCGGTTCCCCATCTCAGCCCAGAAAGCAGGTAGAACAACTTTTGTGGTGTCTTTCAGATGCCTACCGGAGCAATGTAAAACTACCAGGAGAACTCCTGTCTGGCACCTTCCCCGGTGGAGTTGTGCAGGGGGTGTGTTTGGAACATTTTGTCACCAGCCGAGTCCAAAATTCAGCGGTTCCCCATCTCAGCCCAGAAAGCAGGTAGAACAACTTTTGTGGTGTCTTTTAGATGCCTACCAAGGTAGTGTAAAAACTACCAAGAGAACTCCTGTCTGGCACCTTCCCCGGTGGAGTTGTGCATGGGGTGTGTTTGGAACATTTTGTCACCGGCCGACTCCAAAATTCAGCGGTTCCCCATCTCAGCCCAGAAAGCAGGTAGAACAACTTTTGTGGTGTCTTTCAGATGCCTACCGGAGCAATGTAAAAACTACCAGGAGAACTCCTGTCTGGCACCTTCCCCGGTGGAGTTGTGCATGGGGTGTGTTTGGAACATTTTGTCACCAGCCGAGTCCAAAATTCAGCGGTTCCCCATCTCAGCCCAGAAAGCAGGTAGAACATCTTTTGTGGTATCTTTCAGATGCCTACCGGATCAATGTAAAAACTACCAGGAGAACTCCTGTCTGGCACCTTCCCCGGTGGAGTTGTGCAGGGGGTGTGTTTGGAACATTTTGTCACCGGCCGAGTCCAAAATTTAGCGTTTCCCCATCTCAGCCCAGAAAGCAGGTAGAACAACTTTTGTGGTGTCTTTCAGATGCCTACCAAGGTAGTGTAAAAACTACCAGGAGAACTCCTGTCTGGCACCTTCCCCGGTGGAGTTGTGCATGGGGTGTGTTTGGAACATTTTGTCACCGGCCGAGTCCAAAATTCAGCGATTCCCCATCTCAGCCCAGAAAGCAGGTAGAACAACTTTTGTGGTGTCTTTCAGCTGCCTACCAAGGTAGTGTAAAAACTACCAAGAGAACTCCTGTCTGGCACCTTCCCCGGTGGAGTTGTGCATGGGGTGTGTTTGGAACATTTTGTCACCAGCCGAGTCCAAAATTCAGTGTTTCCCCATCTCAGCCCAGAAAGCAGGTAGAACAACTTTTGTGGTGTCTTTCAGATGCCTACCAAGGTAGTGTAAAAACTACTAAGAGAACTCCTGTCTGGCACCTTCCCCGGTGGAGTTGTGCATGGGGTGTGTTTGGAACATTTTGTCACCGGCCGAGTCCAAAATTCAGCGGTTCCCCATTTCAGCCCACAAAGCAGGTAGAACAACTTTTGTGGTGTCTTTCAGATGCCTACCAAGGTAGTGTAAAAACTACCAGGAGAACTCCTGTCTGGCACCTTCCCCGGTGGAGTTGTGCATGGGGTGTGTTTGGAACATTTTGTCACCAGCCGAGTCCAAAATTCAGCGGTTCCCCATCTCAGCCCAGAAAGCAGGTAGAACATCTTTTGTGGTATCTTTCAGATGCCTACTGAATCAATGTAAAAACTACCAGGAGAACTCCTGTCTGGCACCTTCCCCGGTGGAGTTGTGCAGGGGGTGTGTTTGGAACATTTTGCCACCAGCCGACTCCAAAATTCAGCGGTTCCCCATCTCAGCCCAGAAAGCAGGAAGAACAACTTTTGTGGTGCCTTTCAAATGCCTACCAAGGTAGTGTAAAAACTACCAGGAGAACTCCTGTCTGGCACCTTCCCCGGTGGAGTTGTGCATGGGGTGTCTGTGAAACATTTTGTCACCGGCCGAGTCCAAAATTCAGCGTTTCCCCATCTCAGCCCAGAAAGCAGGTAGAACAACTTTTGTGGTGTCTTTCAGATGCCTACCGGAGCAATGTAAAAACTACCAGGAGAACTCCTGTCTGGCACCTTCCCCGGTGGAGTTGTGCATGGGGTGTGTTTGGAACATTTTATCACCAGCCGAGTCCAAAATTCAGCGGTTCCCCATCTCAGCCCAGAAAGCAGGTAGAACAACTTTTGTGGTGTCTTTCAGCTGCCTACCAAGGTAGTGTAAAAACTACCAAGAGAACTCCTGTCTGGCACCTTCCCCGGTGGAGTTGTGCATGGGGTGTGTTTGGAACATTTTGTCACCGGCCGAGTCCAAAATTCAGCGATTCCCCATCTCAGCCCAGAAAGCAGGTAGAACAACTTTTGTGGTGTCTTTCAGCTGCCTACCAAGGTAGTGTAAAAACTACCAAGAGAACTCCTGTCTGGCACCTTCCCCGGTGGAGTTGTGCATGGGGTGTGTTTGGAACATTTTGTCAACGGCCGACTCCAAAATTCAGCGGTTCCCCATCTCAGCCCACAAAGCAGGTAGAACAACTTTTCTTGTGCCTTTCAGCTGCCTACCAAGGTAGTGTAAAAACTACCAACAGAATTCGTTCCTGGCACCTTCCCCGGTGGAGTTGTGCAGGGGGTGTGTTTGGAACATTTTGTCACCGGCCGACTCCAAAATTCAGCGGTTCCCCATCTCAGCCCAGAAAGCAGGTAGAACAACTTTTGTGGTGTCTTTCAGATGCCTACCAAGGTAGTGTAAAAACTACGAAGAGAACTCCTGTCTGGCACCTTCCCCGGTGGAGTTGTGCATGGGGTGTGTTTGGAACATTTTGTCACCGGCCGAGTCCAAAATTCAGCGATTCCCCATCTCAGCCCAGAAAGCAGGTAGAACAACTTTTGTGGTGTCTTTCAGATGCCTACCAAGGTAGTGTAAAAACTACCAGGAGAACTCCTGTCTGGCACCTTCCCCGGTGGAGTTGTGCATGGGGTGTGTTTGGAACATTTTGTCACCAGCCGAGTCCAAAATTCAGCGTTTCCCCATCTCAGCCCAGAAAGCAGGTAGAACAACTTTTGTGGTGTCTTTCAGATGCCTACCAAGGTAGTGTAAAAACTACTAAGAGAACTCCTGTCTGGCACCTTCCCCGGTGGAGTTGTGCATGGGGTGTGTTTGGAACATTTTGTCACCGGCCGAGTCCAAAATTCAGCGATTACCCATCTCAGCCCAGAAAGCAGGTAGAACAACTTTTGTGGTGTCTTTCAGCTGCCTACCAAGGTAGTGTAAAAACTACCAGGAGAACTCCTGTCTGGCACCTTCCCCGGTGGAGTTGTGCATGGGGTGTGTTTGGAACATTTTGTCACCAGCCGACTCCAAAATTCAGCGTTTCCCCATCTCAGCCCAGAAAGCAGGTAGAACAACTTTTGTGGTGTCTTTCAGATGCCTACCAAGGTAGTGTAAAAACTACTAAGAGAACTCCTGTCTGGCACCTTCCCCGGTGGAGTTGTGCATGGGGTGTGTTTGGAACATTTTGTCACCGGCCGAGTCCAAAATTCAGCGATTCCCCATCTCAGCCCAGAAAGCAGGTAGAACAACTTTTGTGGTGTCTTTCAGATGCCTACCAAGGTAGTGTAAAAACTACCAGGAGAACTCCTGTCTGGCACCTTCCGTGGTGGAGTTGTGCATGGGGTGTGTTTGGAACATTTTGTCACCAGCCGAGTCCAAAATTCAGCTGTTCCCCATCTCAGCCCAGAAAGCAGGTAGAACAACTTTTGTGGTGTCTTTCAGATGCCTACCTGAGCAATGTAAAAACTACCAGGAGAACTCCTGTCTGGCACCTTCCCCGGTGGAGTTGTGCAGGGGGTGTGTTTGGAACATTTTGTCACCAGCCGACTCCAAAATTCAGCGGTTCCCTATCTCAGCCCAGAAAGCAGGTAGAACAACTTTTGTGGTGTCTTTCAGCTGCCTACCAAGGTAGTGTAAAAACTACCAAGAGAACTCCTGTCTGGCACCTTCCCCGGTGGAGTTGTGCATGGGGTGTGTTTGGAACATTTTGTCAACGGCCGAGTCCAAAATTCAGCGGTTCCCCATCTCAGCCCAGAAAGCAGGTAGAACAACTTTTGTGGTGTCTTTCAGATGCCTACCGGAGCAATGTAAAAACTACCAGGAGAACTCCTGTCTGGCACCTTCCCCGGTGGAGTTGTGCATGGGGTGTGTTTGGAACATTTTGTCACCGGCCGAGTCCAAAATTCAGCTGTTCCCCATCTCAGCCCAGAAAGCAGGTAGAACAACTTTTGTGGTGTCTTTCAGATGCCTACCGGAGCAATGTAAAAACTACCAGGAGAACTCCTGTCTGGCACCTTCCCCGGTGGAGTTGTGCATGGGGTGTGTTTGGAACATTTTGTCACCGGCCGAGTCCAAAATTCAGCGGTTCCCCATCTCAGCCCAGAAAGCAGGTAGAACATCTTTTGTGGTGTCTTTTAGATGCCTACCAAGGTAGTGTAAAAACTACCAAGAGAACTCCTGTCTGGCACCTTCCGTGGTGGAGTTGTGCATGGGGTGTGTTTGGAACATTTTGTCACCGGCCGACTCCAAAATTCAGCGGTTCCCCATCTCAGCCCAGAAAGCAGGAAGAACAACTTTTGTGGTGTCTTTCAGATGCCTACCAAGGTAGTGTAAAAACTACCAGGAGAACTCCTGTCTGGCACCTTCCCCGGTGGAGTTGTGCATGGGGTGTGTTTGGAACATTTTGTCACCAGCCGACTCCAAAATTCAGCGGTTCCCCATCTCAGCCCACAAAGCAGGTAGAACAACTTTTGTGGTGTCTTTCAGATGCCTACCAAGGTAGTGTAAAAACTACCAAGAGAACTCCTGTCTGGCACCTTCCCCGGTGGAGTTGTGCATGGGGTGTGTTTGGAACATTTTGTCACCGGCCGAGTCCAAAATTCAGCGATTCCCCATCTCAGCCCAGAAAGCAGGTAGAACAACTTTTGTGGTGTCTTTCAGATGCCTACCAAGGTAGTGTAAAAACTACCATGAGAACTCCTGTCTGGCACCTTCCCCGGTGGAGTTGTGCATGGGGTGTGTTTGGAACATTTTGTCACCGGCCGAGTCCAAAATTCAGCGGTTCCCCATCTCAGCCCAGAAAGCAGGTAGAACAACTTTTGTGGTGTCTTTCAGATGCCTACCAAGGTAGTGTAAAAACTACTAAGAGAACTCCTGTCTGGCACCTTCCCCGGTGGAGTTGTGCATGGGGTGTGTTTGGAACATTTTGTCACCGGCCGAGTCCAAAATTCAGCGGTTCCCCATCTCAGCCCAGAAAGCAGGTAGAACAACTTTTGTGGTGTCTTTCAGATGCCTACCAAGGTAGTGTAAAAACTACCAAGAGAACTCCTGTCTGGCACCTTCCCCGGTGGAGTTGTGCATGGGGTGTGTTTGGAACATTTTGTCACCGGCCGACTCCAAAATTCAGCGGTTCCCCATCTCAGCCCAGAAAGCAGGTAGAACAACTTTTGTGGTGTCTTTCAGATGCCTACCGGAGCAATGTAAAACTACCAGGAGAACTCCTGTCTGGCACCTTCCCCGGTGGAGTTGTGCAGGGGGTGTGTTTGGAACATTTTGTCACCAGCCGAGTCCAAAATTCAGCGGTTCCCCATCTCAGCCCAGAAAGCAGGTAGAACAACTTTTGTGGTGTCTTTTAGATGCCTACCAAGGTAGTGTAAAAACTACCAAGAGAACTCCTGTCTGGCACCTTCCCCGGTGGAGTTGTGCATGGGGTGTGTTTGGAACATTTTGTCAACGGCCGAGTCCAAAATTCAGCGGTTCCCCATCTCAGCCCAGAAAGCAGGTAGAACAACTTTTGTGGTGTCTTTCAGATGCCTACTGGAGCAATGTAAAAACTACCAAGAGAACTCCTGTCTGGCACCTTCCCCGGTGGAGTTGTGCAGGGGGTGTGTTTGGAACATTTTGTCACCAGCCGACTCCAAAATTCAGCGGTTCCCCATCTCAGCCCAGAAAGCAGGTAGAACAACTTTTGTGGTGTCTTTTAGATGCCTACCAAGGTAGTGTAAAAACTACCAAGAGAACTCCTGTCTGGCACCTTCCCCGGTGGAGTTGTGCATGGGGTGTGTTTGGAACATTTTGTCACCGGCCGACTCCAAAATTCAGCGGTTCCCCATCTCAGCCCAGAAAGCAGGTAGAACAACTTTTGTGGTGTCTTTCAGATGCCTACCGGAGCAATGTAAAACTACCAGGAGAACTCCTGTCTGGCACCTTCCCCGGTGGAGTTGTGCAGGGGGTGTGTTTGGAACATTTTGTCACCAGCCGAGTCCAAAATTCAGCGGTTCCCCATCTCAGCCCAGAAAGCAGGTAGAACAACTTTTGTGGTGTCTTTTAGATGCCTACCAAGGTAGTGTAAAAACTACCAAGAGAACTCCTGTCTGGCACCTTCCCCGGTGGAGTTGTGCATGGGGTGTGTTTGGAACATTTTGTCACCGGCCGACTCCAAAATTCAGCGGTTCCCCATCTCAGCCCAGAAAGCAGGTAGAACAACTTTTGTGGTGTCTTTCAGATGCCTACCGGAGCAATGTAAAAACTACCAGGAGAACTCCTGTCTGGCACCTTCCCCGGTGGAGTTGTGCATGGGGTGTGTTTGGAACATTTTGTCACCAGCCGAGTCCAAAATTCAGCGGTTCCCCATCTCAGCCCAGAAAGCAGGTAGAACATCTTTTGTGGTATCTTTCAGATGCCTACCGGATCAATGTAAAAACTACCAGGAGAACTCCTGTCTGGCACCTTCCCCGGTGGAGTTGTGCAGGGGGTGTGTTTGGAACATTTTGTCACCGGCCGAGTCCAAAATTTAGCGTTTCCCCATCTCAGCCCAGAAAGCAGGTAGAACAACTTTTGTGGTGTCTTTCAGATGCCTACCAAGGTAGTGTAAAAACTACCAGGAGAACTCCTGTCTGGCACCTTCCCCGGTGGAGTTGTGCATGGGGTGTGTTTGGAACATTTTGTCACCGGCGAGTCCAAAATTCAGCGATTCCCCATCTCAGCCCAGAAAGCAGGTAGAACAACTTTTGTGGTGTCTTTCAGCTGCCTACCAAGGTAGTGTAAAAACTACCAAGAGAACTCCTGTCTGGCACCTTCCCCGGTGGAGTTGTGCATGGGGTGTGTTTGGAACATTTTGTCACCAGCCGACTCCAAAATTCAGTGTTTCCCCATCTCAGCCCAGAAAGCAGGTAGAACAACTTTTGTGGTGTCTTTCAGATGCCTACCAAGGTAGTGTAAAAACTACTAAGAGAACTCCTGTCTGGCACCTTCCCCGGTGGAGTTGTGCAGGGGGTGTGTTTGGAACATTTTGTCACCGGCCGAGTCCAAAATTCAGCGGTTCCCCATCTCAGACCACAAAGCAGGTAGAACAACTTTTGTGGTGTCTTTCAGATGCCTACCAAGGTAGTGTAAAAACTACTAAGAGAACTCCTGTCTGGCACCTTCCCCGGTGGAGTTGTGCATGGGGTGTGTTTGGAACATTTTGTCACCAGCCGAGTCCAAAATTCAGCGGTTCCCCATCTCAGCCCAGAAAGCAGGTAGAACATCTTTTGTGGTATCTTTCAGATGCCTACTGAATCAATGTAAAAACTACCAGGAGAACTCCTGTCTGGCACCTTCCCCGGTGGAGTTGTGCAGGGGGTGTGTTTGGAACATTTTGCCACCAGCCGACTCCAAAATTCAGCGGTTCCCCATCTCAGCCCAGAAAGCAGGAAGAACAACTTTTGTGGTGCCTTTCAAATGCCTACCAAGGTAGTGTAAAAACTACCAGGAGAACTCCTGTCTGGCACCTTCCCCGGTGGAGTTGTGCATGGGGTGTCTGTGAAACATTTTGTCACCGGCCGAGTCCAAAATTCAGCGGTTCCCCATCTCAGCCCAGAAAGCAGGTAGAACAACTTTTGTGGTGTCTTTCAGATGCCTACCGGAGCAATGTAAAAACTACCAGGAGAACTCCTGTCTGGCACCTTCCCCGGTGGAGTTGTGCAGGGGGTGTGTTTGGAACATTTTATCACCAGCCGAGTCCAAAATTCAGCGGTTCCCCATCTCAGCCCAGAAAGCAGGTAGAACAACTTTTGTGGTGTCTTTCAGCTGCCTACCAAGGTAGTGTAAAAACTACCAAGAGAACTCCTGTCTGGCACCTTCCCCGGTGGAGTTGTGCATGGGGTGTGTTTGGAACATTTTGTCACCGGCCGAGTCCAAAATTCAGCGATTCCCCATCTCAGCCCAGAAAGCAGGTAGAACAACTTTTGTGGTGTCTTTCAGCTGCCTACCAAGGTAGTGTAAAAACTACCAAGAGAACTCCTGTCTGGCACCTTCCCCGGTGGAGTTGTGCATGGGGTGTGTTTGGAACATTTTGTCAACGGCCGACTCCAAAATTCAGCGGTTCCCCATCTCAGCCCACAAAGCAGGTAGAACAACTTTTCTTGTGCCTTTCAGCTGCCTACCAAGGTAGTGTAAAAACTACCAACAGAATTCGTTCCTGGCACCTTCCCCGGTGGAGTTGTGCAGGGGGTGTGTTTGGAACATTTTGTCACCGGCCGACTCCAAAATTCAGCATTTCCCCATCTCAGCCCAGAAAGCAGGTAGAACAACTTTTGTGGTGTCTTTCAGATGCCTACCGGAGCAATGTAAAAACTACCAGGAGAACTCCTGTCTGGCACCTTCCCCGGTGGAGTTGTGCATGGGGTGTGTTTGGAACATTTTGTCACCGGCCGACTCCAAAATTCAGCGATTCCCCTTCTCAGCCCAGAAAGCAGGTAGAACAACTTTTGTGGTGTCTTTCAGATGCCTACCAAGGTAGTGTAAAAACTACCAGGAGAACTCCTGTCTGGCACCTTCCCCGGTGGAGTTGTGCAGGGGGTGTGTTTGGAACATTTTGTCACCAGCCGAGTCCAAAATTCAGCGTTTCCCCATCTCAGCCCAGAAAGCAGGTAGAACAACTTTTGTGGTGTCTTTCAGATGCCTACCAAGGTAGTGTAAAAACTACTAAGAGAACTCCTGTCTGGCACCTTCCCCGGTGGAGTTGTGCAGGGGGTGTGTTTGGAACATTTTGTCACCGGCCGAGTCCAAAATTCAGCGGTTCCCCATCTCAGCCCAGAAAGCAGGTAGAACATCTTTTGTGGTATCTTTCAGATGCCTACCGGATCAATGTAAAAACTACCAGGAGAACTCCTGTCTGGCACCTTCCCGGTGGAGTTGTGCAGGGGGTGTGTTTGGAACATTTTGTCACCAGCCGAGTCCAAAATTCAGCGGTTCCCCATCTCAGCCCAGAAAGCAGGTAGAACAACTTTTGTGGTGTCTTTCAGATGCCTACCGGAGCAATGTAAAAACTACCAGGAGAACTCCTGTATGGCACCTTCCCCGGTGGAGTTGTGCATGGGGTGTGTTTGGAACATTTTATCACCAGCCGAGTCCAAAATTCAGCGGTTCCCCATCTCAGCCCAGAAAGCAGGTAGAACAACTTTTGTGGTGTCTTTCAGCTGCCTACCAAGGTAGTGTAAAAACTACCAGGAGAACTCCTGTCTGGCACCTTCCCCGGTGGAGTTGTGCATGGGGTGTGTTTGGAACATTTTGTCACCAGCCGAGTCCAAAATTCAGCGTTTCCCCATCTCAGCCCAGAAAGCAGGTAGAACAACTTTTGTGGTGCCTTTCAGCTGCCTCCCAAGGTAGTGTAAAAACTACCAAGAGAACTCCTGTCTGGCACCTTCCCCGGTGGAGTTGTGCATGGGGTGTGTTTGGAACATTTTGTCAACGGCCGACTCCAAAATTCAGCGGTTCCCCATCTCAGCCCACAAAGCAGGTAGAACAACTTTTCTTGTGCCTTTCAGCTGCCTACCAAGGTAGTGTAAAAACTACCAAGAGAATTCGTTCCTGGCACCTTCCCCGGTGGAGTTGTGCAGGGGGTGTGTTTGGAACATTTTGTCACCGGCCGAGTCCAAAAATCAGCTGTTCCCCATCTCAGCCCAGAAAGCAGGTAGAACAACATTTTTGGTGTCTTTCAGATGCCTACCGGACCAATGTAAAAACTACCAGGAGAACTCCTGTCTGGCACCTTCCCCGGTGGAGTTGTGCATGGGGTGTGTTTGGAACATTTTGTCACCAGCCGACTCCAAAATTCAGCGTTTCCCCATCTCAGCCCAGAAAGCAGGTAGAACAACTTTTGTGGTGTCTTTCAGATGCCTACCAAGGTAGTGTAAAAACTACTAAGAGAACTCCTGTCTGGCACCTTCCCCGGTGGAGTTGTGCATGGGGTGTGTTTGGAACATTTTGTCACCGGCCGAGTCCAAAATTCAGCGGTTCCCCATCTCAGCCCAGAAAGCAGGTAGAACAACTTTTGTGGTGTCTTTCAGATGCCTACCAAGGTAGTGTAAAAACTACCAGGAGAACTCCTGTCTGGCACCTTCCCCGGTGGAGTTGTGCAGGGGGTGTGTTTGGAACATTTTGCCACCAGCCGACTCCAAAATTCAGCGGTTCCCCATCTCAGCCCAGAAAGCAGGTAGAACAACTTTTGTGGTGCCTTTCAGATGCCTACCAAGGTAGTGTAAAAACTACTAAGAGAACTCCTGTCTGGCACCTTCCCCGGTGGAGTTGTGCATGGGGTGTGTTTGGAACATTTTGTCACCAGCCGAGTCCAAAATTCAGCGGTTCCCCATCTCAGCCCAGAAAGCAGGTAGAACATCTTTTGTGGTGCCTTTCAGCTGCCTACCGGATCAATGTAAAAACTACCAGGAGAACTCCTGTCTGGCACCTTCCCCGGTGGAGTTGTGCAGGGGGTGTGTTTGGAACATTTTGTCACCAGCCGAGTCCAAAATTCAGCGGTTCCCCATCTCAGCCCAGAAAGCAGGTAGAACAACTTTTGTGGTGCCTTTCAAATGCCTACCAAGGTAGTGTAAAAACCACCAGGAGAACTCCTGTCTGGCACCTTCCCCGGTGGAGTTGTGCATGGGGTGTCTGTGAAAAATTTTGTCACCGGCCGACTCCAAAAATCAGCGGTTCCCCATCTCAGCCCAGAAAGCAGGTAGAACAACTTTTGTGGTGTCTTTCAGATGCCTACCGGAGCAATGTAAAAACTACCAGGAGAACTCCTGTCTGGCACCTTCCCCGGTGGAGTTGTGCAGGGGGTGTGTTTGGAACATTTTGTCACCGGCCGAGTCCAAAATTCAGCTGTTCCCCATCTCAGCCCAGAAAGCAGGTAGAACAACTTTTGTGGTGTCTTTCAGATGCCTACCAAGGTAGTGTAAAAACTACGAAGAGAACTCCTGTCTGGCACCTTCCCCGGTGGAGTTGTGCATGGGGTGTGTTTGGAACATTTTGTCACCGGCCGACTCCAAAATTCAGCGATTCCCCATCTCAGCCCAGAAAGCAGGTAGAACAACTTTTGTGGTGTCTTTCAGATGCCTACCAAGGTAGTGTAAAAACTACCAGGAGAACTCCTGTCTGGCACCTTCCCCGGTGGAGTTGTGCATGGGGTGTGTTTGGAACATTTTGTCACCAGCCGAGTCCAAAATTCAGCGGTTCCCCATCTCAGCCCAGAAAGCAGGTAGAACAACTTTTGTGGTGTCTTTCAGATGCCTACCGGAGCAATGTAAAAACTACCAGGAGAACTCCTGTCTGGCACCTTCCCCGGTGGAGTTGTGCATGGGGTGTCTTTGGAACATTTTGTCACCAGCCGAGTCCAAAATTCAGCGTTTCCCCATCTCAGCCCAGAAAGCAGGTACAACAACTTTTGTGGTGTCTTTTAGATGCCTACCAAGGTAGTGTAAAAACTACCAAGAGAACTCCTGTCTGGCACCTTCCCCGGTGGAGTTGTGCATGGGGTGTGTTTGGAACATTTTGTCACCGGCCGAGTCCAAAATTCAGCGATTCCCCATCTCAGCCCAGAAAGCAGGTAGAACAACTTTTGTGGTGTCTTTCAGATGCCTACCAAGGTAGTGTAAAAACTACCAGGAGAACTCCTGTCTGGCACCTTCCGTGGTGGAGTTGTGCATGGGGTGTGTTTGGAACATTTTGTCACCGGCCGAGTCCAAAATTCAGCGGTTCCCCATCTCAGCCCAGAAAGCAGGAAGAACAACTTTTGTGGTGCCTTTCAAATGCCTACCAAGGTACTGTAAAAACTACCAAGAGAACTCCTGTCTGGCACCTTCCCCGGTGGAGTTGTGCATGGGGTGTGTTTGGAACATTTTGTCACCAGCCGACTCCAAAATTCAGCGTTTCCCCATCTCAGCCCAGAAAGCAGGTAGAACAACTTTTGTGGTGTCTTTCAGATGCCTACCAAGGTAGTGTAAAAACTACTAAGAGAACTCCTGTCTGGCACCTTCCCCGGTGGAGTTGTGCATGGGGTGTGTTTGGAACATTTTGTCACCGGCCGAGTCCAAAATTCAGCGGTTCCCCATCTCAGCCCAGAAAGCAGGTAGAACAACTTTTGTGGTGTCTTTCAGATGCCTACCAAGGTAGTGTAAAAACTACCAGGAGAACTCCTGTCTGGCACCTTCCCCGGTGGAGTTGTGCATGGGGTGTGTTTGGAACATTTTGTCACCAGCCGAGTCCAAAATTCAGCTGTTCCCCATCTCAGCCCAGAAAGCAGGTAGAACAACTTTTGTGGTGTCTTTCAGATGCCTACCTGAGCAATGTAAAAACTACCAGGAGAACTCCTGTCTGGCACCTTCCCCGGTGGAGTTGTGCAGGGGGTGTGTTTGGAACATTTTGTCACCAGCCGACTCCAAAATTCAGCGGTTCCCTATCTCAGCCCAGAAAGCAGGTAGAACAACTTTTGTGGTGTCTTTCAGCTGCCTACCAAGGTAGTGTAAAAACTACCAAGAGAACTCCTGTCTGGCACCTTCCCCGGTGGAGTTGTGCATGGGGTGTGTTTGGAACATTTTGTCAACGGCCGAGTCCAAAATTCAGCGGTTCCCCATCTCAGCCCAGAAAGCAGGTAGAACAACTTTTGTGGTGTCTTTCAGATGCCTACCGGAGCAATGTAAAAACTACCAGGAGAACTCCTGTCTGGCACCTTCCCCGGTGGAGTTGTGCATGGGGTGTGTTTGGAACATTTTGTCACCGGCCGAGTCCAAAATTCAGCTGTTCCCCATCTCAGCCCAGAAAGCAGGTAGAACAACTTTTGTGGTGTCTTTCAGATGCCTACCGGAGCAATGTAAAAACTACCAGGAGAACTCCTGTCTGGCACCTTCCCCGGTGGAGTTGTGCATGGGGTGTGTTTGGAACATTTTGTCACCGGCCGAGTCCAAAATTCAGCGGTTCCCCATCTCAGCCCAGAAAGCAGGTAGAACATCTTTTGTGGTGTCTTTTAGATGCCTACCAAGGTAGTGTAAAAACTACCAGGAGAACTCCTGTCTGGCACCTTCCGTGGTGGAGTTGTGCATGGGGTGTGTTTGGAACATTTTGTCACCGGCCGACTCCAAAATTCAGCGTTTCCCCATCTCAGCCCAGAAAGCAGGAAGAACAACTTTTGTGGTGTCTTTCAGATGCCTACCAAGGTAGTGTAAAAACTACCAGGAGAACTCCTGTCTGGCACCTTCCCCGGTGGAGTTGTGCATGGGGTGTGTTTGGAACATTTTGTCACCAGCCGAGTCCAAAATTCAGCGGTTCCCCATCTCAGCCCAGAAAGCAGGTAGAACAACTTTTGTGGTGTCTTTCAGATGCCTACCAAGGTAGTGTAAAAACTACCAGGAGAACTCCTGTCTGGCACCTTCCCCGGTGGAGTTGTGCATGGGGTGTGTTTGGAACATTTTGTCAACGGCCGACTCCAAAATTCAGCGGTTCCCCATCTCAGCCCACAAAGCAGGTACAACAACTTTTCTTGTGCCTTTCAGCTGCCTACCAAGGTAGTGTAAAAACTACCAACAGAATTCGTTCCTGGCACCTTCCCCGGTGGAGTTGTGCATGGGGTGTCTGTGGAACATTTTGTCACCGGCCGACTCCAAAATTCAGCGGTTCCCCATCTCAGCCCAGAAAGCAGGTAGAACAACTTTTGTGGTGTCTTTCAGATGCCTACCGGAGCAATGTAAAAACTACCAGGAGAACTCCTGTCTGGCACCTTCCCCGGTGGAGTTGTGCAGGGGGTGTGTTTGGAACATTTTGTCACCAGCCGACTCCAAAATTCAGCGGTTCCCTATCTCAGCCCAGAAAGCAGGTAGAACAACTTTTGTGGTGTCTTTCAGATGCCTACCGGAGCAATGTAAAAACTACCAGGAGAAGTCCTGTCTGGCTCCTTCCGTGGTGGAGTTGTGCATGGGGTGTGTTTGGAACATTTTGTCACCAGCCGACTCCAAAATTCAGCGTTTCCCCATCTCAGCCCAGAAAGCAGGTAGAACAACTTTTGTGGTGTCTTTCAGATGCCTACCAAGGTAGTGTAAAAACTACTAAGAGAACTCCTGTCTGGCACCTTCCCCGGTGGAGTTGTGCATGGGGTGTGTTTGGAACACTTTGTCACCGGCCGAGTCCAAAATTTAGCGATTCCCCATCTCAGCCCAGAAAGCAGGTAGAACAACTTTTGTGGTGTCTTTCAGATGCCTACCAAGGTAGTGTAAAAACTACCAGGAGAACCCCTGTCTGGCACCTTCCCCGGTGGAGTTGTGCATGGGGTGTGTTTGGAACATTTTGTCACCAGCCGAGTCCAAAATTCAGCGATTCCCCATCTCAGCCCAGAAAGCAGGTAGAACAACTTTTGTGGTGTCTTTCAGATGCCTACCGGAGCAATGTAAAAACTACCAGGAGAACTCCTGTCTGGCACCTTCCCCGGTGGAGTTGTGCAGGGGGTGTGTTTGGAACATTTTGTCACCAGCCGAGTCCAAAATTCAGCGGTTCCCCATCTCAGCCCAGAAAGCAGGTAGAACAACTTTTGTGGTGTCTTTCAGATGCCTACCGGAGCAATGTAAAAACTACCAGGAGAACTCCTGTCTGGCACCTTCCCCGGTGGAGTTGTGCATGGGGTGTGTTTGGAACATTTTGTCACCGGCCGAGTCCAAAATTCAGCGGTTCCCCATCTCAGCCCAGAAAGCAGGTAGAACATCTTTTGTGGTGTCTTTCAGATGCCTACCGGAGCAATGTAAAAACTACCAGGAGAACTCCTGTCTGGCACCTTCCCCGGTGGAGTTGTGCAGGGGGTGTGTTTGGAACATTTTGTCACCAGCCGAGTCCAAAATTCAGCGGTTCCCCATCTCAGCCCAGAAAGCAGGTAGAACAACTTTTGTGGTGTCTTTTAGATGCCTACCAAGGTAGTGTAAAAACTACCAAGAGAACTCCTGTCTGGCACCTTCCGTGGTGGAGTTGTGCATGGGGTGTGTTTGGAACATTTTGTCACCGGCCGTGTCCAAAATTCAGCGGTTCCCCATCTCAGCCCAGAAAGCAGGTAGAACAACTTTTGTGGTGTCTTTCAGATGCCTACCGGAGCAATGTAAAAACTACCAGGAGAACTCCTGTCTGGCACCTTCCCCGGTGGAGTTGTGCATGGGGTGTCTTTGGAACATTTTGTCACCAGCCGAGTCCAAAATTCAGCGGTTCCCCATCTCAGCCCAGAAAGCAGGTAGAACATCTTTTGTGGTATCTTTCAGATGCCTACCGGATCAATGTAAAAACTACCAGGAGAACTCCTGTCTGGCACCTTCCCCGGTGGAGTTGTGCAGGGGGTGTGTTTGGAACATTTTGTCACCGGCCGAGTCCAAAATTTAGCGTTTCCCCATCTCAGCCCAGAAAGCAGGTAGAACAACTTTTGTGGTGTCTTTCAGATGCCTACCAAGGTAGTGTAAAAACTACCAGGAGAACTCCTGTCTGGCACCTTCCCCGGTGGAGTTGTGCATGGGGTGTGTTTGGAACATTTTGTCACCGGCCGAGTCCAAAATTCAGCGATTCCCCATCTCAGCCCAGAAAGCAGGTAGAACAACTTTTGTGGTGTCTTTCAGCTGCCTACCAAGGCAGTGTAAAAACTGCCAAGAGAACTCCTGTCTGGCACCTTCCCCGGTGGAGTTGTGCATGGGGTGTGTTTGGAACATTTTGTCACCAGCCGACTCCAAAATTCAGCGGTTCCCCATCTCAGCCCAGAAAGCAGGTAGAACAACTTTTGTGGTGTCTTTCAGATGCCTACCAAGGTAGTGTAAAAACTACTAAGAGAACTCCTGTCTGGCACCTTCCCCGGTGGAGTTGTGCATGGGGTGTGTTTGGAACATTTTGTCACCGGCCGAGTCCAAAATTCAGCGGTTCCACATCTCAGCCCACAAAGCAGGTAGAACAACTTTTGTGGTGTCTTTCAGATGCCTACCGGAGCAATGTAAAAACTACCAGGAGAACTCCTGTCTGGCACCTTCCCCGGTGGAGTTGTGCATGGGGTGTGTTTGGAACATTTTGTCACCAGCCGAGTCCAAAATTCAGCGGTTCCCCATCTCAGCCCAGAAAGCAGGTAGAACATCTTTTGTGGTATCTTTCAGATGCCTACTGGATCAATGTAAAAACTACCAGGAGAACTCCTGTCTGGCACCTTCCCCGGTGGAGTTGTGCAGGGGGTGTGTTTGGAACATTTTGCCACCAGCCGACTCCAAAATTCAGCGGTTCCCCATCTCAGCCCAGAAAGCAGGAAGAACAACTTTTGTGGTGCCTTTCAAATGCCTACCAAGGTAGTGTAAAAACTACCAGGAGAACTCCTGTCTGGCACCTTCCCCGGTGGAGTTGTGCATGGGGTGTCTGTGAAACATTTTGTCACCGGCCGAGTCCAAAATTCAGCGGTTCCCCATCTCAGCCCAGAAAGCAGGTAGAACAACTTTTGTGGTGTCTTTCAGATGCCTACCGGAGCAATGTAAAAACTACCAGGAGAACTCCTGTCTGGCACCTTCCCCGGTGGAGTTGTGCAGGGGGTGTGTTTGGAACATTTTATCACCAGCCGAGTCCAAAATTCAGCGGTTCCCCATCTCAGCCCAGAAAGCAGGTAGAACAACTTTTGTGGTGTCTTTCAGCTGCCTACCAAGGTAGTGTAAAAACTACCAAGAGAACTCCTGTCTGGCACCTTCCCCGGTGGAGTTGTGCAGGGGGTGTGTTTGGAACATTTTGTCACCAGCCGACTCCAAAATTCAGCGGTTCCCCATCTCAGCCCAGAAAGCAGGTAGAACAACTTTTGTGGTGTCTTTCAGATGCCTACCAAGGTAGTGTAAAAACTACTAAGAGAACTCCTGTCTGGCACCTTCCCCGGTGGAGTTGTGCATGGGGTGTGTTTGGAACATTTTGTCACCGGCCGAGTCCAAAATTCAGCGGTTCCACATCTCAGCCCACAAAGCAGGTAGAACAACTTTTGTGGTGTCTTTCAGATGCCTACCGGAGCAATGTAAAAACTACCAGGAGAACTCCTGTCTGGCACCTTCCCCGGTGGAGTTGTGCATGGGGTGTGTTTGGAACATTTTGTCACCGGCCGACTCCAAAATTCAGCGGTTCCCCATCTCAGCCCAGAAAGCAGGTAGAACATCTTTTGTGGTATCTTTCAGATGCCTACTGGATCAATGTAAAAACTACCAGGAGAACTCCTGTCTGGCACCTTCCCCGGTGGAGTTGTGCAGGGGGTGTGTTTGGAACATTTTGCCACCAGCCGACTCCAAAATTCAGCGGTTCCCCATCTCAGCCCAGAAAGCAGGAAGAACAACTTTTGTGGTGCCTTTCAAATGCCTACCAAGGTAGTGTAAAAACTACCAGGAGAACTCCTGTCTGGCACCTTCCCCGGTGGAGTTGTGCATGGGGTGTCTGTGAAACATTTTGTCACCGGCCGAGTCCAAAATTCAGCGGTTCCCCATCTCAGCCCAGAAAGCAGGTAGAACAACTTTTGTGGTGTCTTTCAGATGCCTACCGGAGCAATGTAAAAACTACCAGGAGAACTCCTGTCTGGCACCTTCCCCGGTGGAGTTGTGCAGGGGGTGTGTTTGGAACATTTTATCACCAGCCGAGTCCAAAATTCAGCGGTTCCCCATCTCAGCCCAGAAAGCAGGTAGAACAACTTTTGTGGTGTCTTTCAGCTGCCTACCAAGGTAGTGTAAAAACTACCAAGAGAACTCCTGTCTGGCACCTTCCCCGGTGGAGTTGTGCAGGGGGTGTGTTTGGAACATTTTGTCACCGGCCGAGTCCAAAATTCAGCGATTCCCCATCTCAGCCCAGAAAGCAGGTAGAACAACTTTTGTGGTGTCTTTCAGCTGCCTACCAAGGTAGTGTAAAAACTACCAAGAGAACTCCTGTCTGGCACCTTCCCCGGTGGAGTTGTGCATGGGGTGTGTTTGGAACATTTTGTCAACGGCCGACTCCAAAATTCAGCGGTTCCCCATCTCAGCCCACAAAGCAGGTAGAACAACTTTTGTGGTGTCTTTCAGATGCCTACCGGAGCAATGTAAAAACTACCAGGAGAACTCCTGTCTGGCACCTTCCCCGGTGGAGTTGTGCAGGGGGTGTGTTTGGAACATTTTGTCACCGGCCGACTCCAAAATTCAGCGGTTCCCCATCTCAGCCCAGAAAGCAGGTAGAACATCTTTTGTGGTATCTTTCAGATGCCTACCGGAGCAATGTAAAAACTACCAGGAGAACTCCTGTCTGGCACCTTCCCCGGTGGAGTTGTGCATGGGGTGTGTTTGGAAAATTTTGTCACCAGCCGAGTCCAAAATTCAGCGGTTCCCCATCTCAGCCCAGAAAGCAGGTAGAACAACTTTTGTGGTGTCTTTTAGATGCCTACCAAGGTAGTGTAAAAACTACCAAGAGAACTCCTGTCTGGCACCTTCCCCGGTGGAGTTGTGCATGGGGTGTGTTTGGAACATTTTGTTACCAGCCGAGTCCAAAATTCAGCTGTTCCCCATCTCAGCCCAGAAAGCAGGAAGAACAACTTTTGTGGTGCCTTTCAAATGCCTACCAAGGTACTGTAAAAACTACCAAGAGAACTCCTGTCTGGCACCTTCCCCGGTGGAGTTGTGCATGGGGTGTGTTTGGAACATTTTGTCACCAGCCGACTCCAAAATTCAGCGTTTCCCCATCTCAGCCCAGAAAGCAGGTAGAACAACTTTTGTGGTGTCTTTCAGATGCCTACCAAGGTAGTGTAAAAACTACTAAGAGAACTCCTGTCTGGCACCTTCCGTGGTGGAGTTGTGCATGGGGTGTGTTTGGAACATTTTGTCACCGGCCGAGTCCAAAATTCAGCGATTCCCCATCTCAGCCCAGAAAGCAGGTAGAACAACTTTTGTGGTGTCTTTCAGATGCCTACCAAGGTAGTGTAAAAACTACCAGGAGAACTCCTGTCTGGCACCTTCCCCGGTGGAGTTGTGCATGGGGTGTGTTTGGAACATTTTGTCACCAGCCGAGTCCAAAATTCAGCTGTTCCCCATCTCAGCCCAGAAAGCAGGTAGAACAACTTTTGTGGTGTCTTTCAGATGCCTACCTGAGCAATGTAAAAACTACCAGGAGAACTCCTGTCTGGCACCTTCCCCGGTGGAGTTGTGCAGGGGGTGTGTTTGGAACATTTTGTCACCAGCCGACTCCAAAATTCAGCGGTTCCCTATCTCAGCCCAGAAAGCAGGTAGAACAACTTTTGTGGTGTCTTTCAGCTGCCTACCAAGGTAGTGTAAAAACTACCAAGAGAACTCCTGTCTGGCACCTTCCCCGGTGGAGTTGTGCATGGGGTGTGTTTGGAACATTTTGCCACCAGCCGACTCCAAAATTCAGCGGTTCCCCATCTCAGCCCAGAAAGCAGGTAGAACAACTTTTGTGGTGTCTTTCAGATGCCTACCGGAGCAATGTAAAAACTACCAGGAGAACTCCTGTCTGGCACCTTCCCCGGTGGAGTTGTGCATGGGGTGTGTTTGGAACATTTTGTCACCGGCCGAGTCCAAAATTCAGCTGTTCCCCATCTCAGCCCAGAAAGCAGGTAGAACAACTTTTGTGGTGTCTTTCAGATGCCTACCGGAGCAATGTAAAAACTACCAGGAGAACTCCTGTCTGGCACCTTCCCCGGTGGAGTTGTGCATGGGGTGTGTTTGGAACATTTTGTCACCGGCCGAGTCCAAAATTCAGCGGTTCCCCATCTCAGCCCAGAAAGCAGGTAGAACATCTTTTGTGGTGTCTTTTAGATGCCTACCAAGGTAGTGTAAAAACTACCAAGAGAACTCCTGTCTGGCACCTTCCGTGGTGGAGTTGTGCATGGGGTGTGTTTGGCACATTTTGTCACCGGCCGAGTCCAAAATTCAGCGGTTCCCCATCTCAGCCCAGAAAGCAGGAAGAACAACTTTTGTGGTGTCTTTCAGATGCCTACCAAGGTAGTGTAAAAACTACCAGGAGAACTCCTGTCTGGCACCTTCCCCGGTGGAGTTGTGCATGGGGTGTGTTTGGAACATTTTGTCACCAGCCGACTCCAAAATTCAGCGTTTCCCCATCTCAGCCCAGAAAGCAGGTAGAACAACTTTTGTGGTGTCTTTCAGATGCCTACCAAGGTAGTGTAAAAACTACCAGGAGAACTCCTGTCTGGCACCTTCCCCGGTGGAGTTGTGCATGGGGTGTGTTTGGAACATTTTGTCAACGGCCGACTCCAAAATTCAGCGGTTCCCCATCTCAGCCCACAAAGCAGGTACAACAACTTTTCTTGTGCCTTTCAGCTGCCTACCAAGGTAGTGTAAAAACTACCAACAGAATTCGTTCCTGGCACCTTCCCCGGTGGAGTTGTGCAGGGGGTGTCTGTGGAACATTTTGTCACCGGCCGACTCCAAAATTCAGCGGTTCCCCATCTCAGCCCAGAAAGCAGGTAGAACAACTTTTGTGGTGTCTTTCAGATGCCTACCGGAGCAATGTAAAAACTACCAGGAGAACTCCTGTCTGGCACCTTCCCCGGTGGAGTTGTGCAGGGGGTGTGTTTGGAACATTTTGTCACCAGCCGACTCCAAAATTCAGCGGTTCCCTATCTCAGCCCAGAAAGCAGGTAGAACAACTTTTGTGGTGTCTTTCAGATGCCTACCGGAGCAATGTAAAAACTACCAGGAGAAGTCCTGTCTGGCTCCTTCCGTGGTGGAGTTGTGCATGGGGTGTGTTTGGAACATTTTGTCACCAGCCGACTCCAAAATTCAGCGGTTCCCCATCTCAGCCCAGAAAGCAGGTAGAACAACTTTTGTGGTGTCTTTCAGATGCCTACCAAGGTAGTGTAAAAACTACTAAGAGAACTCCTGTCTGGCACCTTCCCCGGTGGAGTTGTGCATGGGGTGTGTTTGGAACACTTTGTCACCGGCCGAGTCCAAAATTTAGCGATTCCCCATCTCAGCCCAGAAAGCAGGTAGAACAACTTTTGTGGTGTCTTTCAGCTGCCTACCAAGGTAGTGTAAAAACTACCAGGAGAACTCCTGTCTGGCACCTTCCCCGGTGGAGTTGTGCATGGGGTGTGTTTGGAACATTTTGTCACCAGCCGAGTCCAAAATTCAGCGGTTCCCCATCTCAGCCCAGAAAGCAGGTAGAACAACTTTTGTGGTGTCTTTCAGATGCCTACCGGAGCAATGTAAAAACTACCAGGAGAACTCCTGTCTGGCACCTTCCCCGGTGGAGTTGTGCAGGGGGTGTGTTTGGAACATTTTGTCACCAGCCGAGTCCAAAATTCAGCGGTTCCCCATCTCAGCCCAGAAAGCAGGTAGAACAACTTTTGTGGTGTCTTTCAGATGCCTACCGGAGCAATGTAAAAACTACCAAGAGAACTCCTGTCTGGCACCTTCCCCGGTGGAGTTGTGCATGGGGTGTGTTTGGAACATTTTGTCACCGGCCGAGTCCAAAATTCAGCGGTTCCCCATCTCAGCCCAGAAAGCAGGTAGAACATCTTTTGTGGTGTCTTTCAGATGCCTACCGGAGCAATGTAAAAACTACCAGGAGAACTCCTGTCTGGCACCTTCCCCGGTGGAGTTGTGCAGGGGGTGTGTTTGGAACATTTTGTCACCAGCCGAGTCCAAAATTCAGCGGTTCCCCATCTCAGCCCAGAAAGCAGGTAGAACAACTTTTGTGGTGTCTTTTAGATGCCTACCAAGGTAGTGTAAAAACTACCAAGAGAACTCCTGTCTGGCACCTTCCCCGGTGGAGTTGTGCATGGGGTGTGTTTGGAACATTTTGTCACCGGCCGAGTCCAAAATTCAGCGGTTCCCCATCTCAGCCCAGAAAGCAGGTAGAACAACTTTTGTGGTGTCTTTCAGATGCCTACCGGAGCAATGTAAAAACTACCAGGAGAACTCCTGTCTGGCACCTTCCCCGGTGGAGTTGTGCATGGGGTGTCTTTGGAACATTTTGTCACCAGCCGAGTCCAAAATTCAGCGGTTCCCCATCTCAGCCCAGAAAGCAGGTAGAACATCTTTTGTGGTATCTTTCAGATGCCTACCGGATCAATGTAAAAACTACCAGGAGAACTCCTGTCTGGCACCTTCCCCGGTGGAGTTGTGCAGGGGGTGTGTTTGGAACATTTTGTCACCGGCCGAGTCCAAAATTTAGCGTTTCCCCATCTCAGCCCAGAAAGCAGGTAGAACAACTTTTGTGGTGTCTTTCAGATGCCTACCAAGGTAGTGTAAAAACTACCAGGAGAACTCCTGTCTGGCACCTTCCCCGGTGCAGTTGTGCATGGGGTGTGTTTGGAACATTTTGTCACCGGCCGAGTCCAAAATTCAGCGATTCCCCATCTCAGCCCAGAAAGCAGGTAGAACAACTTTTGTGGTGTCTTTCAGCTGCCTACCAAGGCAGTGTAAAAACTGCCAAGAGAACTCCTGTCTGGCACCTTCCCCGGTGGAGTTGTGCATGGGGTGTGTTTGGAACATTTTGTCACCAGCCGACTCCAAAATTCAGCGGTTCCCCATCTCAGCCCAGAAAGCAGGTAGAACAACTTTTGTGGTGTCTTTCAGATGCCTACCAAGGTAGTGTAAAAACTACTAAGAGAACTCCTGTCTGGCACCTTCCCCGGTGGAGTTGTGCATGGGGTGTGTTTGGAACATTTTGTCACCGGCCGAGTCCAAAATTCAGCGGTTCCCCATCTCAGCCCACAAAGCAGGTAGAACAACTTTTGTGGTGTCTTTCAGATGCCTACCGGAGCAATGTAAAAACTACCAGGAGAACTCCTGTCTGGCACCTTCCCCGGTGGAGTTGTGCATGGGGTGTGTTTGGAACATTTTGTCACCAGCCGAGTCCAAAATTCAGCGGTTCCCCATCTCAGCCCAGAAAGCAGGTAGAACATCTTTTGTGGTATCTTTCAGATGCCTACTGGATCAATGTAAAAACTACCAGGAGAACTCCTGTCTGGCACCTTCCCCGGTGGAGTTGTGCAGGGGGTGTGTTTGGAACATTTTGTCACCAGCCGACTCCAAAATTCAGCGGTTCCCCATCTCAGCCCAGAAAGCAGGAAGAACAACTTTTGTGGTGCCTTTCAAATGCCTACCAAGGTAGTGTAAAAACTACCAGGAGAACTCCTGTCTGGCACCTTCCCCGGTGGAGTTGTGCATGGGGTGTCTGTGAAACATTTTGTCACCGGCCGAGTCCAAAATTCAGCGGTTCCCCATCTCAGCCCAGAAAGCAGGTAGAACAACTTTTGTGGTGTCTTTCAGATGCCTACCGGAGCAATGTAAAAACTACCAGGAGAACTCCTGTCTGGCACCTTCCCCGGTGGAGTTGTGCAGGGGGTGTGTTTGGAACATTTTATCACCAGCCGAGTCCAAAATTCAGCGGTTCCCCATCTCAGCCCAGAAAGCAGGTAGAACAACTTTTGTGGTGTCTTTCAGATGCCTACCAAGATAGTGTAAAAACTACCAGGAGAACTCCTGTCTGGCACCTTCCGTGGTGGAGTTGTGCAGGGGGTGTGTTTGGAACATTTTGTCACCGGCCGAGTCCAAAATTCAGCGATTCCCCATCTCAGCCCAGAAAGCAGGTAGAACAACTTTTGTGGTGTCTTTCAGCTGCCTACCAAGGTAGTGTAAAAACTACCAAGAGAACTCCTGTCTGGCACCTTCCGTGGTGGAGTTGTGCATGGGGTGTGTTTGGAACATTTTGTCAACGGCCGACTCCAAAATTCAGCGGTTCCCCATCTCAGCCCACAAAGCAGGTAGAACAACTTTTCTTGTGCCTTTCAGCTGCCTACCAAGGTAGTGTAAAAACTACCAACAGAATTCGTTCCTGGCACCTTCCCCGGTGGAGTTGTGCAGGGGGTGTGTTTGGAACATTTTGTCACCGGCCGACTCCAAAATTCAGCGGTTCCCCATCTCAGCCCAGAAAGCAGGTAGAACAACTTTTTTGGTGTCTTTCAGATGCCTACCGGAGCAATGTAAAAACTACCAGGAGAACTCCTGTCTGACACCTTCCCCGGTGGAGTTGTGCATGGGGTGTGTTTGGAACATTTTGTCACCGGCCGAGTCCAAAATTCAGCGATTCCCCATCTCAGCCCAGAAAGCAGGTAGAACAACTTTTGTGGTGTCTTTCAGATGCCTACCAAGGTAGTGTAAAAACTACCAGGAGAACTCCTGTCTGGCACCTTCCCCGGTGGAGTTGTGCATGGGGTGTGTTTGGAACATTTTGTCACCAGCCGACTCCAAAATTCAGCGGTTCCCCATCTCAGCCCAGAAAGCAGGTAGAACAACTTTTGTGGTGTCTTTCAGATGCCTACCAAGGTAGTGTAAAAACTACCAAGAGAACTCCTGTCTGGCACCTTCCCCGGTGGAGTTGTGCATGGGGTGTGTTTGGAACATTTTGTCACCAGCCGACTCCAAAATTCAGCGTTTCCCCATCTCAGCCCAGAAAGCAGGTAGAACAACTTTTGTGGTGTCTTTCAGATGCCTACCAAGGTAGTGTAAAAACTACTAAGAGAACTCCTGTCTGGCACCTTCCCCGGTGGAGTTGTGCATGGGGTGTGTTTGGAACATTTTGTCACCGGCCGACTCCAAAATTCAGCGGTTCCCCATCTCAGCCCACAAAGCAGGTAGAACAACTTTTGTGGTGTCTTTCAGATGCCTACCGGAGCAATGTAAAAACTACCAGGAGAACTCCTGTCTGGCACCTTCCCCGGTGGAGTTGTGCATGGGGTGTGTTTGGAACATTTTGTCACCGGCCGACTCCAAAATTCAGCGGTTCCCCATCTCAGCCCGCAAAGCAGGTAGAACAACTTTTGTGGTGTCTTTCAGATGCCTACCGGAGCAATGTAAAAACTACCAGGAGAACTCCTGTCTGGCACCTTCCCCGGTGGAGTTGTGCATGGGGTGTGTTTGGAACATTTTGTCACCAGCCGAGTCCAAAATTCAGCGGTTCCCCATCTCAGCCCAGAAAGCAGGAAGAACAACTTTTGTGGTGCCTTTCAAATGCCTACCAAGGTAGTGTAAAAACTACCAGGAGAACTCCTGTCTGGCACCTTCCCCGGTGGAGTTGTGCATGGGGTGTCTGTGAAACATTTTGTCACCGGCCGAGTCCAAAATTCAGCGGTTCCCCATCTCAGCCCAGAAAGCAGGTAGAACAACTTTTGTGGTGTCTTTCAGATGCCTACCGGAGCAATGTAAAAACTACCAGGAGAACTCCTGTCTGGCACCTTCCCCGGTGGAGTTGTGCAGGGGGTGTGTTTGGAACATTTTATCACCGGCCGAGTCCAAAATTCAGCGGTTCCCCATCTCAGCCCAGAAAGCAGGTAGAACAACTTTTGTGGTGTCTTTCAGCTGCCTACCAAGGTAGTGTAAAAACTACCAAGAGAACTCCTGTCTGGCACCTTCCCCGGTGGAGTTGTGCAGGGGGTGTGTTTGGAACATTTTGTCACCGGCCGAGTCCAAAATTCAGCGATTCCCCATCTCAGCCCAGAAAGCAGGTAGAACAACTTTTGTGGTGTCTTTCAGCTGCCTACCAAGGTAGTGTAAAAACTACCAAGAGAACTCCTGTCTGGCACCTTCCCCGGTGGAGTTGTGCATGGGGTGTGTTTGGAACATTTTGTCAACGGCCGACTCCAAAATTCAGCGGTTCCCCATCTCAGCCCACAAAGCAGGTAGAACAACTTTTCTTGTGCCTTTCAGCTGCCTACCAAGGTAGTGTAAAAACTACCAACAGAATTCGTTCCTGGCACCTTCCCCGGTGGAGTTGTGCAGGGGGTGTGTTTGGAACATTTTGTCACCGGCCGACTCCAAAATTCAGCGGTTCCCCATCTCAGCCCAGAAAGCAGGTAGAACAACTTTTTTGGTGTCTTTTAGATGCCTACCAAGGTAGTGTAAAAACTACCAAGAGAACTCCTGTCTGGCACCTTCCCCGGTGGAGTTGTGCATGGGGTGTGTTTGGAACATTTTGTCACCGGCCGACTCCAAAATTCAGCGGTTCCCCATCTCAGCCCAGAAAGCAGGAAGAACAACTTTTGTGGTGTCTTTCAGATGCCTACCAAGGTAGTGTAAAAACTACCAAGAGAACTCCTGTCTGGCACCTTCCGTGGTGGAGTTGTGCATGGGGTGTGTTTGGAACATTTTGTCACCAGCCGACTCCAAAATTCAGCGGTTCCCCATCTCAGCCCACAAAGCAGGTAGAACAACTTTTGTGGTGTCTTTCAGATGCCTACCAAGGTAGTGTAAAAACTACCAAGAGAACTCCTGTCTGGCACCTTCCCCGGTGGAGTTGTGCATGGGGTGTGTTTGGAACATTTTGTCACCGGCCGAGTCCAAAATTCAGCGATTCCCCATCTCAGCCCAGAAAGCAGGTAGAACAACTTTTGTGGTGTCTTTCAGATGCCTACCAAGGTAGTGTAAAAACTACCAGGAGAACTCCTGTCTGGCACCTTCCCCGGTGGAGTTGTGCAGGGGGTGTGTTTGGAACATTTTGTCACCAGCCGACTCCAAAATTCAGCGTTTCCCCATCTCAGCCCAGAAAGCAGGTAGAACAACTTTTGTGGTGTCTTTCAGATGCCTACCAAGGTAGTGTAAAAACTACTAAGAGAACTCCTGTCTGGCACCTTCCCCGGTGGAGTTGTGCATGGGGTGTGTTTGGAACATTTTGTCACCGGCCGAGTCCAAAATTCAGCGGTTCCCCATCTCAGCCCAGAAAGCAGGTAGAACAACTTTTGTGGTGTCTTTCAGATGCCTACCAAGGTAGTGTAAAAACTACCAGGAGAACTCCTGTCTGGCACCTTCCCCGGTGGAGTTGTGCATGGGGTGTGTTTGGAACATTTTGCCACCAGCCGACTCCAAAATTCAGCGGTTCCCCATCTCAGCCCAGAAAGCAGGTAGAACAACTTTTGTGGTGCCTTTCAGATGCCTACCAAGGTAGTGTAAAAACTACTAAGAGAACTCCTGTCTGGCACCTTCCCCGGTGGAGTTGTGCATGGGGTGTGTTTGGAACATTTTGTCACCAGCCGAGTCCAAAATTCAGCGGTTCCCCATCTCAGCCCAGAAAGCAGGTAGAACAACTTTTGTGGTGTCTTTCAGATGCCTACCAAGGTAGTGTAAAAACTACTAAGAGAACTCCTGTCTGGCACCTTCCCCGGTGGAGTTGTGCAGGGGGTGTGTTTGGAACACTTTGTCACCGGCCGAGTCCAAAATTTAGCGATTCCCCATCTCAGCCCAGAAAGCAGGTAGAACAACTTTTGTGGTGTCTTTCAGATGCCTACCAAGGTAGTGTAAAAACTACCAGGAGAACTCCTGTCTGGCACCTTCCGTGGTGGAGTTGTGCATGGGGTGTGTTTGGAACATTTTGTCACCAGCCGAGTCCAAAATTCAGCTGTTCCCCATCTCAGCCCAGAAAGCAGGTAGAACAACTTTTGTGGTGTCTTTCAGATGCCTACCGGAGCAATGTAAAAACTACCAGGAGAACTCCTGTCTGGCACCTTCCCCGGTGGAGTTGTGCAGGGGGTGTGTTTGGAACATTTTGTCACCAGCCGAGTCCAAAATTCAGCGGTTCCCCATCTCAGCCCAGAAAGCAGGTAGAACAACTTTTGTGGTGTCTTTCAGATGCCTACCGGAGCAATGTAAAAACTACCAGGAGAACTCCTGTCTGGCACCTTCCCCGGTGGAGTTGTGCATGGGGTGTGTTTGGAACATTTTGTCACCGGCCGAGTCCAAAATTCAGCGGTTCCCCATCTCAGCCCAGAAAGCAGGTAGAACATCTTTTGTGGTGTCTTTCAGATGCCTACCGGAGCAATGTAAAAACTACCAGGAGAACTCCTGTCTGGCACCTTCCCCGGTGGAGTTGTGCAGGGGGTGTGTTTGGAACATTTTGTCACCAGCCGAGTCCAAAATTCAGCGGTTCCCCATCTCAGCCCAGAAAGCAGGTAGAACAACTTTTGTGGTGTCTTTTAGATGCCTACCAAGGTAGTGTAAAAACTACCAAGAGAACTCCTGTCTGGCACCTTCCCCGGTGGAGTTGTGCATGGGGTGTGTTTGGAACATTTTGTCACCGGCCGACTCCAAAATTCAGCGGTTCCCCATCTCAGCCCAGAAAGCAGGTAGAACAACTTTTGTGGTGTCTTTCAGATGCCTACCGGAGCAATGTAAAAACTACCAGGAGAACTCCTGTCTGGCACCTTCCCCAGTGGAGTTGTGCAGGGGGTGTGTTTGGAACATTTTGTCACCAGCCGAGTCCAAAATTCAGCGGTTCCCCATCTCAGCCCAGAAAGCAGGTAGAACAACTTTTGTGGTGTCTTTTAGATGCCTACCAAGGTAGTGTAAAAACTACCAAGAGAACTCCTGTCTGGCACCTTCCGTGGTGGAGTTGTGCATGGGGTGTGTTTGGAACATTTTGTCACCGGCCGACTCCAAAATTCAGCGGTTCCCCATCTCAGCCCAGAAAGCAGGTAGAACAACTTTTGTGGTGTCTTTCAGATGCCTACCGGAGCAATGTAAAAACTACCAGGAGAACTCCTGTCTGGCACCTTCCCCGGTGGAGTTGTGCATGGGTTGTGTTTGGAACATTTTGTCACCAGCCGAGTCCAAAATTCAGCGGTTCCCCATCTCAGCCCAGAAAGCAGGTAGAACATCTTTTGTGGTATCTTTCAGATGCCTACCGGATCAATGTAAAAACTACCAGGAGAACTCCTGTCTGGCACCTTCCCCGGTGGAGTTGTGCAGGGGGTGTGTTTGGAACATTTTGTCACCGGCCGAGTCCAAAATTTAGCGTTTCCCCATCTCAGCCCAGAAAGCAGGTAGAACAACTTTTGTGGTGTCTTTCAGATGCCTACCAAGGTAGTGTAAAAACTACCAGGAGAACTCCTGTCTGGCACCTTCCCCGGTGGAGTTGTGCATGGGGTGTGTTTGGAACATTTTGTCACCGGCCGAGTCCAAAATTCAGCGATTCCCCATCTCAGCCCAGAAAGCAGGTAGAACAACTTTTGTGGTGTCTTTCAGCTGCCTACCAAGGTAGTGTAAAAACTACCAAGAGAACTCCTGTCTGGCACCTTCCCCGGTGGAGTTGTGCATGGGGTGTGTTTGGAACATTTTGTCACCAGCCGACTCCAAAATTCAGCGGTTCCCCATCTCAGCCCAGAAAGCAGGTAGAACAACTTTTGTGGTGTCTTTCAGATGCCTACCAAGGTAGTGTAAAAACTACCAAGAGAACTCCTGTCTGGCACCTTCCCCGGTGGAGTTGTGCATGGGGTGTGTTTGGAACATTTTGTCACCGGCCGAGTCCAAAATTCAGCGGTTCCCCATCTCAGCCCACAAAGCAGGTAGAACAACTTTTGTGGTGTGTTTCAGATGCCTACCGGAGCAATGTAAAAACTACCAGGAGAACTCCTGTCTGGCACCTTCCCCGGTGGAGTTGTGCAGGGGGTGTGTTTGGAACATTTTGTCACCGGCCGAGTCCAAAATTCAGCGGTTCCCCATCTCAGCCCAGAAAGCAGGTAGAACATCTTTTGTGGTATCTTTCAGATGCCTACCGGAGCAATGTAAAAACTACCAGGAGAACTCCTGTCTGGCACCTTCCCCGGTGGAGTTGTGCATGGGGTGTGTTTGGAACATTTTGTCACCAGCCGAGTCCAAAATTCAGCGGTTCCCCATCTCAGCCCAGAAAGCAGGTAGAACAACTTTTGTGGTGTCTTTTAGATGCCTACCAAGGTAGTGTAAAAACTACCAAGAGAACTCCTGTCTGGCACCTTCCCCGGTGGAGTTGTGCAGGGGGTGTGTTTGGAACATTTTGTCACCAGCCGACTCCAAAATTCAGCGGTTCCCCATCTCAGCCCAGAAAGCAGGTAGAACAACTTTTGTGGTGTCTTTCAGATGCCTACCAAGGTAGTGTAAAAACTACCAAGAGAACTCCTGTCTGGCACCTTCCCCGGTGGAGTTGTGCATGGGGTGTGTTTGGAACATTTTGTCACCGGCCGAGTCCAAAATTCAGCGATTCCCCATCTCAGCCCAGAAAGCAGGTAGAACAACTTTTGTGGTGTCTTTCAGCTGCCTACCAAGGTAGTGTAAAAACTACCAGGAGAACTCCTGTCTGGCACCTTCCCCGGTGGAGTTGTGCATGGGGTGTGTTTGGAACATTTTGTGAACGGCCGAGTCCAAAATTCAGCGGTTCCCCATCTCAGCCCAGAAAGCAGGTAGAACAACTTTTGTGGTGCCTTTCAGCTGCCTACCAAGGTAGTGTAAAAACTACCAAGAGAACTCCTGTCTGGCACCTTCCCCGGTGGAGTTGTGCATGGGGTGTGTTTGGAACATTTTGTCAACGGCCGACTCCAAAATTCAGCGGTTCCCCATCTCAGCCCACAAAGCAGGTACAACAACTTTTCTTGTGCCTTTCAGCTGCCTACCAAGGTAGTGTAAAAACTACCAACAGAATTCGTTCCTGGCACCTTCCCCGGTGGAGTTGTGCATGGGGTGTCTGTGGAACATTTTGTCACCGGCCGAGTCCAAAATTCAGCGGTTCCCCATCTCAGCCCAGAAAGCAGGTAGAACAACTTTTGTGGTGTCTTTCAGATGCCTACCGGAGCAATGTAAAAACTACCAGGAGAACTCCTGTCTGGCACCTTCCCCGGTGGAGTTGTGCAGGGGGTGTGTTTGGAACATTTTGTCACCGGCCGAGTCCAAAATTCAGCGGTTCCCCATCTCAGCCCAGAAAGCAGGTAGAACATCTTTTGTGGTATCTTTCAGATGCCTACCGGAGCAATGTAAAAACTACCAGGAGAACTCCTGTCTGGCACCTTCCCCGGTGGAGTTGTGCATGGGGTGTGTTTGGAACATTTTATCACCAGCCGAGTCCAAAATTCAGCGGTTCCCCATCTCAGCCCAGAAAGCAGGTAGAACAACTTTTGTGGTGTCTTTTAGATGCCTACCAAGGTAGTTTAAAAACTACCAAGAGAACTCCTGTCTGGCACCTTCCCCGGTGGAGTTGTGCAGGGGGTGTGTTTGGAACATTTTGTCACCAGCCGACTCCAAAATTCAGCGGTTCCCCATCTCAGCCCAGAAAGCAGGTAGAACAACTTTTGTGGTGTCTTTCAGATGCCTACCAAGGTAGTGTAAAAACTACCAAGAGAACTCCTGTCTGGCACCTTCCCCGGTGGAGTTGTGCATGGGGTGTGTTTGGAACATTTTGTCACCGGCCGAGTCCAAAATTCAGCGATTCCCCATCTCAGCCCAGAAAGCAGGTAGAACAACTTTTGTGGTGTCTTTCAGCTGCCTACCAAGGTAGTGTAAAAACTACCAGGAGAACTCCTGTCTGGCACCTTCCCCGGTGGAGTTGTGCATGGGGTGTGTTTGGAACATTTTGTGAACGGCCGAGTCCAAAATTCAGCGGTTCCCCATCTCAGCCCAGAAAGCAGGTAGAACAACTTTTGTGGTGCCTTTCAGCTGCCTACCAAGGTAGTGTAAAAACTACCAAGAGAACTCCTGTCTGGCACCTTCCCCGGTGGAGTTGTGCATGGGGTGTGTTTGGAACATTTTGTCAACGGCCGACTCCAAAATTCAGCGGTTCCCCATCTCAGCCCACAAAGCAGGTACAACAACTTTTCTTGTGCCTTTCAGCTGCCTACCAAGGTAGTGTAAAAACTACCAACAGAATTCGTTCCTGGCACCTTCCCCGGTGGAGTTGTGCATGGGGTGTCTGTGGAACATTTTGTCACCGGCCGAGTCCAAAATTCAGCGGTTCCCCATCTCAGCCCAGAAAGCAGGTAGAACAACTTTTGTGGTGTCTTTCAGATGCCTACCGGAGCAATGTAAAAACTACCAGGAGAACTCCTGTCTGGCACCTTCCCCGGTGGAGTTGTGCAGGGGGTGTGTTTGGAACATTTTGTCACCGGCCGAGTCCAAAATTCAGCGGTTCCCCATCTCAGCCCAGAAAGCAGGTAGAACATCTTTTGTGGTATCTTTCAGATGCCTACCGGAGCAATGTAAAAACTACCAGGAGAACTCCTGTCTGGCACCTTCCCCGGTGGAGTTGTGCATGGGGTGTTTTTGGAACATTTTGTCACCAGCCGAGTCCAAAATTCAGCGTTTCCCCATCTCAGCCCAGAAAGCAGGTAGAACAACTTTTGTGGTGTCTTTTAGATGCCTACCAAGGTAGTGTAAAAACTACCAAGAGAACTCCTGTCTGGCACCTTCCCCGGTGGAGTTGTGCATGGGGTGTGTTTGGAACATTTTGTCACCGGCCGACTCCAAAATTCAGCGGTTCCCCATCTCAGCCCAGAAAGCAGGAAGAACAACTTTTGTGGTGCCTTTCAAATGCCTACCAAGGTACTGTAAAAACTACCAAGAGAACTCCTGTCTGGCACCTTCCCCGGTGGAGTTGTGCATGGGGTGTGTTTGGAACATTTTGTCACCAGCCGACTCCAAAATTCAGCGTTTCCTCATCTCAGCCCAGAAAGCAGGTAGAACAACATTTTTGTGGTGTCTTTCAGATGCCTACCAAGGTAGTGTAAAAACTACTAAGAGAACTCCTGTCTGGCACCTTCCCCGGTGGAGTTGTGCATGGGGTGTGTTTGGAACATTTTGTCACCGGCCGAGTCCAAAATTCAGCGATTCCCCATCTCAGCCCAGAAAGCAGGTAGAACAACTTTTGTGGTGTCTTTCAGATGCCTACCAAGGTAGTGTAAAAACTACCAGGAGAACTCCTGTCTGGCACCTTCCCCGGTGGAGTTGTGCATGGGGTGTGTTTGGAACATTTTGTCACCAGCCGAGTCCAAAATTCAGCTGTTCCCCATCTCAGCCCAGAAAGCAGGTAGAACAACTTTTGTGGTGTCTTTCAGATGCCTACCAAGGTAGTGTAAAAACTACTAAGAGAACTCCTGTCTGGCACCTTCCCCGGTGGAGTTGTGCAGGGGGTGTGTTTGGAACATTTTGTCACCGGCCGAGTCCAAAATTCAGCGGTTCCCCATCTCAGCCCAGAAAGCAGGTAGAACAACTTTTGTGGTGTCTTTCAGATGCCTACCAAGGTAGTGTAAAAACTACCAGGAGAACTCCTGTCTGGCACCTTCCCCGGTGGAGTTGTGCATGGGGTGTGTTTGGAACATTTTGCCACCAGCCGACTCCAAAATTCAGCGGTTCCCCATCTCAGCCCAGAAAGCAGGTAGAACAACTTTTGTGGTGCCTTTCAGATGCCTACCAAGGTAGTGTAAAAACTACTAAGAGAACTCCTGTCTGGCACCTTCCCCGGTGGAGTTGTGCATGGGGTGTGTTTGGAACATTTTGTCACCAGCCGAGTCCAAAATTCAGCGGTTCCCCATCTCAGCCCAGAAAGCAGGTAGAACAACTTTTGTGGTGTCTTTCAGATGCCTACCAAGGTAGTGTAAAAACTACTAAGAGAACTCCTGTCTGGCACCTTCCCCGGTGGAGTTGTGCAGGGGGTGTGTTTGGAACACTTTGTCACCGGCCGAGTCCAAAATTTAGCGATTCCCCATCTCAGCCCAGAAAGCAGGTAGAACAACTTTTGTGGTGTCTTTCAGATGCCTACCAAGGTAGTGTAAAAACTACCAGGAGAACTCCTGTCTGGCACCTTCCGTGGTGGAGTTGTGCATGGGGTGTGTTTGGAACATTTTGTCACCAGCCGAGTCCAAAATTCAGCTGTTCCCCATCTCAGCCCAGAAAGCAGGTAGAACAACTTTTGTGGTGTCTTTCAGATGCCTACCGGAGCAATGTAAAAACTACCAGGAGAACTCCTGTCTGGCACCTTCCCCGGTGGAGTTGTGCAGGGGGTGTGTTTGGAACATTTTGTCACCAGCCGAGTCCAAAATTCAGCGTTTCCCCATCTCAGCCCAGAAAGCAGGTAGAACAACTTTTGTGGTGTCTTTCAGATGCCTACCGGAGCAATGTAAAAACTACCAGGAGAACTCCTGTCTGGCACCTTCCCCGGTGGAGTTGTGCATGGGGTGTGTTTGGAACATTTTGTCACCGGCCGAGTCCAAAATTCAGCGGTTCCCCATCTCAGCCCAGAAAGCAGGTAGAACATCTTTTGTGGTGTCTTTCAGATGCCTACCGGAGCAATGTAAAAACTACCAGGAGAACTCCTGTCTGGCACCTTCCCCGGTGGAGTTGTGCAGGGGGTGTGTTTGGAACATTTTGTCACCAGCCGAGTCCAAAATTCAGCGGTTCCCCATCTCAGCCCAGAAAGCAGGTAGAACAACTTTTGTGGTGTCTTTTAGATGCCTACCAAGGTAGTGTAAAAACTACCAAGAGAACTCCTGTCTGGCACCTTCCCCGGTGGAGTTGTGCATGGGGTGTGTTTGGAACATTTTGTCACCGGCCGACTCCAAAATTCAGCGGTTCCCCATCTCAGCCCAGAAAGCAGGTAGAACAACTTTTGTGGTGTCTTTCAGATGCCTACCGGAGCAATGTAAAAACTACCAGGAGAACTCCTGTCTGGCACCTTCCCCGGTGGAGTTGTGCAGGGGGTGTGTTTGGAACATTTTGTCACCAGCCGAGTCCAAAATTCAGCGGTTCCCCATCTCAGCCCAGAAAGCAGGTAGAACAACTTTTGTGGTGTCTTTTAGATGCCTACCAAGGTAGTGTAAAAACTACCAAGAGAACTCCTGTCTGGCACCTTCCGTGGTGGAGTTGTGCATGGGGTGTGTTTGGAACATTTTGTCACCGGCCGACTCCAAAATTCAGCGGTTCCCCATCTCAGCCCAGAAAGCAGGTAGAACAACTTTTGTGGTGTCTTTCAGATGCCTACCGGAGCAATGTAAAAACTACCAGGAGAACTCCTGTCTGGCACCTTCCCCGGTGGAGTTGTGCATGGGTTGTGTTTGGAACATTTTGTCACCAGCCGAGTCCAAAATTCAGCGGTTCCCCATCTCAGCCCAGAAAGCAGGTAGAACATCTTTTGTGGTATCTTTCAGATGCCTACCGGATCAATGTAAAAACTACCAGGAGAACTCCTGTCTGGCACCTTCCCCGGTGGAGTTGTGCAGGGGGTGTGTTTGGAACATTTTGTCACCGGCCGAGTCCAAAATTTAGCGTTTCCCCATCTCAGCCCAGAAAGCAGGTAGAACAACTTTTGTGGTGTCTTTCAGATGCCTACCAAGGTAGTGTAAAAACTACCAGGAGAACTCCTGTCTGGCACCTTCCCCGGTGGAGTTGTGCATGGGGTGTGTTTGGAACATTTTGTCACCGGCCGAGTCCAAAATTCAGCGATTCCCCATCTCAGCCCAGAAAGCAGGTAGAACAACTTTTGTGGTGTCTTTCAGCTGCCTACCAAGGTAGTGTAAAAACTACCAAGAGAACTCCTGTCTGGCACCTTCCCCGGTGGAGTTGTGCATGGGGTGTGTTTGGAACATTTTGTCACCAGCCGACTCCAAAATTCAGCGGTTCCCCATCTCAGCCCAGAAAGCAGGTAGAACAACTTTTGTGGTGTCTTTCAGATGCCTACCAAGGTAGTGTAAAAACTACCAAGAGAACTCCTGTCTGGCACCTTCCCCGGTGGAGTTGTGCATGGGGTGTGTTTGGAACATTTTGTCACCGGCCGAGTCCAAAATTCAGCGGTTCCCCATCTCAGCCCACAAAGCAGGTAGAACAACTTTTGTGGTGTGTTTCAGATGCCTACCGGAGCAATGTAAAAACTACCAGGAGAACTCCTGTCTGGCACCTTCCCCGGTGGAGTTGTGCAGGGGGTGTGTTTGGAACATTTTGTCACCGGCCGAGTCCAAAATTCAGCGGTTCCCCATCTCAGCCCAGAAAGCAGGTAGAACATCTTTTGTGGTATCTTTCAGATGCCTACCGGAGCAATGTAAAAACTACCAGGAGAACTCCTGTCTGGCACCTTCCCCGGTGGAGTTGTGCATGGGGTGTGTTTGGAACATTTTGTCACCAGCCGAGTCCAAAATTCAGCGGTTCCCCATCTCAGCCCAGAAAGCAGGTAGAACAACTTTTGTGGTGTCTTTTAGATGCCTACCAAGGTAGTGTAAAAACTACCAAGAGAACTCCTGTCTGGCACCTTCCCCGGTGGAGTTGTGCAGGGGGTGTGTTTGGAACATTTTGTCACCAGCCGACTCCAAAATTCAGCGGTTCCCCATCTCAGCCCAGAAAGCAGGTAGAACAACTTTTGTGGTGTCTTTCAGATGCCTACCAAGGTAGTGTAAAAACTACCAAGAGAACTCCTGTCTGGCACCTTCCCCGGTGGAGTTGTGCATGGGGTGTGTTTGGAACATTTTGTCACCGGCCGAGTCCAAAATTCAGCGATTCCCCATCTCAGCCCAGAAAGCAGGTAGAACAACTTTTGTGGTGTCTTTCAGCTGCCTACCAAGGTAGTGTAAAAACTACCAGGAGAACTCCTGTCTGGCACCTTCCCCGGTGGAGTTGTGCATGGGGTGTGTTTGGAACATTTTGTGAACGGCCGAGTCCAAAATTCAGCGGTTCCCCATCTCAGCCCAGAAAGCAGGTAGAACAACTTTTGTGGTGCCTTTCAGCTGCCTACCAAGGTAGTGTAAAAACTACCAAGAGAACTCCTGTCTGGCACCTTCCCCGGTGGAGTTGTGCATGGGGTGTGTTTGGAACATTTTGTCAACGGCCGACTCCAAAATTCAGCGGTTCCCCATCTCAGCCCACAAAGCAGGTACAACAACTTTTCTTGTGCCTTTCAGCTGCCTACCAAGGTAGTGTAAAAACTACCAACAGAATTCGTTCCTGGCACCTTCCCCGGTGGAGTTGTGCATGGGGTGTCT
This sequence comes from Falco cherrug, assembly GCF_023634085.1. Taxonomy (NCBI): domain Eukaryota; kingdom Metazoa; phylum Chordata; class Aves; order Falconiformes; family Falconidae; genus Falco; species Falco cherrug. The sequence goes on along the minus strand of NW_026599479.1, from coordinate 1,061,104 downwards.
GTGGAACATTTTGTCACCGGCCGAGTCCAAAATTCAGCGGTTCCCCATCTCAGCCCAGAAAGCAGGTAGAACAACTTTTGTGGTGTCTTTCAGATGCCTACCGGAGCAATGTAAAAACTACCAGGAGAACTCCTGTCTGGCACCTTCCCCGGTGGAGTTGTGCAGGGGGTGTGTTTGGAACATTTTGTCACCGGCCGAGTCCAAAATTCAGCGGTTCCCCATCTCAGCCCAGAAAGCAGGTAGAACATCTTTTGTGGTATCTTTCAGATGCCTACCGGAGCAATGTAAAAACTACCAGGAGAACTCCTGTCTGGCACCTTCCCCGGTGGAGTTGTGCATGGGGTGTGTTTGGAACATTTTATCACCAGCCGAGTCCAAAATTCAGCGGTTCCCCATCTCAGCCCAGAAAGCAGGTAGAACAACTTTTGTGGTGTCTTTTAGATGCCTACCAAGGTAGTTTAAAAACTACCAAGAGAACTCCTGTCTGGCACCTTCCCCGGTGGAGTTGTGCAGGGGGTGTGTTTGGAACATTTTGTCACCAGCCGACTCCAAAATTCAGCGGTTCCCCATCTCAGCCCAGAAAGCAGGTAGAACAACTTTTGTGGTGTCTTTCAGATGCCTACCAAGGTAGTGTAAAAACTACCAAGAGAACTCCTGTCTGGCACCTTCCCCGGTGGAGTTGTGCATGGGGTGTGTTTGGAACATTTTGTCACCGGCCGAGTCCAAAATTCAGCGATTCCCCATCTCAGCCCAGAAAGCAGGTAGAACAACTTTTGTGGTGTCTTTCAGCTGCCTACCAAGGTAGTGTAAAAACTACCAGGAGAACTCCTGTCTGGCACCTTCCCCGGTGGAGTTGTGCATGGGGTGTGTTTGGAACATTTTGTGAACGGCCGAGTCCAAAATTCAGCGGTTCCCCATCTCAGCCCAGAAAGCAGGTAGAACAACTTTTGTGGTGCCTTTCAGCTGCCTACCAAGGTAGTGTAAAAACTACCAAGAGAACTCCTGTCTGGCACCTTCCCCGGTGGAGTTGTGCATGGGGTGTGTTTGGAACATTTTGTCAACGGCCGACTCCAAAATTCAGCGGTTCCCCATCTCAGCCCACAAAGCAGGTACAACAACTTTTCTTGTGCCTTTCAGCTGCCTACCAAGGTAGTGTAAAAACTACCAACAGAATTCGTTCCTGGCACCTTCCCCGGTGGAGTTGTGCATGGGGTGTCTGTGGAACATTTTGTCACCGGCCGAGTCCAAAATTCAGCGGTTCCCCATCTCAGCCCAGAAAGCAGGTAGAACAACTTTTGTGGTGTCTTTCAGATGCCTACCGGAGCAATGTAAAAACTACCAGGAGAACTCCTGTCTGGCACCTTCCCCGGTGGAGTTGTGCAGGGGGTGTGTTTGGAACATTTTGTCACCGGCCGAGTCCAAAATTCAGCGGTTCCCCATCTCAGCCCAGAAAGCAGGTAGAACATCTTTTGTGGTATCTTTCAGATGCCTACCGGAGCAATGTAAAAACTACCAGGAGAACTCCTGTCTGGCACCTTCCCCGGTGGAGTTGTGCATGGGGTGTTTTTGGAACATTTTGTCACCAGCCGAGTCCAAAATTCAGCGTTTCCCCATCTCAGCCCAGAAAGCAGGTAGAACAACTTTTGTGGTGTCTTTTAGATGCCTACCAAGGTAGTGTAAAAACTACCAAGAGAACTCCTGTCTGGCACCTTCCCCGGTGGAGTTGTGCATGGGGTGTGTTTGGAACATTTTGTCACCGGCCGACTCCAAAATTCAGCGGTTCCCCATCTCAGCCCAGAAAGCAGGAAGAACAACTTTTGTGGTGCCTTTCAAATGCCTACCAAGGTACTGTAAAAACTACCAAGAGAACTCCTGTCTGGCACCTTCCCCGGTGGAGTTGTGCATGGGGTGTGTTTGGAACATTTTGTCACCAGCCGACTCCAAAATTCAGCGTTTCCTCATCTCAGCCCAGAAAGCAGGTAGAACAACATTTTTGTGGTGTCTTTCAGATGCCTACCAAGGTAGTGTAAAAACTACTAAGAGAACTCCTGTCTGGCACCTTCCCCGGTGGAGTTGTGCATGGGGTGTGTTTGGAACATTTTGTCACCAGCCGAGTCCAAAATTCAGCGATTCCCCATCTCAGCCCAGAAAGCAGGTAGAACAACTTTTGTGGTGTCTTTCAGATGCCTACCAAGGTAGTGTAAAAACTACCAGGAGAACTCCTGTCTGGCACCTTCCCCGGTGGAGTTGTGCATGGGGTGTGTTTGGAACATTTTGTCACCAGCCGAGTCCAAAATTCAGCTGTTCCCCATCTCAGCCTAGAAAGCAGGTAGAACAACTTTTGTGGTGTCTTTCAGATGCCTACCTGAGCAATGTAAAAACTACCAGGAGAACTCCTGTCTGGCACCTTCCCCGGTGGAGTTGTGCAGGGGGTGTGTTTGGAACATTTTGTCACCAGCCGACTCCAAAATTCAGCGGTTCCCTATCTCAGCCCAGAAAGCAGGTAGAACAACTTTTGTGGTGTCTTTCAGCTGCCTACCAAGGTAGTGTAAAAACTACCAAGAGAACTCCTGTCTGGCACCTTCCCCGGTGGAGTTGTGCATGGGGTGTGTTTGGAACATTTTGTCAACGGCCGAGTCCAAAATTCAGCGGTTCCCCATCTCAGCCCAGAAAGCAGGTAGAACAACTTTTGTGGTGTCTTTCAGATGCCTACCGGAGCAATGTAAAAACTACCAGGAGAACTCCTGTCTGGCACCTTCCCCGGTGGAGTTGTGCATGGGGTGTGTTTGGAACATTTTGTCACCGGCCGAGTCCAAAATTCAGCTGTTCCCCATCTAAGCCCAGAAAGCAGGTAGAACAACTTTTGTGGTGTCTTTCAGATGCCTACTGGAGCAATGTAAAAACTACCAGGAGAACTGCTGTCTGGCACCTTCCGTGGTGGAGTTGTGCATGGGGTGTGTTTGGAACATTTTGTCACCGGCCGAGTCCAAAATTCAGCGGTTCCCCATCTCAGCCCAGAAAGCAGGTAGAACATCTTTTGTGGTGTCTTTTAGATGCCTACCAAGGTAGTGTAAAAACTACCAAGAGAACTCCTGTCTGGCACCTTCCCCGGTGGAGTTGTGCATGGGGTGTGTTTGGAACATTTTGTCACCGGCCGAGTCCAAAATTCAGCGGTTCCCCATCTCAGCCCAGAAAGCAGGAAGAACAACTTTTGTGGTGTCTTTCAGATGCCTACCAAGGTAGTGTAAAAACTACCAGGAGAACTCCTGTCTGGCACCTTCCCCGGTGGAGTTGTGCATGGGGTGTGTTTGGAACATTTTGTCACCAGCCGACTCCAAAATTCAGCGGTTCCCCATCTCAGCCCAGAAAGCAGGTAGAACAACTTTTGTGGTGTCTTTCAGATGCCTACCAAGGTAGTGTAAAAACTACCAAGAGAACTCCTGTCTGGCACCTTCCCCGGTGGAGTTGTGCATGGGGTGTGTTTGGAACATTTTGTCACCGGCCGAGTCCAAAATTCAGCGATTCCCCATCTCAGCCCAGAAAGCAGGTAGAACAACTTTTGTGGTGTCTTTCAGATGCCTACCAAGGTAGTGTAAAAACTACCAGGAGAACTCCTGTCTGGCACCTTCCCCGGTGGAGTTGTGCATGGGGTGTGTTTGGAACATTTTGTCACCAGCCGACTCCAAAATTCAGCGTTTCCCCATCTCAGCCCAGAAAGCAGGTAGAACAACTTTTGTGGTGTCTTTCAGATGCCTACCAAGGTAGTGTAAAAACTACTAAGAGAACTCCTGTCTGGCACCTTCCCCGGTGGAGTTGTGCATGGGGTGTGTTTGGAACATTTTGTCACCGGCCGAGTCCAAAATTCAGCGGTTCCCCATCTCAGCCCAGAAAGCAGGTAGAACAACTTTTGTGGTGTCTTTCAGATGCCTACCAAGGTAGTGTAAAAACTACCAGGAGAACTCCTGTCTGGCACCTTCCCCGGTGGAGTTGTGCAGGGGGTGTGTTTGGAACATTTTGCCACCAGCCGACTCCAAAATTCAGCGGTTCCCCATCTCAGCCCAGAAAGCAGGTAGAACAACTTTTGTGGTGCCTTTCAGATGCCTACCAAGGTAGTGTAAAAACTACTAAGAGAACTCCTGTCTGGCACCTTCCCCGGTGGAGTTGTGCATGGGGTGTGTTTGGAACATTTTGTCACCAGCCGAGTCCAAAATTCAGCGGTTCCCCATCTCAGCCCAGAAAGCAGGTAGAACAACTTTTGTGGTGTCTTTCAGATGCCTACCAAGGTAGTGTAAAAACTACTAAGAGAACTCCTGTCTGGCACCTTCCCCAGTGGAGTTGTGCATGGGGTGTGTTTGGAACACTTTGTCACCGGCCGAGTCCAAAATTTAGCGATTCCCCATCTCAGCCCAGAAAGCAGGTAGAACAACTTTTGTGGTGTCTTTCAGATGCCTACCAAGGTAGTGTAAAAACTACCAGGAGAACTCCTGTCTGGCACCTTCCCCGGTGGAGTTGTGCATGGGGTGTGTTTGGAACATTTTGTCACCAGCCGAGTCCAAAATTCAGCGGTTCCCCATCTCAGCCCAGAAAGCAGGTAGAACAACTTTTGTGGTGTCTTTCAGATGCCTACCGGAGCAATGTAAAAACTACCAGGAGAACTCCTGTCTGGCACCTTCCCCGGTGGAGTTGTGCAGGGGGTGTGTTTGGAACATTTTGTCACCGGCCGAGTCCAAAATTCAGCGGTTCCCCATCTCAGCCCAGAAAGCAGGTAGAACATCTTTTGTGGTGTCTTTCAGATGCCTACCGGAGCAATGTAAAAACTACCAGGAGAACTCCTGTCTGGCACCTTCCCCGGTGGAGTTGTGCATGGGGTGTGTTTGGAACATTTTGTCACCAGCCGAGTCCCAAATTCAGCGGTTCCCCATCTCAGCCCAGAAAGCAGGTAGAACAACTTTTGTGGTGTCTTTTAGATGCCTACCAAGGTAGTGTAAAAACTACCAAGAGAACTCCTGTCTGGCACCTTCCCCGGTGGAGTTGTGCATGGGGTGTGTTTGGAACATTTTGTCACCGGCCGACTCCAAAATTCAGCGGTTCCCCATCTCAGCCCAGAAAGCAGGTAGAACAACTTTTGTGGTGTCTTTCAGATGCCTACCGGAGCAATGTAAAAACTACCAGGAGAACTCCTGTCTGGCACCTTCCCCGGTGGAGTTGTGCAGGGGGTGTGTTTGGAACATTTTGTCACCAGCCGAGTCCAAAATTCAGCGGTTCCCCATCTCAGCCCAGAAAGCAGGTAGAACAACTTTTGTGGTGTCTTTTAGATGCCTACCAAGGTAGTGTAAAAACTACCAAGAGAACTCCTGTCTGGCACCTTCCCCGGTGGAGTTGTGCATGGGGTGTGTTTGGAACATTTTGTCACCGGCCGACTCCAAAATTCAGCGGTTCCCCATCTCAGCCCAGAAAGCAGGTAGAACAACTTTTGTGGTGTCTTTCAGATGCCTACCGGAGCAATGTAAAAACTACCAGGAGAACTCCTGTCTGGCACCTTCCCCGGTGGAGTTGTGCAGGGGGTGTGTTTGGAACATTTTGTCACCAGCCGAGTCCAAAATTCAGCGGTTCCCCATCTCAGCCCAGAAAGCAGGTAGAACATCTTTTGTGGTATCTTTCAGATGCCTACCGGAGCAATGTAAAAACTACCAGGAGAACTCCTGTCTGGCACCTTCCCCGGTGGAGTTGTGCAGGGGGTGTGTTTGGAACATTTTGTCACCGGCCGAGTCCAAAATTTAGCGTTTCCCCATCTCAGCCCAGAAAGCAGGTAGAACAACTTTTGTGGTGTCTTTCAGATGCCTACCAATGTAGTGTAAAAACTACCAGGAGAACTCCTGTCTGGCACCTTCCCCGGTGGAGTTGTGCATGGGGTGTGTTTGGAACATTTTGTCACCGGCCGAGTCCAAAATTCAGCGATTCCCCATCTCAGCCCAGAAAGCAGGTAGAACAACTTTTGTGGTGTCTTTCAGCTGCCTACCAAGGTAGTGTAAAAACTACCAAGAGAACTCCTGTCTGGCACCTTCCCCGGTGGAGTTGTGCATGGGGTGTGTTTGGAACATTTTGTCACCAGCCGACTCCAAAATTCAGTGTTTCCCCATCTCAGCCCAGAAAGCAGGTAGAACAACTTTTGTGGTGTCTTTCAGATGCCTACCAAGGTAGTGTAAAAACTACTAAGAGAACTCCTGTCTGGCACCTTCCCCGGTGGAGTTGTGCATGGGGTGTGTTTGGAACATTTTGTCACCGGCCGAGTCCAAAATTCAGCGGTTCCCCATCTCAGCCCACAAAGCAGGTAGAACAACTTTTCTGGTGTCTTTCAGATGCCTACCGGAGCAATGTAAAAACTACCATGAGAACTCCTGTCTGGCACCTTCCCCGGTGGAGTTGTGCATGGGGTGTGTTTGGAACATTTTGTCACCAGCCGAGTCCAAAATTCAGCGGTTCCCCATCTCAGCCCAGAAAGCAGGTAGAACATCTTTTGTGGTATCTTTCAGATGCCTACTGAATCAATGTAAACACTACCAGGAGAACTCCTGTCTGGCACCTTCCCCGGTGGAGTTGTGCAGGGGGTGTGTTTGGAACATTTTGCCACCAGCCGACTCCAAAATTCAGCGTTTCCCCATCTCAGCCCAGAAAGCAGGAAGAACAACTTTTGTGGTGCCTTTCAAATGCCTACCAAGGTAGTGTAAAAACTACCAGGAGAACTCCTGTCTGGCACCTTCCCCGGTGGAGTTGTGCATGGGGTGTCTGTGAAACATTTTGTCACCAGCCGAGTCCAAAATTCAGCGTTTCCCCATCTCAGCCCAGAAAGCAGGTAGAACAACTTTTGTGGTGTCTTTCAGATGCCTACCGGAGCAATGTAAAAACTACCAGGAGAACTCTTGTCTGGCACCTTCCCCGGTGGAGTTGTGCAGGGGGTGTGTTTGGAACATTTTATCACCAGCCGAGTCCAAAATTCAGCTGTTCCCCATCTCAGCCCAGAAAGCAGGTAGAACAACTTTTGTGGTGTCTTTCAGCTGCCTACCAAGGTAGTGTAAAAACTACTAAGAGAACTCCTGTCTGGCACCTTCCCCGGTGGAGTTGTGCATGGGGTGTGTTTGGAACATTTTGTCACCAGCCGAGTCCAAAATTCAGCGATTCCCCATCTCAGCCCAGAAAGCAGGTAGAACAACTTTTGTGGTGTCTTTCAGCTGCCTACCAAGGTAGTGTAAAAACTACCAAGAGAACTCCTGTCTGGCACCTTCCCCGGTGGAGTTGTGCATGGGGTGTGTTTGGAACATTTTGTCAACGGCCGACTCCAAAATTCAGCGGTTCCCCATCTCAGCCCACAAAGCAGGTAGAACAACTTTTCTTGTGCCTTTCAGCTGCCTACCAAGGTAGTGTAAAAACTACCAACAGAATTCGTTCCTGGCACCTTCCCCGGTGGAGTTGTGCAGGGGGTGTGTTTGGAACATTTTGTCACCGGCCGACTCCAAAATTCAGCGGTTCCCCATCTCAGCCCAGAAAGCAGGTAGAACAACTTTTTTGGTGTCTTTCAGATGCCTACCGGACCAATGTAAAAACTACCAGGAGAACTCCTGTCTGGCACCTTCCCCGGTGGAGTTGTGCATGGGGTGTGTTTGGAACATTTTGTCACCGGCCGACTCCAAAATTCAGCGATTCCCCATCTCAGCCCAGAAAGCAGGTAGAACAACTTTTGTGGTGTCTTTCAGATGCCTACCAAGGTAGTGTAAAAACTACCAGGAGAACTCCTGTCTGGCACCTTCCCCGGTGGAGTTGTGCATGGGGTGTGTTTGGAACATTTTGTCACCAGCCGACTCCAAAATTCAGCGTTTCCCCATCTCAGCCCAGAAAGCAGGTAGAACAACTTTTGTGGTGTCTTTCAGATGCCTACCAAGGTAGTGTAAAAACTACTAAGAGAACTCCTGTCTGGCACCTTCCCCGGTGGAGTTGTGCATGGGGTGTGTTTGGAACATTTTGTCACCGGCCGAGTCCAAAATTCAGCGATTCCCCATCTCAGCCCAGAAAGCAGGTAGAACAACTTTTGTGGTGTCTTTCAGCTGCCTACCAAGGTAGTGTAAAAACTACCAGGAGAACTCCTGTCTGGCACCTTCCCCGGTGGAGTTGTGCAGGGGGTGTGTTTGGAACATTTTGTCACCAGCCGACTCCAAAATTCAGCGTTTCCCCATCTCAGCCCAGAAAGCAGGTAGAACATCTTTTGTGGTATCTTTCAGATGCCTACCGGATCAATGTAAAAACTACCAGGAGAACTCCTGTCTGGCACCTTCCCCGGTGGAGTTGTGCAGGGGGTGTGTTTGGAACATTTTGTCACCGGCCGAGTCCAAAATTCAGCGGTTCCCCATCTCAGCCCAGAAAGCAGGTAGAACAACTTTTGTGGTGTCTTTCAGATGCCTACCGGAGCAATGTAAAAACTACCAGGAGAACTCCTGTCTGGCACCTTCCCCGGTGGAGTTGTGCATGGGGTGTGTTTGGAACATTTTATCACCAGCCGAGTCCAAAATTCAGCGGTTCCCCATCTCAGCCCAGAAAGCAGGTAGAACAACTTTTGTGGTGTCTTTCAGCTGCCTACCAAGGTAGTGTAAAAACTACCAGGAGAACTCCTGTCTGGCACCTTCCCCGGTGGAGTTGTGCATGGGGTGTGTTTGGAACATTTTGTCACCAGCCGAGTCCAAAATTCAGCGTTTCCCCATCTCAGCCCAGAAAGCAGGTAGAACAACTTTTGTGGTGCCTTTCAGCTGCCTACCAAGGTAGTGTAAAAACTACCAAGAGAACTCCTGTCTGGCACCTTCCCCGGTGGAGTTGTGCATGGGGTGTGTTTGGAACATTTTGTCAACGGCCGACTCCAAAATTCAGCGGTTCCCCATCTCAGCCCACAAAGCAGGTAGAACAACTTTTCTTGTGCCTTTCAGCTGCCTACCAAGGTAGTGTAAAAACTACCAACAGAATTCGTTCCGGGCACCTTCCCCGGTGGAGTTGTGCAGGGGGTGTGTTTGGAACATTTTGTCACCGGCCGACTCCAAAATTCAGCGGTTCCCCATCTCAGCCCAGAAAGCAGGTAGAACAACATTTTTGGTGTCTTTCAGATGCCTACCGGACCAATGTAAAAACTACCAGGAGAACTCCTGTCTGGCACCTTCCCCGGTGGAGTTGTGCATGGGGTGTGTTTGGAACATTTTGTCACCAGCCGACTCCAAAATTCAGCGTTTCCCCATCTCAGCCCAGAAAGCAGGTAGAACAACTTTTGTGGTGTCTTTCAGATGCCTACCAAGGTAGTGTAAAAACTACTAAGAGAACTCCTGTCTGGCACCTTCCCCGGTGGAGTTGTGCATGGGGTGTGTTTGGAACATTTTGTCACCGGCCGAGTCCAAAATTCAGCGGTTCCCCATCTCAGCCCAGAAAGCAGGTAGAACAACTTTTGTGGTGTCTTTCAGATGCCTACCAAGGTAGTGTAAAAACTACCAGGAGAACTCCTGTCTGGCACCTTCCCCGGTGGAGTTGTGCAGGGGGTGTGTTTGGAACATTTTGCCACCAGCCGACTCCAAAATTCAGCGGTTCCCCATCTCAGCCCAGAAAGCAGGTAGAACAACTTTTGTGGTGCCTTTCAGATGCCTACCAAGGTAGTGTAAAAACTACTAAGAGAACTCCTGTCTGGCACCTTCCCCGGTGGAGTTGTGCATGGGGTGTGTTTGGAACATTTTGTCACCAGCCGAGTCCAAAATTCAGCGGTTCCCCATCTCAGCCCAGAAAGCAGGTAGAACATCTTTTGTGGTGCCTTTCAGCTGCCTACCGGATCAATGTAAAAACTACCAGGAGAACTCCTGTCTGGCACCTTCCCCGGTGGAATTGTGCAGGGGGTGTGTTTGGAACATTTTGCCACCAGCCGACTCCAAAATTCAGCGGTTCCCCATCTCAGCCCAGAAAGCAGGTAGAACAACTTTTGTGGTGCCTTTCAAATGCCTACCAAGGTAGTGTAAAAACCACCAGGAGAACTCCTGTCTGGCACCTTCCCCGGTGGAGTTGTGCATGGGGTGTCTGTGAAACATTTTGTCACCGGCCGACTCCAAAAATCAGCGGTTCCCCATCTCAGCCCAGAAAGCAGGTAGAACAACTTTTGTGGTGTCTTTCAGATGCCTACCGGAGCAATGTAAAAACTACCAGGAGAACTCCTGTCTGGCACCTTCCCCGGTGGAGTTGTGCAGGGGGTGTGTTTGGAACATTTTATCACCAGCCGAGTCCAAAATTCAGCTGTTCCCCATCTCAGCCCAGAAAGCAGGTAGAACAACTTTTGTGGTGTCTTTCAGATGCCTACCAAGGTAGTGTAAAAACTACGAAGAGAACTCCTGTCTGGCACCTTCCCCGGTGGAGTTGTGCATGGGGTGTGTTTGGAACATTTTGTCACCGGCCGACTCCAAAATTCAGCGATTCCCCATCTCAGCCCAGAAAGCAGGTAGAACAACTTTTGTGGTGTCTTTCAGATGCCTACCAAGGTAGTGTAAAAACTACCAGGAGAACTCCTGTCTGGCACCTTCCCCGGTGGAGTTGTGCATGGGGTGTGTTTGGAACATTTTGTCACCAGCCGAGTCCAAAATTCAGCGTTTCCCCATCTCAGCCCAGAAAGCAGGTAGAACAACTTTTGTGGTGCCTTTCAGATGCCTACCAAGGTAGTGTAAAAACTACCAAGAGAACTCCTGTCTGGCACCTTCCCCGGTGGAGTTGTGCATGGGGTGTGTTTGGAACATTTTGTCACCGGCCGAGTCCAAAATTCAGCGGTTCCCCATCTCAGCCCAGAAAGCAGGTAGAACAACTTTTGTGGTGTCTTTCAGATGCCTACCGGAGCAATGTAAAAACTACCAGGAGAACTCCTGTCTGGCACCTTCCCCGGTGGAGTTGTGCATGGGGTGTGTTTGGAACATTTTGTCACCAGCCGAGTCCAAAATTCAGCGTTTCCCCATCTCAGCCCAGAAAGCAGGTAGAACAACTTTTGTGGTGTCTTTTAGATGCCTACCAAGGTAGTGTAAAAACTACCAAGAGAACTCCTGTCTGGCACCTTCCCCGGTGGAGTTGTGCATGGGGTGTGTTTGGAACATTTTGTCACCGGCCGAGTCCAAAATTCAGCGGTTCCCCATCTCAGCCCAGAAAGCAGGTAGAACAACTTTTGTGGTGTCTTTCAGATGCCTACCAAGGTAGTGTAAAAACTACCAGGAGAACTCCTGTCTGGCACCTTCCCCGGTGGAGTTGTGCATGGGGTGTGTTTGGAACATTTTGTCACCGGCCGACTCCAAAATTCAGCGTTTCCCCATCTCAGCCCAGAAAGCAGGTAGAACAACTTTTGTGGTGCCTTTCAGATGCCTACCAAGGTAGTGTAAAAACTACCAAGAGAACTCCTGTCTGGCACCTTCCCCGGTGGAGTTGTGCATGGGGTGTGTTTGGAACATTTTGTCAACGGCCGACTCCAAAATTCAGCGTTTCCGCATCTCAGCCCACAAAGCAGGTACAACAAGTTTTCTTGTGCCTTTCAGCTGCCTACCAAGGTAGTGTAAAAACTACCAACAGAATTCGTTCCTGGCACCTTCCCCGGTGGAGTTGTGCAGGGGGTGTGTTTGGAACATTTTGTCACCAGCCGACTCCAAAATTCAGCGGTTCCCCATCTCAGCCCAGAAAGCAGGTAGAACATCTTTTGTGGTATCTTTCAGATGCCTACCGGAGCAATGTAAAAACTACCAGGAGAACTCCTGTCTGGCACCTTCCCCGGTGGAGTTGTGCATGGGGTGTGTTTGGAACATTTTTTCACCAGCCGAGTCCAAAATTCAGCGGTTCCCCATCTCAGCCCAGAAAGCAGGTAGAACAACTTTTGTGGTGTCTTTTAGATGCCTACCAAGGTAGTGTAAAAACTACCAAGAGAATTCGTTCCTGGCACCTTCCCCGGTGGAGTTGTGCATGGGGTGTGTTTGGAACATTTTGTCACCGGCCGACTCCAAAATTCAGCGGTTCCCCATCTCAGCCCAGAAAGCAGGAAGAACAACTTTTGTGGTGCCTTTCAAATGCCTACCAAGGTAGTGTAAAAACTACCAGGAGAACTCCTGTCTGGCACCTTCCCCGGTGGAGTTGTGCATGGGGTGTCTGTGAAACATTTTGTCACCGGCCGAGTCCAAAATTCAGCGGTTCCCCATCTCAGCCCAGAAAGCAGGTAGAACAACTTTTGTGGTGTCTTTCAGATGCCTACCGGAGCAATGTAAAAACTACCAGGAGAACTCCTGTCTGGCACCTTCCCCGGTGGAGTTGTGCAGGGGGTGTGTTTGGAACATTTTATCACCAGCCGAGTCCAAAATTCAGCGGTTCCCCATCTCAGCCCAGAAAGCAGGTAGAACATCTTTTGTGGTGCCTTTCAGCTGCCTACCGGATCAATGTAAAAACTACCAGGAGAACTCCTGTCTGGCACCTTCCCCGGTGGAGTTGTGCAGGGGGTGTGTTTGGAACATTTTGTCACCAGCCGACTCCAAAATTCAGCGGTTCCCCATCTCAGCCCAGAAATCAGGTAGAACAACTTTTGTGGTGCCTTTCAAATGCCTACCAAGGTAGTGTAAAAACCACCAGGAGAACTCCTGTCTGGCACCTTCCCCGGTGGAGTTGTGCATGGGGTGTCTGTGAAACATTTTGTCACCGGCCGACTCCAAAAATCAGCGGTTCCCCATCTCAGCCCAGAAAGCAGGTAGAACAACTTTTGTGGTGTCTTTCAGATGCCTACCGGAGCAATGTAAAAACTACCAGGAGAACTCCTGTCTGGCACCTTCCCCGGTGGAGTTGTGCAGGGGGTGTGTTTGGAACATTTTATCACCAGCCGAGTCCAAAATTCAGCTGTTCCCCATCTCAGCCCAGAAAGCAGGTAGAACAACTTTTGTGGTGTCTTTCAGATGCCTACCAAGGTAGTGTAAAAACTACGAAGAGAACTCCTGTCTGGCACCTTCCCCGGTGGAGTTGTGCATGGGGTGTGTTTGGAACATTTTGTCACCGGCCGACTCCAAAATTCAGCGATTCCCCATCTCAGCCCAGAAAGCAGGTAGAACAACTTTTGTGGTGTCTTTCAGATGCCTACCAAGGTAGTGTAAAAACTACCAGGAGAACTCCTGTCTGGCACCTTCCCCGGTGGAGTTGTGCATGGGGTGTGTTTGGAACATTTTGTCACCAGCCGAGTCCAAAATTCAGCGTTTCCCCATCTCAGCCCACAAAGCAGGTAGAACAACTTTTGTGGTGTCTTTCAGATGCCTACCAAGGTAGTGTAAAAACTACCAAGAGAACTCCTGTCTGGCACCTTCCCCGGTGGAGTTGTGCAGGGGGTGTGTTTGGAACATTTTGCCACCAGCCGACTCCAAAATTCAGCGGTTCCCCATCTCAGCCCAGAAAGCAGGTAGAACAACTTTTGTGGTGTCTTTCAGCTGCCTACCAAGGTAGTGTAAAAACCACCAGGAGAACTCCTGTCTGGCACCTTCCCCGGTGGAGTTGTGCATGGGGTGTCTGTGAAACATTTTGTCACCGGCCGACTCCAAAATTCAGCGGTTCCCCATCTCAGCCCAGAAAGCAGGTAGAACAACTTTTGTGGTGTCTTTCAGATGCCTACCGGAGCAATGTAAAAACTACCAGGAGAACTCCTGTCTGGCACCTTCCCCGGTGGAGTTGTGCAGGGGGTGTGTTTGGAACATTTTATCACCAGCCGAGTCCAAAATTCAGCTGTTCCCCATCTCAGCCCAGAAAGCAGGTAGAACAACTTTTGTGGTGTCTTTCAGATGCCTACCAAGGTAGTGTAAAAACTACGAAGAGAACTCCTGTCTGGCACCTTCCCCGGTGGAGTTGTGCATGGGGTGTGTTTGGAACATTTTGTCACCGGCCGACTCCAAAATTCAGCGATTCCCCATCTCAGCCCAGAAAGCAGGTAGAACAACTTTTGTGGTGTCTTTCAGATGCCTACCAAGGTAGTGTAAAAACTACCAGGAGAACTCCTGTCTGGCACCTTCCCCGGTGGAGTTGTGCATGGGGTGTGTTTGGAACATTTTGTCACCAGCCGAGTCCAAAATTCAGCGTTTCCCCATCTCAGCCCAGAAAGCAGGTAGAACAACTTTTGTGGTGTCTTTCAGATGCCTACCAAGGTAGTGTAAAAACTACCAAGAGAACTCCTGTCTGGCACCTTCCCCGGTGGAGTTGTGCATGGGGTGTGTTTGGAACATTTTGTCACCAGCCGAGTCCAAAATTCAGCGTTTCCCCATCTCAGCCCAGAAAGCAGGTAGAACAACTTTTGTGGTGTCTTTCAGATGCCTACCGGAGCAATGTAAAAACTACCAAGAGAACTCCTGTCTGGCACCTTCCCCGGTGGAGTTGTGCATGGGGTGTGTTTGGAACATTTTGTCACCAGCCGAGTCCAAAATTCAGCGTTTCCCCATCTCAGCCCAGAAAGCAGGTACAACAACTTTTGTGGTGTCTTTTAGATGCCTACCAAGGTAGTGTAAAAACTACCAAGAGAACTCCTGTCTGGCACCTTCCCCGGTGGAGTTGTGCATGGGGTGTGTTTGGAACATTTTGTCACCGGCCGAGTCCAAAATTCAGCGGTTCCCCATCTCAGCCCAGAAAGCAGGTAGAACAACTTTTGTGGTGTCTTTCAGATGCCTACCAAGGTAGTGTAAAAACTACCAGGAGAACTCCTGTCTGGCACCTTCCCCGGTGGAGTTGTGCATGGGGTGTGTTTGGAACATTTTGTCACCGGCCGACTCCAAAATTCAGCGTTTCCCCATCTCAGCCCAGAAAGCAGGTAGAACAACTTTTGTGGTGCCTTTCAGATGCCTACCAAGGTAGTGTAAAAACTACCAAGAGAACTCCTGTCTGGCACCTTCCCCGGTGGAGTTGTGCATGGGGTGTGTTTGGAACATTTTGTCAACGGCCGACTCCAAAATTCAGCGTTTCCGCATCTCAGCCCACAAAGCAGGTACAACAACTTTTCTTGTGCCTTTCAGCTGCCTACCAAGGTAGTGTAAAAACTACCAACAGAATTCGTTCCTGGCACCTTCCCCGGTGGAGTTGTGCAGGGGGTGTGTTTGGAACATTTTGTCACCGGCCGAGTCCAAAATTCAGCGGTTCCCCATCTCAGCCCAGAAAGCAGGTAGAACATCTTTTGTGGTATCTTTCAGATGCCTACCGGAGCAATGTAAAAACTACCAGGAGAACTCCTGTCTGGCACCTTCCCCGGTGGAGTTGTGCATGGGGTGTGTTTGGAACATTTTGTCACCAGCCGAGTCCAAAATTCAGCGGTTCCCCATCTCAGCCCAGAAAGCAGGTAGAACAACTTTTGTGGTGTCTTTTAGATGCCTACCAAGGTAGTGTAAAAACTACCAAGAGAACTCCTGTCTGGCACCTTCCCCGGTGGAGTTGTGCATGGGGTGTGTTTGGAACATTTTGTCACCGGCCGACTCCAAAATTCAGCGTTTCCCCATCTCAGCCCAGAAAGCAGGAAGAACAACTTTTGTGGTGCCTTTCAAATGCCTACCAAGGTAGTGTAAAAACTACCAGGAGAACTCCTGTCTGGCACCTTCCCCGGTGGAGTTGTGCATGGGGTGTCTGTGAAACATTTTGTCACCGGCCGAGTCCAAAATTCAGCGGTTCCCCATCTCAGCCCAGAAAGCAGGTAGAACAACTTTTGTGGTGTCTTTCAGATGCCTACCGGAGCAATGTAAAAACTACCAGGAGAACTCCTGTCTGGCACCTTCCCCGGTGGAGTTGTGCAGGGGGTGTGTTTGGAACATTTTATCACCAGCCGAGTCCAAAATTCAGCGGTTCCCCATCTCAGCCCAGAAAGCAGGTAGAACAACTTTTGTGGTGTCTTTCAGATGCCTACCAAGGTAGTGTAAAAACTACCAGGAGAACTCCTGTCTGGCACCTTCCGTGGTGGAGTTGTGCAGGGGGTGTGTTTGGAACATTTTGTCACCGGCCGAGTCCAAAATTCAGCGATTCCCCATCTCAGCCCAGAAAGCAGGTAGAACAACTTTTGTGGTGTCTTTCAGCTGCCTACCAAGGTAGTGTAAAAACTACCAAGAGAACTCCTGTCTGGCACCTTCCCCGGTGGAGTTGTGCATGGGGTGTGTTTGGAACATTTTGTCAACGGCCGACTCCAAAATTCAGCGGTTCCCCATCTCAGCCCACAAAGCAGGTACAACAACTTTTCTTGTGCCTTTCAGCTGCCTACCAAGGTAGTGTAAAAACTACCAACAGAATTCGTTCCTGGCACCTTCCCCGGTGGAGTTGTGCAGGGGGTGTGTTTGGAACATTTTGTCACCGGCCGACTCCAAAATTCAGCGGTTCCCCATCTCAGCCCAGAAAGCAGGTAGAACAACTTTTTTGGTGTCTTTCAGATGCCTACCGGAGCAATGTAAAAACTACCAGGAGAACTCCTGTCTGGCACCTTCCCCGGTGGAGTTGTGCATGGGGTGTGTTTGGAACATTTTGTCACCGGCCGAGTCCAAAATTCAGCGATTCCCCATCTCAGCCCAGAAAGCAGGTAGAACAACTTTTGTGGTGTCTTTCAGATGCCTACCAAGGTAGTGTAAAAACTACCAGGAGAACTCCTGTCTGGCACCTTCCCCGGTGGAGTTGTGCATGGGGTGTGTTTGGAACATTTTGTCACCAGCCGACTCCAAAATTCAGCGGTTCCCCATCTCAGCCCAGAAAGCAGGTAGAACAACTTTTGTGGTGTCTTTCAGATGCCTACCAAGGTAGTGTAAAAACTACCAAGAGAACTCCTGTCTGGCACCTTCCCCGGTGGAGTTGTGCATGGGGTGTGTTTGGAACATTTTGTCACCGGCCGAGTCCAAAATTCAGCGGTTCCCCATCTCAGCCCACAAAGCAGGTAGAACAACTTTTGTGGTGTCTTTCAGATGCCTACCGGAGCAATGTAAAAACTACCATGAGAACTCCTGTCTGGCACCTTCCCCGGTGGAGTTGTGCATGGGGTGTGTTTGGAACATTTTGTCACCAGCCGAGTCCAAAATTCAGCGGTTCCCCATCTCAGCCCAGAAAGCAGGTAGAACATCTTTTGTGGTATCTTTCAGATGCCTACTGGATCAATGTAAAAACTACCAGGAGAACTCCTGTCTGGCACCTTCCCCGGTGGAGTTGTGCAGGGGGTGTGTTTGGAACATTTTGCCACCAGCCGACTCCAAAATTCAGCGGTTCCCCATCTCAGCCCAGAAAGCAGGAAGAACAACTTTTGTGGTGCCTTTCAAATGCCTACCAAGGTAGTGTAAAAACTACCAGGAGAACTCCTGTCTGGCACCTTCCCCGGTGGAGTTGTGCATGGGGTGTCTGTGAAACATTTTGTCACAGGCCGAGTCCAAAATTCAGCGGTTCCCCATCTCAGCCCAGAAAGCAGGTAGAACAACTTTTGTGGTGTCTTTCAGATGCCTACCGGAGCAATGTAAAAACTACCAGGAGAACTCCTGTCTGGCACCTTCCCCGGTGGAGTTGTGCAGGGGGTGTGTTTGGAACATTTTATCACCAGCCGAGTCCAAAATTCAGCGGTTCCCCATCTCAGCCCAGAAAGCAGGTAGAACAACTTTTGTGGTGTCTTTCAGCTGCCTACCAAGGTAGTGTAAAAACTACCAAGAGAACTCCTGTCTGGCACCTTCCCCGGTGGAGTTGTGCAGGGGGTGTGTTTGGAACATTTTGTCACCGGCCGAGTCCAAAATTCAGCGGTTCCCCATCTCAGCCCACAAAGCAGGTAGAACAACTTTTCTTGTGCCTTTCAGCTGCCTACCAAGGTAGTGTAAAAACTACCAACAGAATTCGTTCCTGGCACCTTCCCCGGTGGAGTTGTGCAGGGGGTGTGTTTGGAACATTTTGTCACCGGCCGACTCCAAAATTCAGCGGTTCCCCATCTCAGCCCAGAAAGCAGGTAGAACAACTTTTGTGGTGTCTTTTAGATGCCTACCAAGGTAGTGTAAAAACTACCAAGAGAACTCCTGTCTGGCACCTTCCCCGGTGGAGTTGTGCATGGGGTGTGTTTGGAACATTTTGTCACCGGCCGACTCCAAAATTCAGCGGTTCCCCATCTCAGCCCAGAAAGCAGGTAGAACAACTTTTGTGGTGTCTTTCAGATGCCTACCGGAGCAATGTAAAAACTACCAGGAGAACTCCTGTCTGGCACCTTCCCCGGTGGAGTTGTGCAGGGGGTGTGTTTGGAACATTTTGTCACCAGCCGAGTCCAAAATTCAGCGGTTCCCCATCTCAGCCCAGAAAGCAGGTAGAACAACTTTTGTGGTGTCTTTTAGATGCCTACCAAGGTAGTGTAAAAACTACCAAGAGAACTCCTGTCTGGCACCTTCCCCGGTGGAGTTGTGCATGGGGTGTGTTTGGAACATTTTGTCACCGGCCGAGTCCAAAATTCAGCGTTTCCCCATCTCAGCCCAGAAAGCAGGTAGAACAACTTTTGTGGTGTCTTTCAGATGCCTACCGGAGCAATGTAAAAACTACCAGGAGAACTCCTGTCTGGCACCTTCCCCGGTGGAGTTGTGCATGGGGTGTGTTTGGAACATTTTGTCACCAGCCGAGTCCAAAATTCAGCGGTTCCCCATCTCAGCCCAGAAAGCAGGTAGAACATCTTTTGTGGTATCTTTCAGATGCCTACCGGATCAATGTAAAAACTACCAGGAGAACTCCTGTCTGGCACCTTCCCCGGTGGAGTTGTGCAGGGGGTGTGTTTGGAACATTTTGTCACCGGCCGAGTCCAAAATTTAGCGTTTCCCCATCTCAGCCCAGAAAGCAGGTAGAACAACTTTTGTGGTGTCTTTCAGATGCCTACCAAGGTAGTGTAAAAACTACCAGGAGAACTCCTGTCTGGCACCTTCCCCGGTGGAGTTGTGCATGGGGTGTGTTTGGAACATTTTGTCACCGGCCGAGTCCAAAATTCAGCGATTCCCCATCTCAGCCCAGAAAGCAGGTAGAACAACTTTTGTGGTGTCTTTCAGCTGCCTACCAAGGTAGTGTAAAAACTACCAAGAGAACTCCTGTCTGGCACCTTCCCCGGTGGAGTTGTGCATGGGGTGTGTTTGGAACATTTTGTCACCAGCCGACTCCAAAATTCAGTGTTTCCCCATCTCAGCCCAGAAAGCAGGTAGAACAACTTTTGTGGTGTCTTTCAGATGCCTACCAAGGTAGTGTAAAAACTACTAAGAGAACTCCTGTCTGGCACCTTCCCCGGTGGAGTTGTGCATGGGGTGTGTTTGGAACATTTTGTCACCGGCCGAGTCCAAAATTCAGCGGTTCCCCATCTCAGCCCACAAAGCAGGTAGAACAACTTTTGTGGTGTCTTTCAGATGCCTACCGGAGCAATGTAAAAACTACCAGGAGAACTCCTGTCTGGCACCTTCCCCGGTGGAGTTGTGCAGGGGGTGTGTTTGGAACATTTTGTCACCGGCCGAGTCCAAAATTCAGCGGTTCCCCATCTCAGCCCAGAAAGCAGGTAGAACATCTTTTGTGGTATCTTTCAGATGCCTACCGGAGCAATGTAAAAACTACCAGGAGAACTCCTGTCTGGCACCTTCCCCGGTGGAGTTGTGCATGGGGTGTGTTTGGAACATTTTGTCACCGGCCGAGTCCAAAATTCAGCGGTTCCCCATCTCAGCCCAGAAAGCAGGTAGAACAACTTTTGTGGTGTCTTTTAGATGCCTACCAAGGTAGTGTAAAAACTACCAAGAGAACTCCTGTCTGGCACCTTCCCCGGTGGAGTTGTGCAGGGGGTGTGTTTGGAACATTTTGTCACCAGCCGACTCCAAAATTCAGCGGTTCCCCATCTCAGCCCAGAAAGCAGGTAGAACAACTTTTGTGGTGTCTTTCAGATGCCTACCAAGGTAGTGTAAAAACTACCAAGAGAACTCCTGTCTGGCACCTTCCCCGGTGGAGTTGTGCATGGGGTGTGTTTGGAACATTTTGTCACCGGCCGAGTCCAAAATTCAGCGGTTCCCCATCTCAGCCCACAAAGCAGGTAGAACATCTTTTGTGGTATCTTTCAGATGCCTACCGGAGCAATGTAAAAACTACCAGGAGAACTCCTGTCTGGCACCTTCCCCGGTGGAGTTGTGCATGGGGTGTTTTTGGAACATTTTGTCACCAGCCGAGTCCAAAATTCAGCGGTTCCCCATCTCAGCCCAGAAAGCAGGTAGAACAACTTTTGTGGTGTCTTTTAGATGCCTACCAAGGTAGTGTAAAAACTACCAAGAGAACTCCTGTCTGGCACCTTCCCCGGTGGAGTTGTGCATGGGGTGTGTTTGGAACATTTTGTCACCGGCCGACTCCAAAATTCAGCGGTTCCCCATCTCAGCCCAGAAAGCAGGAAGAACAAGTTTTGTGGTGCCTTTCAAATGCCTACCAAGGTACTGTAAAAACTACCAAGAGAACTCCTGTCTGGCACCTTCCCCGGTGGAGTTGTGCATGGGGTGTGTTTGGAACATTTTGTCACCAGCCGACTCCAAAATTCAGCGTTTCCCCATCTCAGCCCAGAAAGCAGGTAGAACAACTTTTGTGGTGTCTTTCAGATGCCTACCAAGGTAGTGTAAAAACTACTAAGAGAACTCCTGTCTGGCACCTTCCCCGGTGGAGTTGTGCATGGGGTGTGTTTGGAACATTTTGTCACCGGCCGAGTCCAAAATTCAGCGATTCCCCATCTCAGCCCAGAAAGCAGGTAGAACAACTTTTGTGGTGTCTTTCAGATGCCTACCAAGGTAGTGTAAAAACTACCAGGAGAACTCCTGTCTGGCACCTTCCGTGGTGGAGTTGTGCATGGGGTGTGTTTGGAACATTTTGTCACCAGCCGAGTCCAAAATTCAGCTGTTCCCCATCTCAGCCCAGAAAGCAGGTAGAACAACTTTTGTGGTGTCTTTCAGATGCCTACCTGAGCAATGTAAAAACTACCAGGAGAACTCCTGTCTGGCACCTTCCCCGGTGGAGTTGTGCAGGGGGTGTGTTTGGAACATTTTGTCACCAGCCGACTCCAAAATTCAGCGGTTCCCTATCTCAGCCCAGAAAGCAGGTAGAACAACTTTTGTGGTGTCTTTCAGCTGCCTACCAAGGTAGTGTAAAAACCACCAGGAGAACTCCTGTCTGGC